>NW_020949548.1:13868081-13963363 GCF_900497805.2 Vombatus ursinus | reverse complement strand
CCCCCGCAGAGCTGGACAGTTGGGGCTGCGTCTGGCCAGCCACGAGCAAGAGCCAGAGACTAGAGCGTCCCTTGGGGCAAGGAAGGAGCCCCATTTTACGCCCCCACTGGCTAACAAGGGTCGGACTGGGATGGACCAGAGATGCCTCAGGGGGCCCAGCCAGAAAGTCCAACCCCGAGGGTCCCTCCCGAAGCTGCGGTCTGTGCCACCGGATATTAAAGCATCCCGCAGTGCGTTAAATTCGTAGAGCAGTGGACAGAGAGCTGTACCTGGAGCCAGCGTGACCTGAGTTCAGATTTCCAGCCTGAGACATTTATTGTTCAATTCAATAAACATTTATTAAGCACCTACCATGTGCCAGTCACCATGCTAAGTGCTGGGGATACAAAAAAGAAGCAGAAGACAGTACCTGCCCTCAAGGAGATTACAACCTAATGGTTGTACTAGCTGGATGACCCTGGCCAAGTAACTTAATTTCAATCTGACTCTTTTCTCTCCTCTGTAAAATGAAGATAATCATCTCGTGTCATCTCACGTTATGAGGATCACATGAGATAATGTTTGTAAAGGAATATTTAAGTGCGAATTATTATTAAAGAATTTAGTCCTGCTCTTTTACCACCTTGAGTGAAGGTGCACGGTCACAAGAGATTGAGGCTAAGAGCATGCGCCATTGGGGACAGTGATGCCCGGGAAAGGCTCCCTCCGCACTGAAACCTTGGCCCCCTCCCTGTCTATTGTGACACCTTAGTGCTGGGGCCAGTGCAACCTTCTTCCGTCTCTAGCGTGTACCCTTGGCTTCGTGCCTGTTCCCCAGCTAGCGGTGCCAAGCCTGGGGAGAATCCCTGCTGGGACTTGAATCTCAGTGTTCCCTGCTGCTAACTCTTGGGTCATCCTCCCAGTGCGGCATTCAATTGGGAGCCCCAGGGGCCCAGCCTCAGCAGCTCGGAGTTACTGCTTTGACAACCGTCCTGTTTATATCTGAAAGGCCCCCGGGGGCCCACTGGCCTCACTTATGGGCCCTCCCTGCCCTTGCCCACCACCTCCCAAACAGGAATCAGAGCAAGGTTCTTAACCTGAAAGTTGGATGGGGAGGAGTAGGGGGGGAGAGAAGAGTTATATCTTTAGTTCAATATATTTGGTTTCCTTTATAATCCTATATTTTAATCTACGCAATTAAAAACATAATTCTACCAAGAGGCCCACAGGCTTCACCAGACTGCTCAAGGGGTCCATGGCACACACAAAAAAATGTTAAGAACCCCTGCATTAGAGGAAATGCTGGAAATAGGGACTTGTGGACAATTTCCTGGGCCAGCGTAAGATAGCACTAAAAAGAGGAAACATAGATGCTACTACATTAGACTATGAACGCCCTGGAAAAGGAACTGTTTTTTGCCTATCTAAGCACAGCATTTAGCACATAGTAGGTGCTTAATAACTGCTTGTTGAATGACTAATTCCCCAGTCCTCTAGTGTGTTCTAACAGAAGATTTCCCTTCACTAGCCTCATAACCTTTGCTGAGGCCAACATTTTCTCACGCCCCTGAGCAGAGCAGAGTTAAATAAACAGGCTTTGTCAGGAAGAAACTTGGCTTCTTATTCGTGTCTCTTTTAGAAATACTTTTTAGAGTGTCACAGCTGGAAGAGATGTACCATGATACCCCATCAGATTATGGATGAAGAAGCTTAGGTACCGGGCAAAGGAAGGATTTCCCTTTGTCACATAGCTTGTTAGTGTAGAGCTAAAACCTGGGCATCAACTCCCAGGGTGAGCCAGATTATTCAATTGGTTCCCTGGAAACACATCTGGGGGCCCCAAGGTTAGTAGAAACTATGCCCACGGACCTCCCCCCTTATGGGAAAAATATACGGAGCATGAAAGCAAAAGTAATATCTTCTCTGATCTTGTATACTGAGGGCTACAGGGCAGGGTGAGGAATGGGGAGTGACACAGATCCTCTGAACCGCTCATAAGAGCTAGAATATATGATTCTGGCAAAAAAAAAATTGCAGAGAAAAACAGAAAGAAAATCTCCATTTACTTGTCACTCACGAGATCTGATCAGGTATCAGGGAAGACTCCTTACCTCTGGCTAGGAAAGAGGACCCTGTGCAGAGTAGATGGTGGAAAAAGGATCTTGGTACTGTGACAATTAAAAAGACTTGAGAGACATAGTTTCTGGGTAATTTAATCATTTTATTAATAAAGTCAGTATGTTTTTAATAAAAGGATAGTCATTTGGCTGTCTCTCTTAGACCAAAGACTCCTCTTGGGCTCACAGCCCTTTGAAGAGGAGGTGTTCCTGAGGGGAGCCTAAGTAGCCTATTTTGGGATACTTGACTTAGGTCACTCAAATCTTGGTCAAAGAGACATCAATTTCCATATCCGCTGTCTTGATAGTAGGGAGAATCAACATCTTCCCAGACCCGTCTGAGCAAACACAATGAGCAGTAATACACCTATTAACCCCAACTTTCTTTTACTGTTTGATTAGATCTTGACCTGGATAAATCTTTAAGAGAGGTTTCCCACATTGGTTAGTTTCTGCATTAGGAAGTAGAAAAGGGGGAAATTGGTCCTAATACAGTAGTTATTAAATATAAGAGAGATATATTCATTTCTCACAGTACTTAGGGTTTTTCCATTACCTCTTGTGATTAGTAAGCTGGGCGAAAAACAGATTTGGTGGGCAACATTGATTTTCCATTCTCTTGTGTAAAAAAGTATTCTTTCTTTAGAATGTCTGTTGCATCAATCAATCAACAGATATTGAGGCATGCTAGACACACTAGGTGCTGGTGATACAAAGACAAAAATCAGTCCCTGCCCTCAAGGAACTTACATTCCATCAGGGGAGACACGCATATATGTATATGTGTATATATTTGTGTGTATGTATGTGTATGTATATGTATATATGTATGTGTGTATATATGTATACACATACATATATATACATCCATATGCACATCTATATATGCATAAGTACATATAAATATAAAATATAAATAAGCATGTTTTGTTGTTCAGTTGTGTCCAACTCTTCATGACCCCATGTGAGGTTTTCTTGGCAAAGATGCTGGCTGGAATAGTTTGCCATTTCCTTGGCCAGCTCATTTTACAGGTGAGGAAACTGAGGCAAACAGGGTAAAATGACTTGCCCAGGGTCACACGGCTAGTATGTGTCTGAGGTCACATGTGAACTCAGGTCTTCCCGACTCCAAGCCTAGTGCTCTATTTCACCACCTAACTGCCCCCCAAAAAGTCTATACATACTTTTAACTTCTCCGAAATGTTAGTGCCTTCTCTTCAAGGTTACTTTGTATCTGCTTTGTGTACTTTATATACAGTGTTCTGAAAGCCTTACTTAAGTTTTAAGTTATTTAATTTTAATATTAATAATTCAGTTATTGTATAATATTAATAAAGTTGTTTAATGACTTAAATTATTAGTAATTGTAAGTTTTACTTAATAACTTTACCATCTTAATTATTATCTAATGATTAAGTTATTTAATATTACTGTTGCTAATTCAGTTGTTTAATATTAATAATTAAGTTGTTATTTAATCATTTAACATTGAAGACTTTTGGAACACCCTGTATATACAGTATACAAAGTAACTTTGAAGAGGAGGGCATGAATTGTTGGGAGGAGGGAAGGGAGAACCCCCTCACTTCCCTCCTCCCAGCTCCTACAGAAGGTGGGTACTTGAGCTGAATCTTGAAGGAAACCAAGGATGTCAAGAGGCAATGGTGAATTGGGAGCTCGTTCCAGATATGGGGGACAATCTTCGTAAAGTGATGAAGGCAGGAAATAGCCTGTCATGCATGGGGAAGCCAGGTAGGACAATGTGGTTGTACCATGCAGGATATAAAAGTGAGTGATGTGTGATGTGGCTGAAAACATAAAGTGGATCCAAAAGTTTAAATGCCAGAGAAGTTTGATCCTGGGGTCATAGTACTGAGTAAAGGGAAGACATGATCAGGTCTGTACTTTATGAAAATCATTTTGGCAGCTGTGGGAAGGATGGATGGGAGAGGAGAAACTTGAGGCAGGGAAACCAATCGGAAGGTCATTGAAATAGTCCAGATGAGAGGGATTGAGAGGCTGAAGGAGGATGGTAGCTGTGGGAGCAGAGAGGAGGAAGGGAGTGAGAAATGTTATCATGGTAGAAATAACAAGATCCATGCCTCGTTCTCTGGTCCCACAGATATCCTCCTACCCCAGGCTCTCTTCCCCTCGCAACAAGTCCATTTTAATAGGCTCCCTGTTTCTCTCCTCTCCAGTCTATTTTGCATTGGCAGCCTTATATTAACCCCCCTAAAATAAACTTCCTAAAACACCTCTTTGCACCTGTCACATATATGAATCAATTAATTAAATGCTTACTTATATACAAAGCCCTGTACTAAGCACTAGAAATACAAATAGAAAAGTAAGACAAGTTGACAGGTCCTGCCCTCAAAAGACTCAGATTCTAATGAGGAAGACATCGCATATGGAAGGTTTCAGCTGTAAATCAGATGGAAAAGCCTCATAGTCCTTGGGTGTAGTAGCAAAGCATGTGATAACACATCATCTTCTTTCATGTCATTTCCACTGGTAAAATGGGGTGTATGGGGTGTTCTTCCGGTGTGGGGGCCTGCTCAGCCCTTTTCAGGGCTGCTCATCCACATTTGGTGTCCACCTTCACCCAACTCTCACAGCTCCAAGAAACATCCACACCCCAGTAAACCATATCAGCCGATGGGCTAAACCTAGTTGAAGGTAACCAACAAGTCTCAAACCCATCAGTGAGTTAAAGGGGTGTCTACCCTAAGCATGTGAAGACTTCCCCTGGTAGAATGGGCAGATGACAACAATTTGTTCCAAGGGCCATGAAGGCACCTGAAGCAGGTGCTATAGAGCTTGGTCAGACATGGAAGACACCAGGGTCATCCACTGCATCCTGGGCCATTACCAATCGTCCTGACTTTTCTCTTGCAGCTGGACTTAGATGACTCTGGAAGAGAGAGTGAGGCTGATGACTTTGTGCAACTCTGCCTCACTTAAATCCAATTTATGCACGTCAAAACATTACCCCACAATGTCATTGGTTCTCTTTGAAATGATGGACAAACAACAACTGGCAAAATCATATCAGTTTCTGGTATGGAACCAGTTGACAGTGCCAAGGATTTAGTGGAAAGCACTTTCTTATTACGGTCTTCAGTAGCTGTGGCTCTAGCATCCCCAGAAGCAGTGGGTTCATGCCAGGCTGCTTCTCACAGAGGCTACTGCCCAGGATGATGGTAGAGAGCACTGGGCTAGAAGCATTGCTATTCTCAAGGCTCTTGGGTTCAGGCTCTTGGACTGTCTCTATCAGGGTCTCAGAGGAGATGGTGGTCAAGGTGGTGGCAATGGTGGTTTGACTTGCTTATGTGTGGGAATGTATATAGATGTGCTTATTTTAAAATCTTCAGCGGTTCTTTATTACTTATACACTCCTGGCATCCAAGGGCACCCCCTCTCCCTGACAATCTGATTCCAAACCTACCTTTTTGACCTTATTTCACAATGCTTCCCTACGTGAATCCTCTATTTTAACCAGAAAGATTACTTATTGTTCCCCAACATTTGATCTGGGACTAGGGGTAGACCATATAGACAGTTGCCTATGGAAAGAAACATGAGTGGGTAGAAGAGACACTTAAACATTAGTTTTTGTAAATGCACATACTTTCAAGGAAACAATACTATGACCAAAAGGCATATTGGATAGAGTGATGGGACTAGATCAGGAAGACCTAAGTTCAAATCTGCTAAGCAAATCACTTAACCTCTGCCTTCCTCAGTTTCCTTATCTGCAAAATATGGATAATAATAGCACCTATCCCCCATGTATATTGTGAAGATTAAATGAGATGATGGTCATGTAAAGCTTAAAGTGCTATATAAATGTTAGCTATTATTATTATTACTAAAAGGACCAAAGGAAGAACATCAGTGGGTCTTCTGTAGCGGAACTTGAAAGACGCTAACAAATGGCCACCATGATTCCAGAGGACTAATGATGAAATACTCTACCCACCCCATCACCGAGTGGTGTCACACTCAAGGGCACAGAATGAGACATACAGTTTTTGATCATGGCCAATATGGGAACTTGTTTTGCTTGACTCTGCATAACTGTTATAAGAGTTTTGTTTTTCCCTTCCCCCCACCCCCAGTGATGGGGGAAGATGAGAGGGAGAAAAAAAATAAATGCTTGTTAATTGAAAAAAAAAAGTAAATTTAAGAAAGATTAACAAAAATCATTCTGGGTGAGAAATTACATCAGGATTACAATCTTCATCAATGGAGGGAGGCAGTATTCACACTAATTAGAAATACATGGTTTTTAATGCCAGAAAGTTCTACTCTCCATGATCTTCAGTGGTTTATTATATGGTAAGTCAGGTCCCAAACCCTGTGTTACAGGCAAGGCCCAAAGGTTGTGGAGAGGAGAGATAAAACAGTATCACACATTATGCCTTTGTATGTACCAGAGGAGCCAAAGGAAAGGAAAGAGGATTTGGGTAAAACCATACTTGAGTAGGGGAGATACCACCTGAATTTCAGTTACTTTCATCTGTAAAGAGGGAAGAATAACGCTTGTGTTACCAACCTTGCAGAATTGTTCTGAAGACCATGCTTTGGAAACTGTCAAATGTGAGTCATCACAATGACTTTGAGTTATGCCTCACACAACATGAAGGTAACCCTGAATTCTTGAAGCCAAGACAGTGAAGTACAAGCTTTAATGGATCGTACCAGGCTAAAAAGGTTTTGAGGAGTAGTTTGACAATTAACTTACTTAGGCTGATCTTTAGATGGCCAAATGCTAAAAGGCTTGGCCATCGGGTAATGAATATTTTGGGTTAAAGAAATTCACAGGGGGCAGCTAGGTGGTGCAGTGGATAGAGCTCCAGCCTTGGAGTCAGGAGGAACTGAGTTCAAATCTGGCCTCAGACACTTGACACGTACTAGCTGTGTGACCCTGGGCAAGTCACTTAACCCCATTGCCTAGCCCCAAAAAAAAAAAAAAAAACCCTCATAAAACTGTCTACAAAAGTATGAAGGGGCTGTAATCTGCATTAGTGAATGGAATACCCATCCAGAGCAGATCACAGTTCCTCGAAATATTTAAGTATTTTAAGTAGAGGTTATCATCATACAATAGAAACCTTACTCTGTCCAATATGTCTTATGTCTGCCTACTTCGATGCCCTTGCTTACATCACGTCCCCTACTTGGACCTCCCTGGCCTCTCCTCTCTATCTATCTACTTCCTCTCCTTCTCTCAAGGCCCAACTCAAGCTCCCACCTCTTGTATCAAGACTTCCTAAACCACAAACCTTCAGATAACAAAGCCCTTGTCATGTCATCTAAAACAGTGGGGCCAGACTCAAACAGAAACAGACCCCTGCACCCACATATTGGCTTAGAAAATGACAGATTAATATCATCCGTGAGTATTGTACCTTTATTTTCTTAAACATGTCATACATTTTAATCTGGTTTGGCTGCACTTTGGAGTTTTATGGGCTGCTTAGAGTTTGACTCCTCTGATAAAGCAACTGTTTCATTTTAAAGAGAAGAAAACAGAGCTTCCAAAAGGGGAAAGGTAACACAGCCAGTTTTGGGAAGGGGGAAGACAGGACTAGATCCCAGGTGTTAAGTCTCCTGATCCATAATCACATACAAACAACCCTCTTCCTGGATCCCTGGAATCTTCCATGAGGAGTCTGGGTCCCCAGCAGCTCTGGCCTCAGCCTAACAGTGCCTATGATCCATCTCTGAACTCTCTGACCTCTAATGACTCCACTATCTCCAAATCTCTCCCAACTAGTTATACTTGAATACAAACCCTTACTTCTGGAAATGGTTTGCTGGTCCCCAGTCTTTTGACCCAGAGTACCCTTCTCAGACTGACCTGGGTGGGACACATCTCTTTGCTTAAATATTTTCCTACCAAGTACCTCCCAGTTTACTGGCCCAACCAACCAACTTGACCTCAGAATTCAGACATTAATAGAGATGAAACTATGAAAAAGAGATGAGCAAAGCTCTAAAGAAAAAAGAAAAGGAGCAAGACGAAAGGAAAGAGGATTCAGGTAAACCATACATGAGTATGGGAAAATCCTCCCGAATTTTAGTTACATTTGTCTTTAAAATGGTTAGAATAACACCAAACTTATAGAATTGTTCTGAAGACCATGCTTTGGAAACAGTCTAGAGTGAGTTATCACAATTACTTTGAGTTATACTTTGCACAGCATGAAAGTAACCCTATATTCTTGAAACCAAGATAATGAAGTGCAAATTTTAGCGGATCTTACCAATTTAAAAAAGCTTTGAGTAGAGGTTTGACAATTAACTTATGTAGGCTGGTCCTCAGATGACAAGAGTGCTAAAAGCCTTGGCCATCAGGTGATGAATATTTTTGGTTAAAGAAATTTATACCTAAGTATGGAGAAACTGTGATCTGCATTAGTGAGGAGAGTAGCCACACAGAGAAGATCACAGTTCTTTGGAATATTTAAGTATAAGTTATCGTCATTCCAATCCAACCACACTGGTGAATTAGATAGCCCACTGATCATTCACCAGTCTCTATCCTTAAAATGTTGTTGAAATGTAATAATAATAATAATAATAACTCAAACTTAATGGCTCTTCTTAGAGTTCAGTTATTTAAAGCCCTGTAAAGACATGTCTAATTCATGCTAACCCATTGAGGCTGTTCCCTTTAATTCCATCAGAAAGAAGGGGGTCACACATCATAATTATAGTTAGTTTAATACCTTGTGATTACATCCTGGGACTTCTGGGATGGAAGACTGGTCAAATATTTGTCAAGTGCTTAGCACAGTACCCCTCACATAGTAATTGCCTAATAAATGTTTGTTCCCTTACATTCCCTTTCCCTACATAAAGCACAATATCCTTCTCACATCATTGTATTGCTACAAGTCACGGAACACTACAGTCTCTGAAGAATCGAAGTTAAGGGTGACCCACAGGATAATGGCAAGGTTCATGGTGGACATGAGTAGGCTGAAACACATTATAAAAAAATATTACAAAGGAGAAGGAGAGTATAGATTGTCATCATGTATGGCAGGAGTAATAGCCCCCTGGTGTCTCTTCCATCTGCACTAAACTAGTTTTTCCTTAAAAAGCAGGAAAGATATCCTCAAGACTTATTTGGTCCAGGAAACTAGGGGTCTAACCCCCACTGATATGCCTTCTTAGGCACCTGGAGTATAGAAGGTCAACCCATGAGAAATCAGTGTACCTCACTTTTGGTAGATACCCCATCTGTATCTTCAACGATGTCAAGAAAAATTGAGAAAGACCCATAGCAGGTTAAATGAACCCTCTGTGGCAAATTGGGAGGATATGGACAAGAGTCACACAGGATGGGCAGAAATGGATGGGTTAAGGAAGAAAGGAAAGTAGCATTTATTAAGCACTTATTATGTGTCAGGCATTGTACTAATTGCCGAGGTTTCAAATACAAAACACAAGCAAAAAGAAAGACAGCCTGGCCTTCAGGGAGTAACCTTGCATTCTCTTGGGGATATGTAACACACAAACGGGGGTGCTCAAAAACAGAGGGAGAGGGAAGGAATTCAGGAAGTGGGAATAGTTTGGAAGTCTGGAAGCTAGCAAAGGGCTGTTAGGGGAACAAAGGCCGTCCTGGGCCCTTCCACAAAATGGAGGCTCCGGGAAGAACTCGCCCATGGGTGAAGGAGGCAGGTCTCACAGAGGGCTGTCCAGCTTGAAAATGTTGTAGGGATGGTTGGCTGTTCCGGGTGAGGAGTTCCCTGGCACTGAGAGAAGTTCCAGAATGAGGCAGCATTGTTTGGAAATCTAGGATGAAGGTTAGGATTCAATCTGGAGATAGCCTATAAATTCCTGAAGGGCGCATTTAGGTTTAGATGCTTTTACTTTTGTCTTTGATGAACACAAACTAGACCATGTTTTGCCTCAATTCTTACCCAGCCTTTAATTACAGAATGTGTGTTCTCTCAGACAAACTGACACCTGGGAAAGACCGTAGCTTAAAAGGCCAAGGTCTCTCGCTGCATCCCGGGTCATTGCCAGTCTTGCTGACCTATGTCTTGCTATTGGACTCAGATGGCTCTGGAGGAAAGAGTGAGGCTGATGACCTTTGCACAGCCCTGCCTCACTTAAATCCAATTACTTGCAAGTCAAGACATCGCCCTCCTGATGTCATCGGTCCTCTTTGAGAAAGAAGGACAAATGACAACAACAATAAACTTTAATTTTTGTAACCTCAGTGCCTAGCACAGTGCCTGGCACACAGTAGGTGCCTAATAAATACTTGTTGAGTACCATTTGCCAAGTACTTCCATATATGTTATTTTAAAAAAAAAGGCCTTAAAGGTAATTTTTTGGGGGTGGGGCAATTGGGGTTAAGTGACTTGCCCAGAGTCACACAGCTGGTAAGTGTCATGTGTCTGAGGCCACATTTGAACTCAGGTCCTCCTGACTCCAGGGCCAGTGTACTATCCACTGTGCCACCTAGCTGCCCCCTTTAAGGTTATTAACTAGCACTTCATACCTAACCGTGTGAGAAGCTAACTGTGTTATGTCAAGTTCTCCTTACACATCATTGGTTACACTGGGCACAGTGGGGGGAGTGATCTGGCTTGACCTGTGATGTATCTAAATATGTGTGATCATGAACCACATTATAGTAAGACTTTCTTGTCTGTTACCAGCATCCTGTGATCATCATGACATATACCCAAGTGACATCCGTTCAAAGACTGAGAATTCGCCTCCAGGAGTTCTCCTCAATGGCTGGAACAAGGATGCATCTTTCTGTGGTATTAGAGACTTTTAAGACTTATTTCCTTCCTCAGAGGTTTGGAAAGTCCACAATGAATAAGTTCTCCTCATTGTCTTCCCCACTTATCATTATTTCTCTGACTCAGATCTGCAGAAAGATGCCTCCACACTTTCCCAGAAAGTGATGACATCCTTTGAGATCAGAGAAGTTACCACAGGGTACAAATCTTAAAACCAATTTTTTCCAAGTGAGATGGGCACATAACTGAGTGTTGTCCAGAAGCATTATTTCCAGCCCCCTTGCAGTATGACTAACCCTCAGGATCATTGCCCTATGCCTGCTAATCCCCAAAACCTAGGGCCTTGATAACTCATCATTCTTGTGGTCTCTTTCCTTCCATAGCTGAGTTATTAATAGCCTCAAAAATGATCTCTCATAGTGTTTTGTTTGCATCTCTCTTGGCTACTTCTCTTTTCTTTGAATAATCTTTGTTGTCATAATTAATACATATAGTCAGACTTTTTCAATATGTTGGTTAGGTTTGGTGAACTTTTTTCCTCATTTTTATTCTTCCTTTTAAGTGATGACTCTTGGGGAAGGGAAGGATGGAGGGGATACATCAATAAAAGTTTTTTCTAAAAAATAATAAATATATAACTCGTGGCCCAAGGCCATTCAGGACTCTGAATTCATGTGAACTGGTCTCAGTTTAGGGGACCTAACACCAAGAAATCATTTTCTCTCTTTAGCTTGTTGTCGCCACCTGGAGTTGCTCCAGGAAAATTTTCTTGTCTGCTGTTCAGCCATTTTTCAGTTGTGTCCCCATTTGGGGTTTTCTTGGCAGAGATACCAGAGTGGTTTTCCATTTCCTTTTCCAGCTCGTTTTACAGATGAGGAAACTGAGGCAAACAGGGTTAAGTGACTTGCCTAGGGTCACACAGCTACTGTGTCTGAGGCAGGATTTGAATTCAGGAAGATGAGTCTTCCTGCCTCCAGGCCTGGTGCTCTATCCAACTGAGCCACCTAGCTGCCTCCTGGTACCAAAGTGAGTAAAAGGGTTTCGCAGGTCCTATATAATCACTCAAGTTATTAAATGAATAACAAATACAGAATAGCCTTTATTTTATCCTACAGCTACAGCAATTGTAAAAGACACAAAGGATTCCTATATCTTTTCTCCCTTTCACAGATAATCTCCTAGAAAAAAAGTTGTTTATACCCATGCCTCCACTTCCTTTCCTCTCTTCTAAACCCATCTGACTTCTAAACTCATCAGTCAACTGAAATTGCACCTGTCAAAGTTACAAATGATTCCTTAATTGCCAAATCTAATGGTCTCTTCCCAATGCTAATCTTTCTTGATCTCTCTGTAGCATTTGATAGTACTGACCACCATCTCCCCTGGGATATTCACTCAACCTTTGAGATTTTGTGACACTGCTCTCTCTTGGTTATCTTCCTTCTTCCGTGACTATTCTGTCTTGGTTTCCCTTACTGAATCGTCACCCACATAATGACTCCTAATCTTGGAGATCTCTCCATGGCCCTTTCTTGAACCTTTTTCTCCCTTTGAACTCTCTTACTGGTGACCTCACCAACTTCCAAAAGTTTCATTATCACCTCTATACATATGACTTCTGAATCTACACATATGGCCCCAGTCTCTCTCCTAAACTCCAATTCTACCTATTAAACATTTTGAACTGGATGTCTTGGAGACATCTCAAATTCAACATGTCTAAAATTAAATATCATTTCTCCTAGAAAAAAAAAAACCTACCTGTCTTCTAAACTTCCTCAGATAGGTACTGTTGGACCTGGAAACAGGAAGACTGGAGTTCAAATCCTGCCTTGGACACTTACTAGCTGTGTGACTGTGTACAAGTCACTTAATCCCTGTATACCTCGGTTTCCTCATCTGTAAAATGGGAATAATAGTAAAATGAGACAACATATGTAAAGCACCTCGCAAACCTTAAAGCACTATATAAATGTTAGCCATTATCGTTCTTCCAGTCACCCAGATTTGCCACCTTGGCATCATTCTTGATTCTTCATTCTCTTTTACCCTACATATCCAATCAGATGCCAAATCCTGTTTTTTTCTACCACCACAAACATCTTTCACATTGATTCCCTTCTGTCTTCTCACACAGCTACCGCCCTGGTCCAAGCCCTCACCACTTCTTCCTTGCTCAGTCTTCCTGTTTCCTCTAAGATCACCTATAAACTCCATAAAGCCCTTCACAACCTGGCTCCAATCTGCCTTTGACCTGTCACTCTCTTTTATATATTTTAGGTGCGGTCAACCTCACCTTTTTCCAGTTCCTCCCACATGACTCTCTCTCTGCTAGCTCCTTGCCTTTACATTGGCTCTTTTTACAGAGTTTCCATTAGACCAGAAGTTATTCATATAATTACAATAGCTGAGAGCCCCCCGTTAGAATTCCTACCATTCAGACAGAGGTTTGGCCCTCTTCCCTGATTTAAATCTTTTTGTCTCTCCAGCTAACCCCTGTCTTCTCTATTTTTGAGACAAAATAAAGATATGGAAAATGTTGGTGTAAAAGAAATAAGTAAAGTATATCAACAGTATCTCTTACTGGATAGGCATGGGGAGGGAAAGTTAAAGAAAGAGCAGATTTTTTTTTTGGAACTTCTAATCCAGAAGATGTCTCTCCTTTTTAAACTGATGCAGCATTCACATACGTATACACACACACACACACACACACACACACACACAATTCCAAAAGTCTTAGTTCAGTTTTAAGCTCCTGAAGCTAGAACAACCTGTATATTCATATGTATTTCTACTTACTATACATGTTTATTATGTACATGTTGCCTCCCTCAGTGGAATGCAACCTTTCTTTCTTTCTTTTTTTTTTTTTTTGCCTAGGCAGTGGGGTTAAGTGACTTCCCCAGGGTCATACAGCTAGTAAGTGTTATGTGTCTGAGGCCGGATTTGAACTCAGGTACTCCTGCCTCCAGGGCTGGCACTCCATCCACTGTGCCACCTCACTGCCCCGGAATGTAAGCTTCTTAAGGGCAGGAATCTTTGCCTTAATAAACCCCAGCTCTCTAGCACAATGCCTAGTACTGTCTGATTGCTATTAGTAAATTCTTGTTGATTGGCTGATTGATTAATATATACCAAACTATTTCTAGTAGCACTTTTATGGCAACAAAGAACTGGAAACAGTGAGTATCCACAGACTGGTGAATAGCTAGCCAAACTGTGGTGTATAAAGGTAAAAGGGAATTCTTGTTCTATAAGAAATTACAATGAGGAAGAATTCAGAGAAACATGGGAAGAGCTTTAAGACCTGATGCTGAGTAAGAGAAGCAGAACCAGAACAACATAGACAATGACTTCAGCAATGAGGATGAAAAGAGCACTCAAAGAAAGCTGAACTCTGAGTAACTAAAATAACTGATTCTCTATCTCAGAGAACAGATAACAAAGCACCTCTCTCTCCCCTCAGCAGAGAGGCGGAGGATTATGGGTAAGGATGTCTCATAGATTGTCACATAGAGTCGGGCTATCAGTAGTTTTTGGTGAACTGTTATTTTGTTCATTTCCCAGGGCAGAAGTGTGGGCAGGAAATGTGACGTAAAAAACAACGATATCAATAAATCTTATTTTAAAAAAAAACTATAGGGAAAATTCAAAGAAACACAGGAAGACACTTGTCAACTTGAAATAAATAGATCCAAGAAAAGTACATGCAATTAAAATAACTGTAAATAAACAGCAATTGCAACAAAACTGAATGCTGTGTAATTGTCAAGACAAAACTTGGCCCCAAAGAAGAAATCAAAAATGTATCTTTCTCCCTTCTTTGTGGAAGTGGTAAACTATAGGTGTGGAACTTTACATATGCTGACACACTTGATTCATGTATTGGCTAGTTTTCACAGGACCACAGATTTAGAGTTAATAGGGACCTTCGAGGTCATCCATCATTTTAGTGTTCAGTCATTTTCAGTTGCGTCCAACTCTCCGTGATCCCATTTGGGGTTTTCTTGGCAAAAGTACTGGAGTGGTTTGCCATTTTCTTGTCCAGCTCATTTTACACATGAGGAAACTGAGGCCCACAGCATTACGTGACTTGCCCAGGGTCACACAGCTAGTGTCTAAGGCCACATTTGAATTCAGGTCTTGCTTACTCCAGGCCCAGTGCTCTATCCACTGTGCCACCTAGCTGCCCATCATTTTGGTACATCATTTTAGTCCTTATTTCACGTTTAAGAAAACAGAGGCCCAGAGAGGTGAACTTATTTTCCCAAAGGGATACAGGTACTCAGTGACACAGATAGCATTTGAGGTGCCGTAGCATGTCCAGCACTGAATCATGGTGCCTTGCAGCAGCTGCTGAATTTTCCTGGGAAAGGAAGAAGGGGAGAAGGGCAGATCTGAAAATCAAAATGATGGAAAAACAAAAGGGATCAACACAAAAATTTTAAAAACAACTATAGGCCTGTGGATTTGACTTTTGTTATATATGACAAAATTTTATAATGCGTTTCTAAGCAGATAATTTGAAAAGTGAACTAAAAATAGTAATAATGATGATAAAGAACTCGTTTCTATGCATTTAGAAAGGGGAAAATCATCTCTATGAGTCAATATTGCTTCATAAAGATTAACCACATAACCTCTTTTGACAGAGTAGTAAGTCTGGTAGATAAAGGGACTGTTATAGATACCATGCATCTAAGTCTTAGCAAAGCATTGGCCAGAGTTGCTTATACTAGACATGTGAACAAGATGGAAAGATATTGGCTAGACAACAATACAATGAAGGGAATTTAGAGCTGATTAAGCAAGGAAACCCCAAAAGAAGTCATTAGTGGGTCAATATGCATTTGGAGGGCAGCCCCAGGCTTTCATCCTACTCCATGTGCTAGTCAACATTTTTATCAATGACTTGGATAAAGCTTTCCAGATTTACTGATGGCATGAATGACACCGGAAAGGATGACAGGTAGGGTGTCAAAGACAGGGATCGAAAAGAGACCTTGACAGGCTAAGGTGAGGTGCTAAAGCAAATCATATGAAATGTGACAGAGAGAAATGTAAAGTTCTACACTTGGGTTAAAAAAAAAAACAATCAAAGTCACAAGTATATGATGGAACCACATAGCCAGACACATTGTATGATAAAGACCTGGACACTTCACTGCTTCACCTGGCCCACTATTTCAGGCAGACCCCATCCATACTTAACTTCATTCCTTTGATCCTCTTCCCATCACCTGGCCAGCTATCTCACCTCTAGAGCATCTCCTTTACCCTCTCTCTGGTTCTGGAACCATCAAATGAACTCTGCTAATGTTTCTGGAAGGGGTGAATCATCTAATTCCCCATAGCCCCACTAACCATCTCTGTTACATTTCACACCAAAGTTCCCCCCCTTCCACCTTATGTGTGTTGTTTTGTCCTATTAGAATGTAAGCTCAAATTAATTTACCCAAATTAACTCTAAAGGACATCTGAAGAAAGATGGTATCTGCATCTAGAGAAAGAACTAATAAATAGAAGTAGGTACAGAATAAGTTTACATATATTATATATATATATATTTTATATATATATATATATAATATATTATACACATATACCTATTTGTGTCTAAGGGTAGCCATCTGTAAGGGGGGAAGGGAAGAAAAAAATTTACATGATAATTTTATTGTAACCTTGAAAGGAATAGCAAGTTGGGCATAGTAAATTTGTAGTTTCACATACAATCATCTTTTCTATTGTACAATGTTATGGAAATGCTTGTTTCATTCCATAAATTAAAGATAATTTTTTTTTAAAGAATGTAAGCTTGTTCAGGGGAAGGGGCTGTTTCTACTTTCATATTTGTATCCTCAATGCTTAGCACAGTGCCTGTAACATAGAAAGTGCTTAATAAATGTTTTTTTCCTTTCTTTTTTTTTCCTACTTTTTTTTTCTTTGGCTAGGCAATGGGGTTAAGTGACTTGCCCAGGGTCACACAGTTAGTAAGTGTTATGAGTGTCTGAGGCCGGATTTGAACTCAGGTACTCCTGCCTCCAGGGCTGGTGCTCTATCCAGTAGACCACCGAGCTGCCCCCTTTTTTTTCCTTTCTTCTTCAAAATTTATCAACCATGTGACAGGGCAGCCAAAAAAGCCAGTATTATCTTGAGCTGCATTATAAAAGGTGTTACATGGGTTCCACACAACTCTTGAAATAATAAAAGTACAGTGTCAGACACAGGTGTTAATAGTCGTGCTGCCCCCTACCCTTGTTGGACCACAACTGAAATGTTGTGTTTTGTTCTAGGCATAATATTTCCCAGAGCTTGACAAACTGGAGTAAACAGAAGAGGGTGGCCAGGATGTTACATGAGCTTTGGACGAAGTGGGGATGTTTAACCTGGAGGTGAGAACTATCTTTAAAGACTGGAAGGCTTGCCATGTGCAGGCAGGACTAGACTTCTTTTTCCCTGGTTCCGAAGCTAGAATTAGACTTGCTTTGCCTGGTCCCCAGAGGGCAGAGCTAGGATCAGGAGGTGAAAGATCTCGATCAAGGGAAAAACTCAGGGAAAATCTTCCTAACACAAACGGAGCCACCCCAAAGTGCAATGGTCTGCCATGGGAAACAGCGGCCTTCCCCTCACTCGAGCTTTTCAAGCACTGGCTAGAGGACTAATTGCTGGCAACACTGTGAAAAAGATCCTTTTCCAAGTACTGATAGGCCTTGATAATCTCCGAGGTCCCTTCTAGCTCTAAAATTCTGTGACTCTGTGACATGTTTGAAAAAAGAAATTGTTCCTGCTGCTCAAAAAGGGAAATTCTAAGTTTATAAATATCTTTTTTATTTTCCCTCTCTGTATCCGCTGTAGGTCCTAGCATTTTACTCATGAGTAGACACTGATATAAATATAATTCTAACCCCCCTCCCCAACATACTCACATATACACATTCATACACATACAATTTTCAGCTGTCAAAACAAAACAACCTACACAACTGCAAGTAGCATTTGCCTAGAAATAAATATAACTGCCCCCCCCAAAAAAGATCTAAACAGGCCTACATGAATTAACTGAGAAATAAATTTCCTCATAGTTTTCTACAGGGTTTTCCCAAATTGTTGTTGTTGTTTGGTCATTCACTTGTGTGTGACCCCATATGGGGTTTTCTTCGCAGACATACTGGAGTGATTCTTACTTCTCCAGCTTGTTTTACAGATGAGGAACTGAGACAAACAGGGTTAAGTGACATGTCCAGGGTCACATAGCTAGTAAGTGTCTGAGGCCAGATTTGAACTCAGGAAGATAAGCCTTCCTAACTGTAGGTCTGGCACTCTATCTATTGCACCATCTAGCTGCTTCACCTAACAAGCATAGATCTGGGCTCAGTCTCAGCTCTATCACTTACCAGCTTACCATCATAACCTTGGACAAATGGCTTCATTCCTTTGAGCCTGTTTCCTCATCAAGAAAATAGGGGCAAATTGTTTAGTTATTGTAAGGAAACATGATTTATAAACCTTAAAGTGTAATATAAAGGATTAAATAATAAATCATAATACATTCATATATGATAACAAATAAGTTAGAATATAATTAAGCAAATAAAATATAAAGTCCTATGAGATCAGGTAAGGGAGAGATTACTTTTAGCTTTGGGGAAGGATGGGGAGATATCAGTGGCTTCATGGAGGTGGCAGCATTTGCAGTGAGCTTTGAAGGGATGATGATGATGATGATGATGATGATGATGATGATGATGATAGTATTTATATATGGCTTTAAGGTTTGCAAAGCACTTTACGAATATCAACTCATTTTATCTTCACAACAATCCTGGGAAGTGGGTGCTATTATTATCCCTATTATACAGATGAGGAAACTGAGACTCAAAGACATTGGGTGACTCACTCAGGGTCACAAAGCTAGCGTTTGATTTGAACTCAGGTCTTCCTGACTCCAGGAACAGTGCTTTATCTATTGTGTCACTTAATTGCTAACACAGTAAAGTAGGTTGTACAAGTATTATTATCTCTGTAATCTGAGTGTTAGATCTCAACCTGTGACTGGCCAGGTCAGTCTTGGGGACCTTTCTCTAATCATAATTTCTGTAGCTCATTTGGCCCCAGAATTTGGTCCGTGCACTTCAAAAGAGTTCCCAAGTTCTCTGTAAATATTGAGGCTAATAAAAACCTTAACCATAAAACAGGTTTATTAAAAGCAATAAAAAAACCCAGGAAAGTCCCCTGGCCAAAGCAAAAGTGACAGTTCCTCTTCTAGTGAGTTCCATTTCCCTACTACACAAAAGTTTAGCCTTGGTCTCTGCAAAGCTCACAGTCTTGTTCTTAATTGTGTCTTAGCCATGGGTACCACCATTGTAGATCCTGAGACCGGTTCATTGTCTGCTGTTTTCTCTCCTCCTTCCCTCTGGTGTCTGTGTACTCCAGTATCAACATGGTGGCTCACTGTCAATCCCATACTCTCTCTCTCTGTCTGAATCCCTTTCTCCCAGCATAGTCTAGCAGCTCTTGACTCTCTCCATACAACAATTTCACTCATCATGGTGCCCACAGCTCCTGGTTAGGACCCAGAGTCTCTTAGTATTTGCCAGGCAGCATAGGCACTTCCCCTAGCTAGCCTTGCATGCCTTATGGCTGCCCTACTCAGAACCTACATCTTCTCTCCATTGTATACCCCTTCTCAGCTTTCCCTTCTACTCTATGTAGAGTTGGGATTCAAACCTTGGTCTCCAGACTCCAAATCCATTACTCTTGTAAGCAGTACCCATACTGCTTTTGAAGGGTAAATGTGTGGAAGAGCAATTAGACATACTCTGTTTATTCTCTTATAGGGTAGAACCAGAACAAATGACAGGAAGTACCATGGCTCAGGATGGCCTCTCAGGTTTTACATAATATTCAGTTTGGTGAATCCATCAACCATCATTCTCTCTTGGGTTCATGGAAACCAGAATTTCCCCTGAGAACATAACAATTTGGTTTGTTTCCAGGTATCTACAAAAAAAAAAAAAATGGTAAAGGATTCCCATGCAAGCACTTAAGCTAACAAACCAGCAAATATACCAAATATTTTATTTAACATGGATAAAAATGCAAAGGACTCAGAACCAAAACAGTCAAGACAATTATTCTTCTCTCTCCAGTGAACCTCATCTGCCTGTCTGGGATCTTCCTCAGCTCTCCCACTTTTTACTAAAAGGAGGTTGAGTGCATCCTAGCAAGGAGAAAAAAAAAAACATCTTGGAGTCAGCACCATACAATCCTTGACACCCAATCATGAGTTAACCTATCAATCAATCAATCTACAGCTGATAACTGACAGTCAGAACCAGGTCTGCTCAAAGTTCAATACTCTTTCCTTTGTAACAAAACCCTACAAACGAAATAGCAAAATTCATCAAAAGACGCTTAGGCTTGGATGAAATAAGAAGGCAGAGTGAAGTAGAGAGCAGCCTAGTTTTCACTTGACCTGGGGTTTGGTTATCATGTTTTTCTAATACTGGTTAATAATCCAATTCACTTTAAATGGAGCTACAAGTTTGTCTACCTTTAAGGTACAGTTAATGTACCCATTTTACACATAAGTCATTTCAAGATATGAGCTGTAATTCTACTAGTACATATATGTGATTCTGATTCCTGCATTCCCTTCTCCTTTGCACTTTCTTCTAAGCCAACAAATCCTTCCCCTTATGCCCACAATACAGAATGTATTGACTTGTAAAAAAAAAAAATTGGATTTCACTCAATATCAAAGCTTCTCATCAATAACAAAACAGGCAAATATGTCTCCTACTGCTCTTCATAAAGTGTGAATGATAAGTAGGAAGCAATCTAAGCAGTGTTACATCAAGTTGTATAAATCATCGTTTCTGGAAACTGATTTAAATACATTTTAAAAAAGAAACAACAGTAACCCATCCCTCTGTATCTGTGTCTTGTTTACTGATGCAGCAGTGATACAGTGGGAAAGATTCAATTCAACAAATATTTATTAATTTACTAGTTATGAGTCAGATTTTGTGCTAGGTGTTGGAGATGCAAAGATTAAAAAATGACATAGCCCTCGCCCTCAAAGAGCTTACAATCTACTGCAGGGAGAGAACATGTACACAGATAATTATTATGTTAGGAAGAGCATAACGGGGACACTCTTAGTTTTCATTACCCACAGAATTACTCATTATTCATAGAATCTTTTCCATAGGTCCAGGACAATTCAGAAAGGAAGGGGACAGATCATAATTCTGAGACACTCCAGCAGAAAAGACATTGTCCCTAATCTCTCTGCAAGAGACAGGATCAATGAAAAAAAAAATTTTTTAAAAAAAGGGACAGGACTAATGAAATGAAATTGTCCTAAAGTTGGAATAAATCTCACTGCACAAGGAGCCATGGAACAGAGTAAAATAGATACTATCGGTGCTTGGCATTCTCTCTTTTGCTACTCTTCCCACTGATGAAGCAAACAGGACTTGGGGTGGGGTTGTCAAAAGATGAACTTAATCAGCCAAGGGTAGGTAGCTACTATGACTGTTGTTGCATAGTGGGCAGTTGAGTTGGGAGTGGGGGGAAGGGAACATATGCTGTGCCAAGCACTTTACAAATATTACCTCATCTGGTCCTCACAACAACCCTGGGAGGTAGATACTATTATTCTCGTTTTACAGCTGAGGAAACTGAGGCAAGCAGGGGTTAAGCGAGTTGCCCGGGGCCACACAACCAGTGTCTGAGGCCATACTAGAACTCAGGTCTGACTCTAGATCCAATGTTCTAGCTAACATCATATTCCCCACTTTTGTTTTAATACGTAAGTCTGGGATTGGGAAGGAAATAGAAAATCCTCTTCATAAGCTATGGTATGCACAAAGAAGATCTAAGAGGAAGTGCTCTTGATAGGATGAACTTATATGTCCTTTTGCATTTTCTGCCATGTTTTCAAAGTTATGGGATCACACACAAAGCTTAGTGAATTTTGGGGTACAGAGGGATGACACCTAAGAGAGTAAAATATATCACAGTGGCGTGGGGAGATGAATGGAAAATAGAAGTAGTAAATTTTGTATTTTAATATTTGATCAGTATTTCATCTTCTACATTAGATTGGGATTCAAGATAATAAGAGGTTAAAAAAAAAAAGTCAATTCTGAGTCATCCTCAAAGACTCGTCATGCTGGACAGAATGGTTCTGGCATTTGCGGACTTGACTGCCCTCTACAGGTGAAAGGGAATATTGCAGCCTGTTTTTTGTTTGTTTTGTTTTGTTTTAAGTGGCTAGCCTGTGGGCATGTGGGATGGATGAACGACTTAAAAAGGTCCAGGTTGATAGCACTAATAAAGTGCACTCCTCAATTTTGCACCCTGAGCTAATTCAAACCCCTCAACAGGATTTATACCTTCAGCACTTAGGAGTCAATACCACACTATAGGTATTTATTTAGATATTACCTAAGATACACGTGGCACATGCTTATGTCACACGTAGGGAGGACTTGAAGTCATCACAAAGGAGAGATCTAGTCAAAGCACTCTAGAAAAACTTGGGGTGGGGGGAGAGAGGAAGAGGGAGAGAGAATGCTTTTAGTTTACTCTAGAATATAAAACCTATGATAAACTGATTTGTTCTTCTGTTTAAAAAAATAAAAAGACTTCTTGGAGTAATTGGCACTTGAACTTGGCCTAGGAAAGAGGGAACAAATTCTGAGAATAGGAAACGGCTTGTGTAGAACCAAAAATTGGCATGTCAAGATTGAAGAACATCTCATGGTCCAATTTGGCCACAGTGTGTAAAGGAGAATGATATGTAATAAGGTTAGAAAAGTAGATTGGAGAAAGACTGCAAAAGGCCTTAAACCTCTTTAGTGCTATCGGTAATAAGGAATCACTGAAGGTTTTCAGACACAGTCAGACGTTGACTACAACATAATGAGGTCACTTTGGGCCTCTTCCAGAATCAAGGACAACCACCAACCAATCAACCAATATAGATTTATTACTAATACTAATTACTATGATGCTAAGTAATATATAAGTAATCATTAATATTAATAGATTTCAGTGTGCAGAGTTAAGAAGCAGGGAGACCAGTCAGGAAATGATTACTATCATCTGGGTTAGCCCAAGCTGCAGCGGTAGCAGTGTGAGTGAAGCGGCGGAATAGCGACGGGTTGTAGAAGTAGGATCAATGGGACTTGACAACTTCATTGCACCCTTAGTCTGAGTTCAGCAAGTCCCCGTCCTGGGTTTGGGACTGACCCATGGGCCTGTGGACCCAATGCTTCAGCTTCAGGAGAGAGCTGCTGAACTCAGCCCCCATTGGGAAGCTCTGCTGGTTCAGCAGGGCCCATCACCCCTCTTCACCCTGAACATGGCCTTTCCTCAGTCTGCCCTGGGTCTATGACCTGGAACCAGGTAGTGTTAGCTGTTACCTGTTCCTGAGCCAGGCATAATTTTACACCCCTCTTTCCCTGGTGCACGGCCTCTCCTTGTGCTGGTGGAGTACTCCTGGCTGGATCCAGTCCCCAGCGTCCACCAGCTTCTCTTTCATCTTCCTATGGTGACCTGGGGCGGAAAAAAATGACCATGATTTTTTTTTTCTTAAATATCCTGACCAGGATTTTAGATATGGTTTGGTTTTCTGGTTGGTTTGTTTTTTTATAGTGGAGGGCAACAGAAGCTCACTGCACTTCATGTTCTTCTGCCATTTTGGTTCTACCACACCATCTATAATAATTCTTACTCCT
The DNA here is from genome assembly GCF_900497805.2 of Vombatus ursinus. NCBI lineage: Eukaryota > Metazoa > Chordata > Mammalia > Diprotodontia > Vombatidae > Vombatus > Vombatus ursinus. The sequence continues at coordinate 13,939,741 of NW_020949548.1, read as the reverse complement.
TAAGAGCAGGGATTTCCATTTTTTGTTTGAGTCCCACTACCTAGACAGTGACTAACACATAAAAGGAACTTAATAAGTGTTTGATGGAGTCAATCAATCATTTCTTTTTAATTCCCATTGCAACTATCCTTGTCTGTTCTTACCTATTAGCCTTACAACTGGTCTTCCTTATTGTAATTCATCCTCTATTCAACCTACAACTCACAGTGTTGCCAAATTAAGTTTTCCTAATGCATCACTACTATCAAACTTCTAGTAGGTACCACTATCTAACAAAATATAAATTCTTAACCCTGGCATTCAAGACCCTCTGAAATCTACCCCCAACCCATCTTTCCAGATTGCTCTCCTTCACATTCTGAATTCCAGCCAGATTAGACAACTCCCTCTCCTCCCTACCTTCATCTACCTTAAGTCCCTTTAAAGCTCAAGCTAAGTACCACCTACTCCAGGAAGCCTTCCTTGAATGTTCCTCCCTCCAAGGGGAAAATGACCTCTCCTTTAAGTGTCTCAAGACTTTTCCTGCCTTTGTCCTTTGCATTTATCTCTTGTCAAATCAACCAGTATTTATAGTGTCTACTCTGTGCCAAATAATGTGCTAAGTACTCTTCCTGAGCCATGCATAATTTTAAGCCCCTTTGTACTGGATCTGGGGCCTTCTCTTTCCCTGGTACACCAAGAAAGGCAAAAGAACAGGACCTGCTCTCAAAAAATTCTGTCTAATGGGGAGAGACAACATGCAAACAAATATGTAAAAACAAGATACATACATGAAAAATTGGAGATAATCAGAGGAAAGCATTAAGGGGAACTGCAAAAAGCCTGTCGTAAAAGGTGGGATTTTAGTCAGGATTTGAAGGAAGCCAGGGAAATTAGGCTGCAGAGATAAAGAGGGAGAGAATTCTGGGCATGGGTGATCCCAGCGAGTGAAAGTTCACTGAGGTGGGAGATGTGTCATGTACAAATAACAGCAAGAAGATCAACGTCATTGGATGAGAAAGTATTTGGAAGGGAGGAAGGAGTAAGAACACTGGAAAGGCAGGAAGGGACCAGGTTATGAAGGGCTTTAAAAAGCAAATAGAGTATTTTATATTTAATAATTAATTTATTTTATATTTAAATTTAATATATTTAATCAGACTTGCACTTTATTTTTGAAAATATTTCCCCCCAAAATAAATATTTTCCCAGTTACATGTAAAGACAATATTTAACATCATTTCTTAAAATTCTGAGTTCCAAATTCTCTCCCTCCTTCTCCCCTCCCCACTCTGAGAGAGTAATTGATATGTTACACATGTGATCACACAAAATATATTTCCATATTAGTCATGTTGTGAAAGACGCAGATCAAAAAAGAAACACCGAAAGTGAAAAACAGTATTTGATCTGGATTCATACTTTATTATCAGTTATTTCTCTGGAGGTGGACAGCATTGTTCATCATGAGTCCTTTGGAAATGTCTTGGATCACTGCATTGCTGAGAAGAGCTAAGTCATTCACCGCGGACAATACAAAATTGTCGTTGCTGTGGACAACATTCTCCTGGTTCTGCTCACTTCACTTTGTATCAGTTCATGTAAGTCTCTCCAGGTTTTTCTGGGAGCATCCTGTTCATCATTTCTTACATCGTAACTTGTTCAGTCATTCCCAAACTGATGGGCACCTCCTCAATTTCCAATTCTTTGCCACCACAAAAAGAGCTGCTACATTTTCGTACAAATAGGTCCTTTTCCCTTTTAAATTTTCTTTGAGATACAGACCTAATAGTAGTATTGCTGGATCAAAGGGTATGCACAATTCAATAGCCCTTTGAGCATAGTTACAAATTACTCTCCACAAATGGTTGGATCAGTTCACAACTCCACAAACAGTGCATTAGTGTCCCAATTTTCCCCACATCCACTCCAACATTTATTATTTTTTTTTTGTCATATTAAAAAATCTGACAAGTATGAGGTGGTACCTCCGAGTTGTTTTAATGTGTATTTCTCTAATCACAGACTTGAACTTTAGGAAGATCAACTTGACATCTGAGCAGAGGGTGGCCTGGAGTGGGGAAAGATTCATAGCATGGTTAGTGCCATTGAGGCAGGTTATTGAAATAGTGCAGATGTGAAGTGATGAGCACCTACACCAGGATAGTGGCAGCGTCAGAGAAAGGGGAGTAAGAGATTTTACAAAGGTAAAACAGGACTTGGAAACAGATTGGATATGACAGGAGGGTTGAGAGAGTGAGGAGTAAAGAATGATACTTAGGATGTTACCTGGATAACTTGGAGAATGATGGCAGGTGAACAGGGGATACAGTACTGGTCCTAGAGTCAGGAAGACGCATCTTCCTGAGTTCAAATCCAGCCTCAGACATTGACTAGCTGAGTGACACTGGACAAGGCACTTCACCCTGTTTGGGTCAGTTTCCCCATCTATAAAACGAGCTGGAGAAGGCAATGGCAAACCACTCCAGCATCTTTGCCAAGAAAACCCCAAATGGGGTCATGGAGAGTCGGACGTGACTGAAACAACAGTAAGAAGAAAATTAGGAAGAGGGGGAGGACTTGGGGGGAAAGATAATGAGTTCAGTTTTGGACATGTTGGGTTTAAGATGTCTATAGGACATTCCAGAAATACAATAAGCATTGGGAGATGTAAGAATGAAGATCAGGGGACAAGTAAGGGCTGGATAAATAGATCTGAGAATGATTTGCATCACTGATAACAATCCATGGGAGATGATGTCACCAAGTGAAACAGTAGAGAACAGAAGAGATCCCAGGACAGAGGCCTGGAGAACACTCACAGTTAATGAGTGTAACCCAGTTGAAGATCCAGCAAAAGAGATTAGAAAGGAGAGATTAAACAGGTAGAAGAAAACCAGAAGATAGCAGTTTTACAAAAACCTAGAGACAAAAGTACCAAGAGGAGGATGATTAACAGGGTCATCAAGGCTGCTGAGAGGTCAAAGATGAAGAGTGAGAAAAGGTCCTTAGATCTGGCAATTAAGAGATTAATGATCTCTTAATTAATTAAATTTTGGAAAGATCATTTTGTTGAATGATGAAGCAGAAGCCAGACTGACAAAGATGTAAGAAGAGAATAAAAGAAAAGGAAATGAAGGCATCAATTGAAGATGGCCTTTTCAAGTTTAGACATGAAAGGGAGGAAAGATAAAGGATAGGTAGTGAGGATGAGGGAGATACAGACATATTTACAGGAGACAGTCAATAGACTGGGGAAAATCAAAGATTAGTGAGAGAGTGTGGATGATAGGAGCAATCTGCTTTAAAAAAAAAATGGGATAGGGGCAGTTACATGGCGCAGTGGATAGAGCACCAGTCCTGGATTCAGGAGGACCGAGTTCAAATCCAGCCTCAGACATAACACTTACTAGCTGTGTGACCCTGGTCAAGTCACTTAACCCCATTGACTAGTCAAAAAAAAAAAAAACCCACAAACAAAAAAAAAGGGATAGAATGGAATCATAGAGAGGGCGGTTCAGTTTGGCAATGAGAAAAGTCATCTCACATGAGACAGGAATGAAAGAGTAGGGGGAGGCATCAGTGATGTGGAGTGATGAAGAGAAAAGGTAGCTCTTGACAAATGTCCAATTTTTTCAGTGAAATAAGAGGTAAGAGAGTGGGAGAGTTGTGGCAGGTCTGGGAAGGAATAAGGAAATTTGGAAAAGTTGCTGCAAGTTGAATAATGAATTGTTCAGTTGTGTCCAATTCTTTGGGATGTCATTTCCTTCACAAAAATACTTAAGTAGTTTGCCATTTCCTTCCCCAGTGGATTAAGGCAAACAGAAATTAAGTAACTTGCCCAGGGTCACATGGCTAGTAAATATCTGAGGTCAGACTCGAACTCAGGTCTTCCTGACGCCAGTCCCAGCACTCTATCCACTAAGCGTGGATAGCGTGGCAGCACTAGCTACCTCCAAAACTTATAAAGAGGTGTAAAAGGATTGCCTTGCCACAGAGAAGGCCCAGTTGAGATTTACATAACATAAATTTGTAGTGGATAAACAGTATCGTTTCATGATTTTCTCCAGCTTCATTTGGCAGCACAAGTACAGGGAGTGAAGAAAGCAGATAGCAGAAGAAAGCCAAGACTGAGGATTGGCAGGGCAAGATTGGCATGAGGATAAAGTGGACAAGGGACTGCGAGAGTGTGTAACCAGCCAGTGCAGGGTTGATGGCCTGGGAAAAACTGGAGTGGAAGGACTGGAAGTTAAAGTGAGGATAGAATCAAATTAGGGGTTGCAAGGGAGAGGCAGAGGTTGGATGACAATGAATTGTGACCAGATAAGGGAATTTCAGAGTACATGAATGTGGAAGCGGAACATTTATGAGTGATAGCAAGATCAAGAATATGACCCATCTCTGTGACGCTCTGTCTCTGCGATGATAAGAGGTCAGGGAAAATGAGTAAACTGAGGAACCTTGAGAGTACAGTGTTTGATGGGCTATTGCTATGTCTAAGTCTCCTAGTACGATGGCAGGAGTTAGATAAGGGAGAAAGAGCCAGGTACTGAACTCACTGAAGAAGGGAGAGTAACCCAGAGTTCGGTAGATAAGTTACCAGAATCTTGAGTGACAAATACGAACTGAATGAACTTCAAATGAAGAGACGTCATTGTGTGATGGTGGCAGAGGAATAATCTGGAAGTGGCAATGGGGAACAAGGAACATACCAATTCACCTACCACCAGGTGAGGGTTGAAAGTGCAACCAGTTCTGGAAAGGGTGTCGGGTCTCAATGAGTGCCAAAGATGGAAGGAAGAAAGAAAAGGTTTAGGATGAAAGTAACAGTGTTACTTACAAAAAAAACATTCCAAAGAGCACAGTGGAAGGAATGGGTGGTTTTACAGTGGGAATTGGGAGTAGGGATAGGTTTAGTTGAGGGGATAAGAATATTTGAATAATAAAACAGTAAAGCTGGGAAGGATTGGGAGGGAAGGGAAGAGTATGACAGGGTAAGACTATATTAATTATTGAGGAATGAGTTCAGGTAAGCTATCATTATCTCTCAAAGTTCAGCCTGGAGTGGAGTTGTACAGAGGTGGAATTGTGGGAGGCTAGATTATAGTTATTTAAGTACCTGTTATTTTCTATTAGACTATGTCTCGAACACAGTAGACATGTAATGCTTGTCAAATGAGTGGAATTAGGAGTTCCAGTGGACCGCACACCCCAACAAATTAAAAGGCTATGATCTCAGGCTAAAGTCCAGACTTGTCTAGGTTATAAAAGAAGCAAGTGGCAGAGGAGGAATTTGAACCCGGGCCATCTGACCCCTAATCCAGCACTTTCTGCTATATCATCATGCCTTTTAGAGGACTATGCCCAGTGGTGGGCATCCTATTTTAAGAAATATATCTAGGATGCCTGGGAAGGTGAAGGGTCTGGAAACCACAAAGAGATGAATAGAGGATTCATTAAAGCATTTACTATGTGCAAAGAAAGCACTGTGCTAAGTGTGGGAGATAAAAACAGAAAAGACAGTCACCTTAGGGTGGTCACATTGTAATGGGGGAGAAACATTCATGCAAGGTTTCAGCGGCAAGTCAGATAGAAAAGTGCTATGGTCTTTAGGGTACAGCAGCAAAGAAAAAAGGAAGGCTTCTCCTTTCATGTCATTTCCACTGATGATATATCAGTTTCTGATGCTGAATCATTTGATAGTTCTAAAGACTTTGGTGACAAGAACTTTCTTTTCTGGGTCTTCAATAGATATGGCTATAAGACCTGCAGGAGCCATACCACATGAGAAATTAGTAAAGAAACTCAAGACAAGTGGAATTGTGCTAAGGGTTACTGTGAGGAAAAAAAGGAATGATAATTTTTAAACTACCCATTCAGGGAGTATAGCAATATATGGAAGTTAAAGGGAAGTCAGATGTTGGTTATATATCATGAGAACGTCCCAACAAGAAGAGTGATCCAACCATTCTCTTTCAGTTCTAAACCCCGAGATAATCTGGTCTTATCATATGTCTTAGATGGACTGCTTTGTTGGAATTAGTTGTTCATTTATCTGAAAACACCTACTTATGTGCAAAACAAGAGGCATCATGCCATAGTAGAGGGAGGAAGGACCTTGGAGTCATGAAGACCTGTAGGATTGGCTAACATGTCAGAAAAGGAAAATGGCAAATGCTAGAAGTGATGTGGAAAAATAGGAACACTAATGCATTGTTGGTGGAATTATGAACTGGTCCAACCATTCTGGAAAGCAATTTGGAACTATGCCCAAAGGGCTGTAAAACTGTGCATACTCTTTGACCTAGCAAGACCACTACTAGGTCTATAATGCAAAGAGACCAAAGGAAAACAGGAAAGATCTATGTAAAAAAAAATACATATTTTATATATATATTTAAAACATCTCTTTTTGTGGAGGTAGAGAACTGGAAACTGAGGAGATGCTCATCAATTGGGGAATGGCTGAACATATGATTATGCTATAAGAAATGACAAGGGAGATGAGCTCAGAAAAAATCTGATAAGACCTATATGAGTTGATGCAAAGTGAACAGAACTAGAACACTACACATAGTAAAAGCAGTATTATAACGATAATTAACTGTGAAAGACTTAGCTACTCGGATCATCGTACTGATGAAAAATGCTATCCACCTCCAGAGAGAACTGATCAACTTTATGCAGACTGAAGCATATTTTTTCTTTTTCTTTTGTTTTTCCATAATGTTATTTAATGTGGAAATATGTTTTGCATGACTTCATATGTATAATGGGTATCATATTTCTTGCCTTCTCAATGAGTGGGGCAAGAACTAGAGAGGGAGAGAATTCAGAACTGAAAATAATTTTTAAGAAAAAATTTTTTTAAATGCATGGGTTCAAGTCCTACCACTAACCTATATTAACTATATATATTTGGCAAATCATTTAGCTTCTCAGTACGTTCTATGACTTTAAGAGCAGAGTAATTCCAGATCTGCATTGGTAGAGAGTTTTGTCACCCAGAGTTCTGTAAAGGAATGAAATAAGAGTTCTAGACCAAAATGCAAAGCACTGTGCAAGCCGCTAGGAGAGGCTACAAAAATAAGACACAACCCTCTCTACCCTTCTAGAGTTTGTCCAGTTGAAGCAATAATAACACACACAAACATTATTATGGAACAACTCACACTTACAGAGCATTTAGGGTTTACAAAGCACTCCTTACAACTTTATGAGATCATCCTCAATGAGTTCATAAGTTCAAAATAAGTTATTAATAGAAAAACTTCTGTGAAATAAAATCCATGCACAACAAAGGTGATATTTCTCAAGTGTTTTATTCCCATCACAGTTTAGCTTACACTGAGTATCTTAAAAATATTGTACACAAAACATAATACAACAATTCCAAAGACAGTCTACTTTACCAAGTGAATGCCATCTCACGTGGTAAGTTAGTGTCTTACATTCCCATTTGTTTCATGGCAGCTCTCTCCCTCCAAAGGACTGAAACTTGTGCCAACTGGACTTTATTATTTTGGGGCATTAGAACAAGTCTTCCAGAAAAGCCACATTTGTGAAGGGGCCTTTGCATGCTACTGGCTATATTTTCCCCCAGTAAAACATGCTCAAAGATACCTTCCTAGCAGCCACTGAAAAGGAATCTACAACTACTGGCTTGAAGTCAATGACATTCTTGGGAAAAAAAAAAAACAAACATTGAACTGAAAGTAGCAGGCATATTCATCTACTATACAAAGGTCAACAAGAGAAGGAAGCAACTAAACAGTTAATGACGACAAAATAACTCTGAAAAGCCAACGGTTATAAGGGCTTCTGATGACAAAATCAGTCGTGGGAAGCTTCACTGCTCTGTCAAGTCTAAGCTCATAAATTATAATTCAAGTTCATATTTTGAAGTAAAAATTTACTCTGTCGTATTTTAAATTAGTTTTGCTTCGTCCATAAAGTATGTTTTAGATTCTTTTATGTAAAAATACTCAAATTGTTGTTGTGTGGTCTAAGAGCAACAAGAAAGGAAGCTTTTTCTATGAACAAAATTAAATCAGATCACATAAAGCAATGATGTGTATATGTTAATATATTTTCTGTGTATTTACAATAAATTCATTTGTTAATACTGTGACAGAAAAAGTAATGGACTAATCCACATTATGTTATAGAAACCAGGTTTTAAAGATGACCACATATTTCTAAATTTAAAAAAAATAATAATAATATAGGGTTTCTCTTGTTTCTAAAGTAGACTCTAATGTAACGACAAACTCCTGGGAAAATAAAACTGACAAAACCTTGTGGAATGGCAAAGCCCAGAATCAGAGGCATTGCAAACAAGCAGCAAGCAGCGAGCAGTTTTTTCCAGTGCTACCTAATTAGAGTTGTTACCATTTGAGAGACAGTGTTCTTTTTTATTTGGTGGCTTAAGACAAAATAAAGCACTCGATTTGAAAACTGCATTGATCTAAAGCAGCCATAAACAAAAAGCTACCAATTGGGTACAAAAAACATAGCCTTGGAAGTATAACATGCACTAAAATGTAATTATATAACATACCAGACTAATAAATTAAGAATGAAAATTCCATAATTAATTTAACCAATTTATCATATTTACCAGTGAAGATGTGTACAGGCACTAAGTTTTCGTCCCTAAAAATCAAAACAGTATAATTTTTCTACCCCCTTCAGACTGCATTTAGAGTGAGGCTTTGGAAACCCTCTTTTGAGTTTTCAAAGAGGAATAGTATTGTAAAATATTATTATTTGGATAGAAATTATTGCCATTAATTTTGATCACCCTAGTATACAGGCACAACTGAAATATTGGCAAAACTAGTTTAAAGAGAACAAAACAAGTTGAGGTCAGAATTTTAAAATTCAAACTAATTCATGATAAAAATTCAAAACAAAACAACAAAAATCAAACCCCACAAAAGTAGAAAAACTTGATATCCTAACTGAATTCCTCAATCTTCCAAGGGCCTGTATTTAAACAAATCCATCAGCACAAACCTAAGAGGGGAAAAAATAAGAACCATAGCATGTCAGTCTCATTTTCCCAGTTGATGGTCTGTAAAAAAGGCTGATCTCAACAGGAATATTAACACTTTTGTTTTCCAGCAAGTACTGTCGCATATCCATTAGGTTATCACTTGGGAAAGAGAGGGAAGGGAGAAGGGAAAATCAACAGCCCCAATTACCAAGTCAGGGATAAGTGTAGCCAGGTCCTGGGATTACAACAGCTAGATTAGCTCTACGGGTTTAGATGAAGAGGTGTCTGCAACCTGCCATTAATACTTGTCCGCAGTTACTGGCTAGGTATTCATTTAGAAGTTAGCGTTTCCCTACCCACCAAGAGCAAGTAAATCAATGTCCTTTTCTAATTCCCATTTTAATTCCTCTTCTTCCTCGCCACTTAGAATGCCTTCCCTCAGCTGTTTGATAGGAAAATGTTCTCTTTTTCCATTGGTGAAGAGATGATTTCAAAACAGAAAAATATGGAACTGCAGATCCTGAGATGAAAATACAGGGAAATTAAAAGCGAAGTGCTTTGTTACTCGAACTTCTGTTTCAATTTTTTCTGGAAGACAGCTGGCAGAATAGAGAGAACTGCTAAAATCATCAGGACAAATACTGAGTTCCAGGAAACAGCTTCTCCTGCTGTCGTAAGCTGGTAGAGTGTTGTTCCTGCTTTGATTGCTACAAAAGATGGCGGTGCAACACCTGGAAGAAAACATAAAACCAAATGATCAAGATTAAGTTATTTCAGTTTTAAGAACAATATGCTGCCTCTGTTTTGAAAGCTAATTCACGGAAGACACAGGGCAAAACACCCCTTTAAGGTTTGCTGAAAAGTGAATCGTCTTGAGCTGACAGGACAAAGCACTAACGACAGCTGGGCGACTTGGTACTGACCGCTTCCCTCAATGGGCCTCAGACAGGGAGGCTGGACTAAGTTTCTAAGATACCCTCCCCGTTAAAATTTCTCGATTCCAGGAACACTTAAGACACCTACTACATCGTACACAATATGTACGAGTCCCTTTTTCAGTCAAAAGCTATGAACAAAGATATGATGGGGTGTTGGATTTTTTTTTTATATTCATTAATAAAAATGAAAAAGTCTACTTCTTCATCAGTTTCTCTATTAGGAATCAAAACCATTTTAGCAACCTGAGCCCACTGTTAAGGTCTTCTTCTGATGTTTCATTTGGCAGGGAGGTGATCCTGTGTTTGCAAAGGTTTTGGCAACTCAGCACAAACTAAGAAAGAGCCAACCACTCACTCTAGAGAAGGACTGGATGAGAGGTGTCTATCTTTCACTTTAGAACCAGGATTGGCCAAGTTTTGAGGTTTATCATCAAGGTGTTCACCAGGGTAATTTTTTGAGGGGGGCAGTGGTCACAGCAGTGCTCAGAGACAGTCTACTAAGTAGCAAAGAAGCAAGCATTAACCACCTTGGCAAGATCCAAAAACTTGAGAAATCACTACACATTTTGTTATCTCAGTATTTAATGGGAATCTGAAAAACAGATTTGACCAGAAAGAACTAAAGTTCATCTAATATTTATTCTGCCTCTAAGCAGACTGTCCACAGATAAATTTCAAAATTGGCTAAATTTTCTTCAGAGAATGAAATTCAACCAACTTCCTTAAATGGTAAACATTTATGTCAAAGATATAATGCCAGATAAAATCAAAAGGCAAACTGCAAGACAAAAGAGGCCCAGGCTTCTTCTTAACCTTACTCTCTTCTCATGTAACTAAAGTTTTAAATTCTTATATAATCCAGTCCTCTAAGTCAGTATCCAGTAGAGGGTAGTATTCTGTAAAACATGTACAACTAAAGTCTTACCTAGAAAAGTACCAATAAAAAATACTTTTAATGGTACATTTATAACAGGAGATGTTATATTAATAAACCAGTTAGGCAGAAAAGGAGTTATTCTCAAAAATATTATGTAGTTAATGAGATGGTCTCGATGTCGTTCAACCTGTCATAGAAGAGAAAAGGATTAGAATTCAAGCAAATTCTTATCTAGGATTCCAACTTTTCTTTCAAAATAGCTCACAACGCATACACCTGCTAATCACTGATCTTATCCAGATGAAATTAACAAAACAGAAAATGAGTGGAAAAAAATATGAAAATATTCAGTGGTGGCAATGAAGGAATTGTCCCAGCATAAATTTGCATAAGATATTGAATGTAAAATAAATTCTGATTTTTTTTTTTAACAAGTAACAGAACTGGGTTTTCTCTTAGGATATGTGCTCACAATTTCTACCACAATTTTATCACTGGGGGTTCTTTCTTCCTTTTTTTTTTTTCAAGGGCAAAAACAGACCGTTAGCTTTTTAGGACAATAAACAACATACATTTATCTATAAATTCCCTGCAGTGAAGCACAAGTATTCAGGATAGTGTAACAGAAAGAGCAATGGAATGGGAGGTAAGAGACTCATCTGCTTGTCCTGAATCCACCTAAATTTACTATGGAGGCAAGGATAAATGCCTTTACCTCTTTAGGCTTCAGTTTCTTCATCTGTAAAATGTAAGAATTGAACTAAAAAATGTGTAAAGTTATTTCCAGTGATAAGATGTGTTTCAGTACACACAGTAAGGAGAAAGGAGCAAATGTGGAGGGCAAAGAGCTCCATTTTAGGTACTTAGTACTTTAAAAAAAAAAATCGTCTTATAACAGAGATCTTCATTTCCTTTGGGTAAAGGTAACCTGAAGGAGGCTGACAGAGAACAAGAAAATGATATTTATTTACATTTGAAGTTACAAGTAAAAACTGATGGGGTCCCTTTTTCCACGAGCCACTGTTTTCTCCTTGTCTCTGCCTTACCTCTAAATTCAACCCTAAACTCTTCACAATGGATAATAATCCTTTTCTCAGTTTTCATCCTTTTGACATCTCCATAATATTTAACATTGCTGAACAAAACCACAAGTATTATTAAGCTCAGTGTTCCAAGAACTGTGCTAAACATTAAGATGCAGAGGAAGGCAAAAATCGTCTGTCTTCAAGGAACTTACATTCTAATACGTGCTATAACAAGGTAAATACATATAAGATCTATACTGAATAGATGGAAGACACTCGGGGGTGGAGAGTGCAGGAAAAGGCTTCCTGGAATGGATGGCATGTTGGTAGAGTCTGGAAGAAGCCTGGGAACCAAAGAGGCTGAAGTGAAGAAGCAGAGCATTACTAATTAAAGGAGAGTCAGTGCAGAGGCACACACAGAGGAATGCAGCACACGTTCAGGGAACTGAAAGGAGACCAATGCTGCTGGAATGCAGAGCACGGGAAGAAGTGCTACGCATGAGAAGCCTGAAAAGAGAGGAACGAGCCAGGCTAGGAAGAACTTTAAATGCCACATGTGCATGAGAGGGAGGAGTCAAGGATGACAAAGACATCTGTGAGCCTGGATGATGTAAAGGACGGCGGTGTCCTCAACAGCCACGGGGAAGGTCTCCAAGAGGAGACTGAGAAGGCTTGATCAGACCGAGCGGAGAGGTATCAGGAGAAGGCCATGTCTGTCATGAAAACCCAGGAGATATCCAGAAGGTAACTAGCAGTGCGAAAGGCTGGAAAAGGCTAGCCAACCTGGAGAGAGCCATTTCACAGCTGAATGATGAGGTCAGAAGCCAGAATGCAAAAGAAGAGAGTGAGAGGAAGTGGAGGCCTTGAGTGTACACCACTTTCACAAGGAGTTTAGCCATTCAGACAGAAAAATTATAGGACAGGAGGAGGGAAACAAGGGTATATTTGCAGGAGCAGGGAAGGAGTTTCACTGGCTTAAAACTGCGCAAAGACATCTGGGATATCCTAGATAAGAAAGCAGGGAGGACAAATGGGGACAATTTGCTGGAGAAAATGGAAGGGTATGGGAATTAAGAGCGAATGTAGGAGAGTCGGGCTCTGGAAAGGAAAAGAAGACTTGAGTGAAGGAGGAAATAATGGGGGAGGATGTCTGAATATGTGAGATGAGATGAGAAGGAAAAGGGGGGAACTTTTGGAGAATAATCTCAATTTTTTCAGCCAAGTATGAAGCAAAGTCTTCTGGAGGGTGAGATGCAGTGGGAGGCTGGAGGAGAAATGAAAAGATTTCAAATAGCTGCCACAGAGAGTGGGATAGTGAATCAGTCAGAAAGGAATAGGTCTGCTCAACAGAGCTCCTTCTCTTTTTACCTAGACCTAACTGTACTTAGTTCTGCTGGGGAGCAGTCATCAAGTTCATAACATCAGAATCGTCCCCATTTCTTTGCTCTCCCTGACTCCACAAATTCAATCAATTGATGCTATTGTGGATTCTATTTCTGCATCGTCTTCCTCATGCCACTCCTTCAATCCACAAAGCCACCATGCTAGTCTGGGTTCTCATCACTTCTTATCTGGACTATCTACACTATCGCAACAGTTTCTTTGTGCTGGTCTCCCTGCCTCGTCTCTCCCCTCTCTAATACATCCTGTCATATCTGCTCAACTGATCTTCCTATTTTTTTAATTAAAAATTTTTTTAAACAAAAATCTACCTTCTCTCCCACTTACCTCCCTCTCCTCCCACTGAAAAAGAAAAACACAACCCCTGTAACAAAAATGCACAGTCCAACCAAACAAATTCCTGAAATGGCTATGTTAAAGTGGTATTCTTAAAGCACAGATCTGACCAAGTCATTCCCTTCCTGAAGAAATTTCAACATCTCACTACTGTCTACAGGATAAAATATAAGTTCCTCTGTCTGTCATTTAAGTCCTTCACACACACAAAAACCCCACGTGCACATACCTCTAGTCTTTCAAAATATAGCTCCAACCTATCTTTCCAGACTAATTTCTTCTCCTCCACTCTGTCTTCAGTAAGTTACGTTCGACTCCAACTGTTCTCCTTGTCATTTCCTGTATATGACAAGCCTACTCCCGCCCTGTCTCCCCTGCCTAGAATAATCTTGATCCTCATCTCTGCCTAGTGGAATCTCAAGCTCCCGAGAAGAATCAATTCAAGTGATATCCCTTCCACCAGAGGCCTTCCGTGATTCTCCAAGTGTCTACATTTTAAATTTTATCTGTGTATGTACTATTTCCCCCCAGTAGATTTCAGTTCCTTGAGGGAGGGCAGTTTGTTATTTCCTGTGCCTACCACTCAATAGATGGTAAGTAAATACTTAATAAATTAAAATGACTAAAGAATGAAAATACTGACATACATCATTTGCCAGATCTACTGCCAGATTCTCAAAACTTGGTCCAGGTCTGACTTGATCCTGGAAATACAGGTCTGGACTATTAGACTCAGGCTCAGAAGATTTAACCTTAACAAAACCCACGCCTAATGGGGGAAAAAAAAAGAAGCCCATCTCTAGGCAAACTGAGAGCCAACATTTGTTTGCTTTAGAGTAGGCCCAGCAAAACTGAAACTAATACAATGTGAGGCATGCGTTCAGTCCAGTATTGTCATGTTTCTTCCTGAAGGACCTCACTAAGGTCACAGCAAATCGGGGTCATGCCATCTGACCCACTTCATCTCAACTAGCACTTTCAGAGCTTGGTTAGAAGCAGTACAGGAATATGGTGATTATGGAAAAGGACTATAAGCCTTTCTACACCTTCAATTCACTGTCATTTCTTTGTTGCAGCAAACATGCTGAAGACAATGGAGGGAACATATATCAGAGATTCTTAAAAAAAAAAAAATGGACTCTACCCACACTGTCAGCAGGCAATCACACTAAATAATGAACCTGATGCTAGGATAAAGAAAATGGACCATCTTTTCTGAGAAACATCTGGTAGGTCATTCATTTAAAATAAATTAGAACCAGTTAAACACTAGCTCATCATCCAGTTTTATACTATAACTTGCTACTAGAAAGTTTTATGGGAACCTAAACAGTAGATGACAGTTTAAGTAAGATATTTTGATATTAAAGATTTAGAGTGACACCTAAAAATCCATTCTAAAAGTCCAAGTAAAAAAAAGTATTGTCCATTTATTTTCAGTGAAGGTACCTGCAAAGCACAGAAGTCTGTACACAGCAATAAGTGAACATACATAAACGTGCCTATTAAATACAAACCTCAATTTCCTACTGGGCTAGTGACATCACAAAAATTTTAGAAGTTAACAGATTAGTAATGTAGGCAATAGCAAAAGTAAAATCCCACAAAATCTGGAGTCAAATTGCATAACTCCCATAAATTGCTTGGGAGAATTAGCAATAACACTATGGAAGTTTAGTAGCAAATATACCTACAGAATTTAATCTGTAAGAGACCTCATTCTAAAAAAAAAAAAGATTTTAAAAGTGATCTGTGATCTTTACAGATGAGATTAAATGAAGTCATTTAAAAACATCACTGAAAATTTAAGTCAAAATTTGGCTTTTAATGATTATGGGAAGTAATTGCTAAAATACTGTCATCATGTAAGACATTAAATTCACTGAAATGAAATTTTTCATTTGCAGGAAATTAAACAGCTCTTTTTCTTTCAATAAACATCGAGTGGCTGCCTAAGTTCTGTAATACACTATAAGTAACTTAATTAAAAGCATATGGATAACTTTTTTTTGTATTCGGCATCACAGAATCTCAGAAAGAACCTCTTTATTTAGAAGACCTCCTACCCGAAGTATAAATTTTCCCCTCCACTGAGAAGTGGCGCATCTATTTTGAATCTCATTATCGATGCCACAGTGATAAGCAAAGATCTAAAGAAATACGACACCAACAATAAAACAGTTTACATTCCAATCAAAATTCTTAATTGTCAATTTTATTGTTTCTTTCAGACAAGCCCCATGTTATTTTAAGTAAGGATGCTCGGACGTAGTAAGGATGACACATTTAGCAATATATTTTCAAAGACATACATGGCATATAAAACAGCATCAATACAAAGGAGGTTTTTACCTGCTGTGACCATTTCACTGCCTTTTCTGTTAAATACTTGTATACCACTGGTCTCCCAACCAAATACGAAAGCATGTAACAGAAGGAGGCGCCAAGTCCAGAGCACTGAAAAGCAACAAAAAGCCATGAGCACAATTGTACTTCCTCACCTGACTGGTAAGGCCCTTTTCACTCTAAGGATTCACCTAGCCTCATTTCATGTGGTCCTTAAGATCATAAATTTAGAACTAGAAGGGACCTCAGAAATCATTCAGTCCAACCTTCTTATTTTGGAAATGGGGAGACTGAAGCCCAAAGCAGATAGGTGACTTGCCCATGGTCACACAGGTAAGTGGCAGAGCCAGGATCTAATGAAATCTGTGCTGCAGATTTAACATAAAAGAAGAGAAATCAGGTACCATTTATCTGGATCTTCTTTCTCCCCAAGGCTGCTCTTATAACAAGGCTCTATTATTGGACTCACACTTAGGATTTGATATAGGCAAGTTTATAAAAATAACTAATTTTAGCTGAGAAAAGCATTTTTCAAGAAAAAATCTCAAACTAATCAAGTCACTGATTTGCTTTACCCCAAACCACTATTCCTGAGTAGTCTTTATAGTTTCCCAAATCAAAAGCACCAGCTCCTTTCCAACAACATGTGACTCCCCAAAGATCAGCACACTCTGGGACAGACAGAGAAGGTGACAGCTAACAGAGCTGCTCTGTACTGTCTCATCAAATGGTCCAGCTTTTCCTGGAGGATTTTTATAAGCTACACAGTCATTCAGCTTTTGCTAAACCTCATGTCACAGAGTGTCCCTAGGACATCATCACATCCAACTTTAAAATCATTTCCCCACTGCTCCTTACTAAGACATATATGTGTGTGGGTGTGGGTTGGTGTTGGTATGTATACACACACCCATACAAACATACATACTTACCAAACAAACAAGGAATAAGGCTAATGGAAAGGGATAAAGAAACCCTGAGAGAATACTGAGAAATATAGACCCTGGAATAGCAAATGTTTGCAAGCTGTAAACTTAATGGTTAAGGATTAAAATATAAGTAAAATCCTCAAAAGGATAGAAATTCAACACTTCTTAGAATAATGCATACAATATGATTTACAAAACAACCCACATGAACATAAGTAACACTCAATAGGTTTGATTTCTACATACCGTCATAATTCACTTTTTTATATTAATAGAATGTCTTAACTATAAAGGTTGCTAACTACCAGTATAATTACACTAATAAAATGCCCTAGGTTAAGAAAATTTGGCATATTAATATTCCAAACCTAAAAACCATAAAAATTTGGTAGCCAATTACTTGCTTTGCTGACAGACCATTTCAAATTGAAGCACAGGAATTTGTTTCCACAAAATATACAGTTTTTACTAATAAAAAAATAGGGGTTATATTAGACAAAAACATGAAGATATTATATAAAAATTTAAATAGAATTATATTAGCTTGGGGGTAGAAAATGAAGTTAATCTCTTCCCCTCCCTCCTTAAATTAAAATTTTAAAAGTTTAAATTTTTAAAATAAAAACATAAATGGTTAAACAACATTTGTATCATAAGTTATTATACTGTATTATAATTTGTGATGGCGTTAACAAAAACAAGAGAAATTAAAAGTTTATTGACCACAGCAACTTTGAAACATCCACTAAGTTATAATTAACTGACAGTCATGTAATATCTTAAAGAATTTTACAAACATTATCCCATTTGAGCCCCACAACAATTCTGTGGGATAAGCAGTATAGGTCTTATTATCATTTTACAGACAGGGAAACTAAATCTCACAGGATCTTATGTCTAGAGTTGGAAAAACCTCAGAAGTCATTTAACTCAACCCTCTCATCTTACAGACGAGCACACAGAGGCCCAAAGAGTGTAAGTGACTTGCCCAAGGAGCTTAAGAAACTTACCCAAGTCACATAGTTAAGTGTCAGAAGCAAATTTTTGGCCTAGGTCTTCCTGAGTTCAAGCCCAGCACTCTGTCCACTAAAGTTGCAATATAAAGGAAATTACAGGTCCTTGAAGTACAACAGAATACTAATGGAAGGGAGTGTTTGACGGAGCTGTCAATAACTACACCTTCCCCAGATATGGGGGAACAAACTCAAATCGATTCCTCAAAAAGGTTACAAACGTTAAAGGTTGAACATTCCCTGCTTAAATTTAAATAAATAAAAAAAAATAAGTATTATACTTTACAAAGGACAATTAATTTCACAGGAAAGATGTTACAATTTGTCTCAAGCAAAAGATATGAGAGGTTTTGCAATGCTGTTGTGAGATCTAATGTATCAATTACGCTTATTAAATGAGATTGTCGATGTTATGAAGAGCATGCTGTCATCTTAATAAAAGTATAAAAGTCTCTCTCTTGCTCCCAGTAAATACTAAACCTCCTAACAGTGAACTAATTAGTCCAAAAGGTCCCACAGAGCAAGAGTTCAATCCTATACAGTGCATATATCTTGGTTGTCAATTAGTCTTATAACTGGGTTGGAGAAAAAAGGAAAACCTACCATCATCCAAGCCCTGTTCATTATTTCTATCCACATTTAGTAATGCTAACCATCACTCTTTCTTAAGCTGTCTGCTTTGTTAAGCTCCACCAATTGGGGAACAAAAGTATAATTTTCTGCAAACAAAAACTGTATAAATATCTGACAAAGGTCAAAAGAAATGGAGGACACTGCTTGGTACACTGATTTCAGGGTATTATATTTGTAACCTATAAGTTGTAAATTAGAGGAATGTCTTAATTTATATGGCTAATTTAATTAGATTGAATAAAAACTAAATACTCTCATCATCCTCCATGCATATGAGCTTCTCTGATGCTACTAGCCTCAAGGTCTATCAGTAAAAAAGTGGAATGACGAGACATGGTATACAACAATACTCACCACTACATATTTTATAAAATAAAGGAATAAGTTGGTCCTATGTATAAATATTAGATATTGCTGAGATTTTCAATTAGGGGAATGTTCATTGATGCTGCTAATTTAAAAGAAACATAACAAGGTACTTATAAGAAGCAACAAGGTGTATTAAAACAGCACAGCTCTGAGTCAATCAATTATTGTCCTCATCCCAGTTCAGCCACTAACTAGCTGTGTGACTGTAGAGCGGACAAATCATCTCACAGCACAGAATCTATTTCTTCATAGATAAAAGGAGGGGGTTTGAATTTGATGAACTCAGTGTTCTCTGCCAGTCCTACCACTAGTGACACTGGATTCCTGAAGGGTATGCCAACGAAGAACATGTTCTAACAGAGTCTAGAAAAGCTTCAAATACAGTTCTCACAAAAGAGGAGGCTTGTTTTCTGAGGACTGGCTTACTTAGCAAGGGCAGAAAGGTCCATCACCAGGAGTCTGGCCACTTGGTAACAAATTCCTTGAGAGCAACCCATGAGACAAAAGGTAAATAAATGTCCCTCAGTCCTGTTCAATTCCCTTCCCTCCCTACATCCACTTCTAACGTGACGACGGAAGAAATTAAGAAGAGAACAGAGAGGATGCTAAGAATCCCATAATTGTTAGAAAACCTGTAAACATTAACTTGATTATTGTTGCTTTAAATCTAAGATCTTTTGTCCCACAGGTAATTAATGGACATCCGATTGAAGGAACTGAATGAGAATGAAGAGAGAATTTCTACCAAGAATTCAGAAAGAGGTGACACAATCAAGGTTTCTAAAGAAGATAACCAAAAGGAAAAAAAACCTAAACCCTTATTATCATCACAAAAAAAGTGACACATAACATCAGTCACTACAGATCTCTATGGCTATTTTCTCATCTACACAAATGTTTGATGAGAATAACCTACATAAACTAAGGTCATCCTTGATGAGAATATTAGAAGAACATGAAAAGGTACAAAGCAACATTCAATAGCAAATGACATCAACCATCTGATTAAAAGACAGAAGAATTCCTGAATCCAACTGTGCTTACTGTTTGTTGAATAAAAAAAAAAAGCACTTCATTCATTAGAGCAAAATACTCCCTCTTAAATGTCCTTTCTCCATCAAGGTGTCTCCCATTTACGTATTAAAAATATTCAAAATTCCTTGAAAGACATAAGAGAATCTTATTTAAAAACCTTCTGATCAGTAGCATCAGGCAAAACATAAACCAGTGACATTGGCTCACCAAAGGCGCTTACTGCTCTCATGGAGGAGACTGTATAAAAGTCTAAGCAAAGTGGGACCCTGAGTAAAGTGGTGAAAGCCTTCAGATGCTCCACCAAGTTGCCCCCCTTCTCCCACTGGTGAATTCCTTCTGGAGGGTCTCCATCTTGGGGACAGACCCAGGCCAGTCATGCTTCATTTTGACTCCCTACTATCCCTTTCCAGCTCCTTGTTATGTGTTATCTTCTTCCCCCATTAGAATATAAGCTCTATGAGGGCAGTGACTGTCTTACTTTTTGCTTATACTCTGTATCTTCAGAACTCAACACAATGTCTGGAACACACTAAGTGCCTAATAATAAATTCTTGATGCCTTATCTTTGAAAATGACATACAGACATACATTAAGTCCCGGAACACTGTGGAGTCAGGTCCTAAATGAGATCCATAATCTTTTGTGGTATAAAGTTGAATGTACAATCTGTGATATGTGTCAACACACAAAATAGATGCATGCTTGTGTGCGTACTTATGTGTATATGTGTTTATACTTTGGAAAGACAGAACAAATGGTCAATGAGTTGGACCTTAAGTCAAACAAGAAGAGCAGGCAGTATTACGTTTGAAAAATCACAAAAGTTCTTTCAACAAACCCCAAGTTTCTCCCTGACACAAAGATCTATTTTTTTTTACAACACTGATAATACTCTGATGGTGGTGTACGGGAGCAAGAATCTCTGAAGAAATGAAATGAGGACCATCCAAAGGCAACAGAAAGGCACATGGTACGACTGAGCTAGCTGCAACATACTCTGAATAAGGAATCATGAAGGATAAGCTGAGTTAAGGATGCCAAACATTTGAGCAAAAGAGAAGATGTTACAATCTTCATCGCCGGAGGGAACCCCCACATTGATGCATCTAGGACACAGCATGGTGAAATAGAGGAAGTCTTGTTTCTAACACAAACTGGCTACGTAACTATGAACAAGTCATTTAATTGCCCCAGGCAATTCGGGAGAAGCCAATCTGCATCTCTGAGGGAAGTTTCATACTAGGAGTTTCCCAAACCAATAAAATCACAGGTCCACATCCAGATATATAGAGAGACAGAGATAGAGACAGACGGAGAGAAAAAGATACACATATGTGTGTATACACGTGTATGTATATATATATATTATTTCAATGACCTGTGACTTCCATGATGTCATAGATAATTGGTATCAGTGAATACATCCTCCACTGATTCAGATCACAGTCCCCCTAACACCTTAGGATACTGCTTTAGGATGTGGTTCTTGTGGTTGGTCCAAACCAAGCTATGCCAGCCCTCAAACAAGCAACATATATTGTATTGAGAGACCCGACCTTTCCAAGTTGCAATCCTTGCACACCTGAGAGTTTTTACAAACTGCAATAGACAGAACATTTGTCCCCCTGCCACCGGCCTGGTGGTGAGCCTTTCTACATATAGCTTGGTTGGTCCTCAGATGACACACAATCTGTCACTGCGCTGACACTCAAAAGCCTGCTCAGCTCTCAGCAGGCCCTGCTAGAGCTATGATCCAGAGGCATAGCTCTCTATGGCCCTGAGTCACCTCCACACCATAACCAGGCATCTATGCAAGGCTGCTGGAGTTGAATAAACTGAAATACAAAATATATACAACAATAATAAAAATGCTGGTGATTTGCAGAAGAAACAGAAAAAGGGAACAATAGCCCAAGAGACTATAAAATATAGGACATGACTGACGGAACAAGGCAGAAGTATAAAAAGTATTACAGTGAATAACATTTTATAAATTACTAATAAAGAAATGATGAAATAATTATCATCACTTTTGATATTAAGAAGTTAATCTTTCATTTATCAAGAAGAGTGAGGAAAGATTAAATTAGAAAAAAAAAAAGGACACAGAATTTAAAGAACTAAAAGCTCCAAGTTAATTTGGAAATTGGGTAAATGGAAAATAAATGATAGGATAAGAAATATAATTACAAATGTCACTTTCACAATTAACAAAAATTGTCCTTGTTAAACAGAATACTAAAAGAAACTTTTTCATTACCCACATACAGCTAGAAGATGTTTTTCATATAAAAGGATACAAAATATATGTAGCAAAATAAGCTACAAGTACTTGTACATAAAAGGTGTCCTTGTATTTGGATAAAACTTTTCCTAGTGCCTTGGCATCATCCATATCTCTGGGAACCTTCATGTTTGCTCTTTCTTCCCTGAAGAAATAAAACAAAGTTAATATTTTTTTAAAATTTAGTTCAGAAAAAATTACTAAATTGTGTTTTTTTAAATGATGTCAAAAAATAAAGTGGTAAACATGAAGTCTTCTCCAAAATTAGTCAATGCTTTCTTGCACTCTGGCCATTAGCCTCATCTTTTTTCCTAGCCTAACTCTGGATTCTGCTGTCCCAGGGTTATCAGCTCTGAGAGATGAACTGTGACTTCCCTTGCTCAGACTCAGGGCTCCCATGCCATTTCCACCACCTCATCAGGCCAATGAATGCATATCACACTGCCTTCTAGTTCCCCTCTATGAATTATCTTCCCCCATTAAAATATATAAGTTCCTTGAACCAAGGCCTATCTTGCTTTCTTGTGCCTGTATCCTCAGGGCTTGGCACGGTTCCTGGTACATTATAAGTGCTAAATAAATTCTTTACCTTTTCTTAGTCTGTCTCTTTTTTTCTTATCTTGTTCTACCTTGGATCAAATATATATGTTCAATTATAAAACTCTTGCAGACAGGGACCACACATTGATTTTTATCTCTGTATCCCTTGGTGGAGCAGAGCTGCTTGTCCATGGGAAGCACTTAGTAGTCTGTTCAACCCATCTACAAGCATTTGGTTTTTGTTTTTTTTTTTAACTAAGTAACAGAGGCCATTCTCTGCCTCACTTCTTACCAAGCCTTAATCATTGAATGCCTCAAAGTGAGACCTGTTAAAGACCTTAACTTAAAAAGGCCAAGGTCTTCCACTGCATCCTGGGTCATCTGCAGTTGTCCTGTCTATATCTGGCCATTGGACCCAGATGGCCCTGGAGGAGAAAGCGAGGCGGTAACTTTGCACAGCCCTGCCTCACTTAAATCCAATTCACTTTCGCTTCTCAGCATCACCCCTCTCTTGGCATGGTCCCCTTTGAAAATAAAGAACAAACAACAACAAATCCCTCCAGGGAACCAGGCACTTCAACTACAAAGAAAGATAGGAAACTGTCATCTTAAAAAGCTTACATTCCATAGGTGGAAGGCAAAAGCACAAAGCTGCTGGCCTAAGTGTGTTCATTTAGCCAAAGACCAAATCCAAATTCACAACCACCAAAATTCAACAGTCCACAGAGTTCCTTCTGACACTGAATTTCATAAGCCATAAAGGAACTGTGCTTATTGAGCAATATTGGGAGGATTCCAAATGAGTGGGTAAACACTGTAAAACCAATATTTAGAGAAAATTAAAATTACGTAAAAGTAGGGAAATACCAGGAATAATATAACTGCACATAAAACACACAACACTTTGAAAAACCTTCCTAATCTTAAAAGTATGTCTCTAGATTTATTTTAAAATTAAATACATGGCATTTTAAATAATCCATAGTTCAACATCAAAGTTGATATATATCTTGGCTGAAAATAAAAATAAGTTTAAACATATTTCTCATCAATTATTCCATTTTTAAAAAATCAATATAATCACCTTGTTTTGAACACAACTAGATTCAAGGCAATTTCTTCCTTAAGAAAGAAAGCCTGAAGTATTATTAGCTAAATCTTTACATTTGTAATAAATTATAATCCTGTTGGAGAAATGCTTTGATACTTAACTGTCACTATGCAAGAAGTACAAGAGGCTAATATAAATACCATAAAGACTCAGGGTCCAAAATGGTGCTTTGCAGACAGAAGACACTAATAAACATTACTGAATTATTAAGTTCTAAGGAAAACAGAAATCGCTACCTATATTTTTTTTGCTTTTTTAAATTTTATTTTCATTTCTGAATTCTATTTCAACTCCTCCTCCATTCTCCCCATCCCTACTGAGAAAACAAGAAAAACGAAACCTTTTACAAGCCTATATAGTCAAGCAAAACAAATTCCTGCATTGGCCATGTCCAAAAACACAAACAAAAGACAACAAAAACCGAAACTCAGCCTCAACCTGCACTCTGAATCCACCACCTCTCTATTTGGAGGTAGGGAGTTTGTGTCTTGAGTCTTTTGTTTGTCCTTACAGTATCATTGTTATTTTAGAAATTATTTTCTTGGTTCTGCTCACTTTACTTTGCAGCAATTCATAAAGTCTTTTCAAGTCTTTCTGAAACCATACTCTGCTTCATTTCTTACACTACAATAGTATTCCATCATATTCACACACTAAAAGTTGTTCAGCCATTCCCCAATTGATGGGCATCCCCTCAGTTTCTGATTCTTTGCCATCATGAAAAGAACTGCTACAAATATTTGTGTACATATGGGTGCTTTTCCTACCTCTTTTATCTCTAGTAGCAGCAGAGCTGGGTCAAAGGACACATATGTACGGATTAATATCATTTTGGGCACAGTTCCAAATTGCTTTCTAAAAGGACTGGCCCAGTTCACAGTTCTACCTGCAGTGTACTAATGTATCCATTTTTCCACAGCCCCTCCAACATCTGTCATTTATTTGTCACTTTCCTTTTCTATCATCTTTACCAATTTGATGGATGCAAGGTGGTACCTCAAAATTGCTTTAATTTGCATTTCTCTAATTATTAGCAATTTAAACATTTTTTTCATGTTTTGGTTTTTTTTTTTTGGCTAGGCAGCTGGGGTTAAGCGACTTGCCCAGGATCACACAACTAGTAAGTACCAAGTGTCTTGAGGCCGGATTTGAACTCAGGATCTCCTGACTCCAGGGCTGGTGAGTTATCCACTGTGCCACCCAGCTGCCCCTTCATGATTATTGACAGCTTGTATTTCTTCTTCTGAAAACAATTTATTCATATCCTTTTACCATTTGTCAACTGGGGAATCAGCCTATATCTTTATATATATGACATTTTAAAATTTTCATTTTCATTTGATAGGATGAGAAACATAGGAAACTATCATCTACATCTCATCCCTCCCCCTCCTAGTCTCATTCCATGGTGGTTCCTTCTACCATACAAACTTACTGTAGGCAGTGTGCTACACTAGAAAAAGCAATGCCTTTCCATTCACAGAATCTAGGTTTGAATCTCCGCTCTTCCACTTATTATCTTTGGCAAAATACCTAAACTCTCTGGGCCTTAATTTTGTCATCTATAAAATGAGGAGGTTAAATCAGATGTTAAAGTCTCTTCTAGCTCTAAAATCAATTATCCTTGTAACAGGAAATGATCTTATATTAATTCAAGGTATCAACAATTAAAAACAGTTTTTACTCTTTGCCTTCTCAATGCATTTTAAGGAAGAAATCAAAGCCACATACTGAAGAACTAAAGTTCAAACTGTATAATTTCAAAGAGTAGCTGGTGAGGATGGGAAAATTTAAATTACAAGCAATTATTTACTCCAAGGACATACAGGGCTTATTCTGGTTGAGTAAATATAAAACAAAACTATTTTTAAATAGTGGTAATTTACGTAACTATACAATGGTAATCATACCTTATAGCAACAGAGATAGTGGCCTAGAAGGTCTCCCAGAGGCCATCAAACCTAATCCAAAACAGATAAGTATTTATCTACAACAGAGATGTCAAAAATGTAGCCCACTGCGTGTGACCCACAACACTCCTGAATGTGGCCTGAATCAGATTAAAATGTAATTGGGAGATATTTAACAAAATAAATTAAAATAAAATAGATAATATTAATATGTGGTTTTCTAAGTCAATACGTGGCCCAGTGGCCCCCATTTCTATTTAAGTCTGATACAACTCATCTACAATATCCCCCCAACAGATGGCTGTCCAGCCTCTGTTTGAATCCATCCAATAAGGGGGAATCTGCCTGTGACACTTCTGGCTAGTTATAAATATTAATAAACTTTTATTTCTATCGAAACTGCGTATGTCCTTAAGGGCCAAGCAGAAGAAATATAAGCCCTCTTCCACATGATAATCTTTACATACTTGAAGGTAGTTCTATTTCCCTCCAAGTCTACTCTTCTCCGGGACAGATACTCCCAGTTCTTCCAATAATCATTATGTAGCATGCTTTCTAGGCCTTTCATCATTCTTGCCACTGTTCTCTAGACATACTTAAGCTTTCTACCAGGAATGCAGAAATGAATTCCCCCAGCCATTCTACCTTCCCTTTCTTTTGGGAGCCATAGTGTACTGCTATCATGCCCCTAGAATGAAGGACTGATTCTAGCACTGGCAGACCTAAAGCCACACCTGAGTTACTACCACTAAGCCACAGCAGCTGAGGCCAAAGGTGATAGCAACAGCAGGCACTGAACTTCATCTACAAGTGGCAATGGATGAAGTCATCTTCTTCAAGGAGATGCTGAGTGATGTTCTCTTGCTGGTAGGTAGGAGGATAAGCTCACAGCACATCTTACAATCTTGCCATCCACTTCACGGCTCTGTTTTCCAGATCGCCACCTACTCACCCAGGTACTGTTCTCTACCTCAACCCCATATCCTCCAGCCTACGGGGCAATGACAGGCTGATATGTGTGTGTGTGTGTGTGTGTGTGTGTGTGTGTATACATATATATGTATACACACATATGTAGGTGTGTGTTTGTACACATATACACACGTGTATATGTATGTATATATGTATATATACACACACACATATTTTCCCTTTCATTCATTCTCCTCTATGAAAGAAGTTCACTTATACTTTGCAGTGACATGAGAATTATGTGGTATTCACTACATGCAGAAACATAAAAATAACATTCCCTGCAAGTCATAACAAAATTATTCGTGCTTAAACCAAGCTCTACAGTCACTTGTTTTCCTTCTTTATCCTTTTTGTCTAACTACTAACTGTCACAGATCTACCTCATTTTACCTTGCTTGTGATCTCTAGAACCTTTCCTCAACTTCTCTTTACTCTACACTCTTCAACCTTATTCATAGCAGAGCAATTGGTTAATAGCATATTTCACCCTCCGACCTTGTTATTAGAGACTAGGTCTTTCAAGGTGAATTTCATTATGGAAACTACTCATTGATGAAATTTAGGGCACACTCCTCCTCTAAAAAACAAGGATGGGTCAGAGAGCCAAAGAAAAAGGACTGAGTGCAACAGCATGTCTCTCTAGGAAACATAGATATTGTGGGAGAGAGAAGGCAAGTTTTTTTTTTCACATTTTACAGATGAAGAAAAGAAAAAGTCATAAAAGTTAAATGACTTGACTATGGTCACAAAGGTACATAAAAAACAAACAAACAAACCCAGCTTTATGACTCCAGATCTATTATTCTTTCTCCTCTGGCTCAGGGGCATAGGTGGAAAGAAAACCTAATTTTCCTGGTGGGGGCAGATCTCGGAAGAAAAGAGCAATGTAGCACACAAGTTGTAGAACCTGAAACACCATTTTTGTGACATCCTTAATCTCATTTTGAGAAGCATGGTGCAAAACCAATTTTGATATTTTTGTATATTTATGTGCCTCAATTTCTGATGGAAAAATTCAGTTTCTCTTTCAGATACTTACTCACTAAGTTGAGGAAAATTCTTATATACCAAAAACATAACAGAAGCAGCAGACAGGAAAATGGACACCAGTATAAGAAGAGACATCCGTGCTGATCCAGCTTCTGCATTAGCTTTTACTGAAAGAAAAATAAAATTAAAATTAAGAAATAAAGAAGGACAAGACATTATTTATAGCAGTAAAGTTATTTTCAGCCAGGAAAGCATTTCTCTGAACTCCTATTGGAAACTATTAAAATCTCTTTTCTAAAACATTTTCAGTGAAATATAATATTTTAAAACACTATACCTTGTAAAGATTAACAATTTTACACTGTCTTTTGGCAAATAACCAATTTAGGATGCAACAGACAGGAAAGAAAGAATAACATAATTTGTACTGGGTAATAAGAATTGGTGAACAAGCACAGTAAGAGCAGACTCAACATAAAACCAACAAGGAATGTCAAAAAACAGGAATAAAGGATATCATCATAGATTACATGACAAAAAGATGCGCTGATAATGTGTCAAGAGATGGGGATACCAAATGAACAGCCAGAGTGCTCCAATGGTTTCTTCAAAGTATTGGGAAAAATTAATTAAGGCCTCCAGAAAGTCAGGTGGATGAAGTGTTGAACTTTTGAGGAGAACAGCTGTTGCACAGGATGGTCAGGCATCCACTGTTTGGAGGGGACTCCCAAGTCAATGAGTTCACAAATCCATTTGAGTATTTGTGGATAAGCAAGAGAAGGAAAATGAAATTACTTATCATTGCTAAAGTAAGTCTGCTGACACATGAAAGACAGACCAATCTTGATCTGTGGGGTCAGAAGGACCTACTGACTCCAAATGGGAAAAAGCACTGACTCTAGAGTTAAAAGAACTTAGATCTGTGCTCAAAAAGCTACTAAATCATACCCTTTGAACCACTGATACCACTACTAGGCCTGCCTACATCTCAAAGAAATCAGGGCAAAGAATACAAAGATGAAAAAAAAAAAAAGAATCTAAGAAATGAGAGAATTCATTCCAGGCATGGGGAATTATTGGGGAAGCGAAAGAGGTTAAAACTTGTGATTTCATCAATAGGTAATTCCTAGTGTAGAAGCTCCCTACCCTGAGAACTTAACTCATCTGTCATCAATAGTCTTAAAGAGCTGCCTGGGAAATGGAGAGGTTAAATGATTTGTGCACAGTCACAAAAAATGTCAGAGGCAGGACTTGAAGTAAGGTATGTGTTCTACCAGGTGAGAATACTTGGGTGAGTGAAGGAGGAGAGAAACAACTAATCCTTTCTACCACAGAATTCCTAGACGATATTCAAACAGACAACATTCAAAAAAAGAGAAACAGGAAGGAGAGCCAAGATGTCAGAGTATAGGCAGCAGTCCAGCTGAACTCCCCTAACATTACCCTCCAAACAATCTTGAAACAAATTTTGGAGCAGCAGAGCCAACAAAAGGTCTGTGTGAGACATTTCTGCAGCATAAAGCAACTAAGGAGGTCAACAGGAGAAGTATGAGATGGGAAAGGGGAATTTGGAGGTGCACCAGCACCAGCTGCGGGAACTCTCAGCCTAGAGGTGGTAAGAGGGTCGAACAACTGGTCAGAGAGATTACAGGCGACTCTGCCGGCACTGTGTGCAGCTGGTACCGACTGGCAACTCTACTGCCAACACATAGTTCTGGGTCAAAGTTGCAGGGTGAAGAAGAGTACTTGTGATTGGTCACAAGGGAGCAGGAGGCCTGGTCACATATACAAAGCAAAGAGAAGCACTATCACTTGTGGTCTCAGGAGAGCAGGGGCCCTGATCACAATTCCAGGGCCAGGAGGAGTGGAAACACTTGCTGCAGGAGAGCAATAGACACTTCCTGGTAAAGACTAGAGCCCAGACTAGGAGAGTAGTGAGCACGTCTCTTCCAGGATCATATCACACTGGAAGCATTGAAAACTTGCAGACTCCTAGAACTAGCTCTGAAAACAGCAGCACAAGAAAGTCAGTAACTTGAGACAAAGCACTGCCATCCTCAGGTAAGCAGAGTACAACTTTAACATAAAGTTCAAAGTCAAGAAATAAACTGGAAAAATGAGCAAAAAAATAATTTGACTATAAAAAGCTACTAGGGTGGCAGGGAAGACCAAGACACAAACTAAGAAGAAAACAGCAATGTGAAAACAGCTACAACCAAAGCCTTAAAGAAAAATGCCAGTTGGCCCCAAGGCCAACAAGAATTCCTTGGTGAGTTGAATAAAGAGCTAATAGTGATAGGAATAGGAATAACTGGGAAGAAATAAAAGTAATGCAAGAAAACTATGAAAAGATAATTAACAGCTTGGTAAAAGCATAAAAAATGGGGCAGCTACGTGGCGCAATGGATACAGCACCGGCCCTAAAGTCGAGGAAGACCTGAGTTCAAATTCGGCCTCAGACAAAACACTTTACACTTACTAGCTGTGTGACCCTGTGCAAGTCACTTAACCCCAATTGCCAAAAAAAAAAAAAGCATAAAAAATACTGAAGAAAATCATATATTAAAAAACAGAATTAAGGGGCAGCTAGGTGGCACAATGGATAGAGCACTAGTCCTGGAGTCAGGAGAACCTGAGTTCAAATCTGGCCTCAGACACATGATACTCACTAGCTATGTGACCCTGGGCAAATCACTTAACTCTGACTGCCTCGCAAAGAAAAAAAAAAAAGGCAGAATTGGCCAAATAAAAAGAGGTACAAAATCTCACTTTTTACACAAATAAAGTCAGATCTAAATAACTGGAAAAACATCAGTTGCTCATGGGTAGGCCAAGCTAATATGATAAAAATGACAATTCTACCTAAGCTAATTTACTCATTCAGCGCCATTGCAATCAAACTACCAAAAAATTATTTTATAGAGCTAGAAAAAATAATAGCAAGATTATATGGAATAACAAAAGGTCCATAATATCAAGGGAACTAATGAAAAGAAATGCAGGGGAAGGTGGCTTAGCCATTCCAGATCTTAAATTGTATTATAAAGCAGCAATCATCAAAACTACTTGGTAATGGCTAAGAAATAGAGTGGTGGATCAGTGGAATAGGTCAGGTAGGCAAAACACAGTAGTCAATGACTATAGTAATCTAGTATTTGATAATCCCAAAGACCCCAGCTTCTGGGATAAGAACTCACTATTTGACAAAAACTGCTGGGAAAACTGGAAAAGAGTATGGCAGAAACTAGCCATAGACCAAAATCTCACACCAAAATCTCACACCATATACCAAAATATAGTCAAAATGGGTTCATGATTTAGATATAAAGGCTAATACTATAAGCAAACTGGGAGAGCAAGGAATAGTTTACCTATCAGATTTATGGAGAACAGAAGAATTCATGACCAAACAGGAGATAGAAAACATCTCAAAATGCAAAATGGATAATTTTGATTACATTAAATTGAAAAGTTTTTGCACAAAGCCAATGCAACCAAGATTAGAAGGAAAGCAGAAAACTGGGAAATAATTTTTACAACCAGTGTCTCTGATAAGGGTCTCATTTCTAAAATATATAGAGAATTAAGTCAAATTTATAAGAATACAACTCATTCCCCAATTGATAAATGGTCAAAGGATACGAATAGGCAGTTTTCAGAGGAAGAAATTAAAGCCATCTATAGTCATGAAAAAATGCTGTAAATCACTATTGATTAGAGAAATGCAAATCAAAACGACTCTGAGGTAACACATCACACCTATCAGATTGGCCAACATGACAAAACAGGAAAATGATAAATGTTGAAGAAGATGTGGGAAAATTGGAACACTAATGCATTGTTGGTGGAGTTGTGAAATGATCCAACCATTTTGGAGAGCCATCTGGAACTATGCCCAAAGGGCTATCAAAATGTGCATACCCTTTGACCCAGCAATAGCACTTCTAGGGCTATATCCCAAAGAGATCACACAAATGGGAAAAGGACCTACATGTACAAAAATATTTATAGCAGCTCTTTTTATGGTGGCAAAGAATTGGAAATTGAGAGGATGCCCATCAACTGGGGAATGGCTGAGCAAGTTGTGGTATATGAATGTGATGGAATACTATTGTGCTATGAGAAATGATGAACAGGCTGACTTCAGAAAAACCTGGAAAGACTTGTATGGCCTGATGCTGAGTGAAGTGAGCAGAACCAAGAGAACGTTGTACACGATAACAGCCATGTTGTGTGATGACTAATATTGATCAAACTTAACCCATCCTGGCAATACAAGGATCTAAGACATCTCCAGAGGCCTTGTGATGGAAAATGCTATCCATACCCAAAGAAAGAACTATGGAAGCCGAACTGTTATTTTTTTTTCTCTTCTGTTGAGTTTTGTTTCCTCTTTCTGATGGTTCCTCCTACTGATTTTAATTTCTACTTACAACATCACTAATGTGAATATGTTTAATATGAACGTAAATGTACAGCCTATATCAGAGTGTGCGCCGTCTTGGGGAGGGTGGTGGGAAGGAAGGGGAAGAAAAATTTTAAACTCAAAAGCATATGGAAGTGATTACTGATAAATCAAAAAAAATTTAATAAAAAAAAATGTGCATACCTTTTGACTCAGCAATAGCACTTCTAGGGCTGTATCTCAAAGAGATGGGAAAATGGGAAAAGGACCCACGTGTACAAAAATATTTGTAGCAGCTCTTTTTGTGGTGGCAAAGAATTGGAAATTGAGAGGATGCCCATCAATTGGGGAATGGCTGAACAAGTTGTGATATATGAATGTAACGGAATACTATTGTGCAATAAGAAATGATGAGCAGGCAGACTTCAGAAAAACCTGGAAAGACTTGTATGGACTAATGCTGAGTGAAGTGAGCAGAACCAGGAGAATGTTGTACACAGTAATAACCACGTTTGTGCAATGACTAAGATTGATAGACTAACCCTTCTCAGCAATGCATGGATCTAAGACATCTCCAAAGGTGTCATGATGGAAAATTCTATCCACATCCAAAGAAAGAACTATGGAGTTTGAATGCAGATCGAAGCATACTATTTGCTATTTTTTTTCTTTTTTGTTTTCTTTTTTTGTGGTTCCTATTGGTTCTAATGCTTCCTTACAACATCACTAATGTGAAAATATGTTTAATAGCAATGTATATGTATAGCTTATATCAGATTGTGCGCCGTCTTGGGGAGAGAAGGGGAGAAAAATTTAAAACTCAAAAGCTTATGGAAATGATTGCTGATAAATCAAAATAAATTAAAAAAAAAGAAAAAAGAAAAAAAAAAGAAAAGAATTCCTCAAAAATTAGAACTGGGCAAATGGAAACTAATTCCTTGCATCAATCTTTAGATCTGACCAGATCTCTGGTCAGCATAACCTAGGTCTTTAATTAAGGGTCTCTAAGCAACATATATAGGTGGTCCAGCTTCTCAGCCACTATTGGTTCAAATAATGCAATAAAGTTTTCTCACAAGGCAGAAATTGGACTACACCTATAACTGAATAAAAAGGAAACTGATCACATGTGCATATAAATTCAAAGAGATGAAAAATACCTTTAGAGTTATATCACAGTCTTTACTGAGGGAAATGCTTAGTGTCTCCAGGTCAGATCATAGAATCACAGATTTATAGCTCAAAATGAGCTTTGAAATCAACTACTCTGGTCCAGACTCTGAATTTCAAAGATGAGCAACCTGAGGCCCGGAGTGGTGAAATTTCTTGCTCAAGGTATGATGGGTAATATCAGGACCCAAATATTGGTGCTCTTAGTGCAAGATTAAATCTTACACTCTTTCCAAAGAACTAATCACTATGTGTTCTCTTCAAAATCTCCAGAGATTAGAAAATACTACCATTTTCCTTTTGTTTTGTTGTAGCTTTACTCTATTACCAGTATAATTTCCCTTCTTATAGATGGAAAGTTAGTTCTTAGCAGGGGTGTGCTGAAAAATGTTTAGTAACGAGCACTCCAAAGGTGGAGGGAACAGGACAGATGTTTAAATTTATATGCATTATTAATATTTTTCTGTATCACCTTCTTAATCAACAAAACAATAAGTCAAACTCTGAAAATTTTAAAATAGAGCTTGTATGAGCTGGCTCTAGCACACTACTGCTTCCTATGTCCAAATGAAATTTGTCTGCTTTGACTTGGGGAAAAAAAAGAAAAAGAAAGGGAACCGAGCTAGATCCAAAATTTGAGTCACAAGATGGAGTCAAAGTAGTTCACTCAATTCCCACAATTCCCTCAAAAGACAAAGAATAAGGAATTATATGTACAAAAATATTTGCAGCAGTTCTTTTTGTGATGGCAAAGAATTAGAAACTGAAGGGATGCTCATCAATTGGGAAAGAGTTGAACAAGTTGCAGGATCTGATTGTGATGGAGTACTATTGGGTTTTAGGTGTGGTTTCAGGGAAAAAAAAAACATGGGAAAAAAAAACATGGCAAAATCTATATGAACTGATGCCAAATGAAGTGAGGAGAATCAGGAGATTATTGTGTACAGGAATAGCATTATTGTAACGATGATCAATTGTGACTTTGCTATGCTGATCAATACAATAATCCAAGACAATTCCAAAGGACTCACGATGAAAAAATGCTATCCATCTCCAGAGAGAAAACTGATGAATTCTGAGTGCACACTGAAGTATCATTTTCTCATTTACTTAATTTTTTTTTTGCAATATGGCTAATACGGAAATGTTTTGCATGATTTCACATATATAATTAATTTATATCGTTTTGCTTGCCTTCTCAGTGGGTGGGGGAAAAGTGGGAGAGAATGTGAAACTCAAAATTTAAAAAGAAAGAAAAAATGTTTAAAATGAATAATTTTTTTAAAGAGAAACAAATTAAATTCAAAAGTAACATGTAAATTTGGCATGTAATAAAACCATCCTCTTACATTCCATTCTGAGGTTTCTTTTCATCTATTTATTTTTTAAACCATAAAGGTTTATTGATACTCTTTTCTTTCTTTACATTTCTATCATTTTCCATTTATACCCCAGCATGGAGTTATTTTTTTTCCATTTTTATATCTGAAAAAAGTATTAATTGGAAAAATGATGGATAATAAATATTGACTTTTTAAGTATTAACTATTAAGTTAATTGTAGACAAGACAATAACATATGAAATCAAATTGTTTTAGTATGGCTGCTCTTAAAATTCTTCATTTTAAGAATCTACTTATAATTAACTGGCCCCATACCGCAATGGAATTACTTCCTTTGACTTACGTCCAGAATACAAGAGGGTGACTCTAACATGAAATGCTTCAATGCTCTGGATTTACAATTTTTATAAATATTCACTGCATTTTTTCCAACAAAAAGATGCTTAATGAAAAAAAAAAACACAATAGATGAGCCTCCCATATATTATCCCCTAAAGGACCTTCTTCCCCTTTCTTGGTTAATTGTTCTTAGAGTTCTATCGCTGTGCTCTGAACATACTGTGTAATAAAGTACTGTTTAGCACCTGATAGAATATTTATATTCTCTATTAGAAGGGTTTATTCGTTTGAATATTTACTGTTCATCTATGTGATATAAGCACCGTGGGGATAACATCTCAGAAGGGGGTATGAAAATTTAAATCACAAGATATCCCATGACAGAATGAGATTAAACCATGCAATCCAACCTTCTTCCCCATTGTAGGAATCCCTTTCGTAACACTCAAGACATCTGAAAATCTCAAGGAACACTCACTACTTACTAAGATACAGCCCATTCCATTTTTAATAAGTTTCAACTGTTAGAAAAGTATTTTTTTAAAGTTAAAATTTTCCTTCCTGTAATTTTCCTCTAGTGGTCCTAGTTCTGTCCTCTGTAACTACACAGAATAAATCTAATCCCTGTTACAGATGACAGAAAAGCAATGTCTGAGATTGTCATCATGGTCCTGTCCAAGTCATTTCTTCTCCAATCTAAACAGCACAAATTCCTTCAAAGAATGCTCCTGCAACAGGGAGCTCTAGGAAAGTGCTGGAGTCAAGAATTCAAATTTGAGTTCTGACATTTGCTGACTATACGATTATGGGCAAATTACTTAACTTTACTTAACATGCCTCAGGTTCCTCAACTGGAAAATGGAGGTAATACACTTGAACTACTTCAGAGTTGTGAATAAAAGTGCTTTTCAAAGCTTAAAATGCTTTTTCAAACCTTAAAGTGCTTATACAAATACACTGTGACAGTTTCAAATCTCTTCACTATTCTAGCTGCATTCCTTTGGGCAGGATCAAATATGTCCATATCTCTGAAAATGTCTACATATGAATATAATAGTATATTACTGTGCTGTCATAAGACAAAAATGAGATCAAATGAGATAATATTTGTAAAGCACTCAGCACAATGCCTGGTATACAGTAGGCATTTAAAAGTGTTTGTTCCCTTCTTCTCTTCCCCCCCCCAAAAATGGTAAATATAATGAATACAGAGAAGTAGGAAAAGAATTATATGAACTCAAAGTACAGAACCAGGAAAATACTAGACATGACTACAGAAAGTAAATGACAAGAATCAAAGAAATCAATGTCTGTGAAACTGTAACAACTACGCTTGGCTCTAAAGAATGCCTCTTCCCGGGGCTGCAGGAAAACAGGCACACTAAGGGACTGCTGATGGTGCTGTGAACTGGTTCAACCACTCTGGAAAGCAACGTGGAACTATGCACTAAACTGTACACACCCTTTGACTCAGCAATACTACTCCTAGGTCAATACCCCAAAGAGATCAAAGAAAGAGGGAAAGGTCCTATAGCCACAAGAATATGGATAGCAGCTCTTATTTTATAATAGTAAAGAATGGCAAACTATGGGAACTACCCATCTACTGGAGAATGGCTAAACAAATTGTGAAATGAGCAGATCTATGAGAATAATTTATATTGTGACAACATTGTAAACAAAGACAACTTTGAAAGACTTAAGAACTCTGATCAACACAATAATAATAACTAATATTTATAAAGCATTTAACGGTTTGCAAAGTATTTTTTGATCAATGACTAATCAGGATTCCAGAGGGTGATGACAGATGACATCACCTCCTGACAGAAGGGTGATGGACTCAGGATACAAAATGAGACATACATTCTCAGATGACACAGCCAATGTGGGGATTTATTTTGCATGACTGTGTATCCTTGTTACAAGGTCTTTGTTCACCTTTTTTCTAATGGGGGTGGGATGGGAGAGCAAAGGGGATAAGGTAATAGGAAGGGGAAAGGGAAAAGGAGAGGAAGTTGTTTAGGCATCTTTTTTAAAGAAAAGAATAGAAGGAAGGCCAAAAAAGCTAGACAAACAGAGCATGTTTGAAAACTGTAGAATGATATTATATACTGAATTTTTTAGTAGTCTTATCTATTTTTATAAGTGTATTTGTTTTACATGCATTTATAATCTATCCTTCCCACTGTGTCCCACCTCAACAACAACAACAACAAAATCTCACCATAAATAAGCATAATCTAGCAAAACACATTCCCACGTTGACCATGCCCAAAAGTGTGTCTCTTTGTATTTAAGTTTATTTAAGTCAATAAACATTCATCAAGCTCCTATTATGTGCCAGGCACTGAGCTAACTGCTGGGGATACAAAGAGAATCCAAAGACAGTCTCTGCTTTCAAGCAATTTACCTTTCCGGCAGGAGGAAAGGGACGTGTTTCATAGTAAGTCTTCTGAACTCTGCGTTTATCACTTCATTGATCAGATTTCTAAAGTCTTTCAAAGTTGTCTCTCCTTCCAATTTCATTGTTATCGTATAAACTGTTCTCCCAGTTCTACTCACTTCACTCTTCATCAATTTAGTGGTCTCCCCAGTCTCGTCTGAAACAATCTATTTCATCACTTCATATGGCACAATAATACTCTATTACCTTCATAAACTATAATTTAACCATTCCCTAAGAGGAGGACACTCTATTAGTTTCCAATTTTTGTCCACTATGAAAAGACCTACTATAAATGTTTCTGTACATAGAAATCCTTTTCCTGTTTTGTTTTTTTTTTAATCTCTTTGGAGTGGCACTGCTAAGTCACAGAGTATGTTTAGTGACTTAGGGCATAGTTACATGTTGTTCTCCAGAAAGCTGGACTGGTTCACAGCTCCACTAACAGTGCATTGGTGTACCTGTTTTTCTATAGCCCCTCAAACATTTGTCATTTTCCTCTTTTGTCATTTTTGCCAGTCTGATGGGTACAAAGAACCTAAAAGTTACCTTAATTTGCACTTCTCAACGATTAAGAGTATTTACATATACTTATTTATAGCTTAGATTTCATCCTTTGAAAACTACATGCTCATATCTTTTGACTATTTTATATCTTGGGGAATAGCTCTTAAGTTTTATAAATCTGAATCAGTTCCTTACAAATCTTACAT
Organism: Vombatus ursinus; assembly: GCF_900497805.2. Lineage (NCBI taxonomy): Eukaryota > Metazoa > Chordata > Mammalia > Diprotodontia > Vombatidae > Vombatus > Vombatus ursinus. The sequence continues at coordinate 13,901,636 of NW_020949548.1, read as the reverse complement.
TTGAAAAAAAAAAACAAATCTTAGATTTGTAAAGACAAGCCTTTATAAAAGAAATTTCCTGCAAGGATTTTTTTTCCATTTACTTGTTCACTTTTTTAATTTTAACTATATTAGATTTGTCTGGGCAAACCCTTTTTAATTTCATATTATCAAAATTGTCTATTTTATCTTACATACTTCAAAAGAGAAGCAAGCTGTACATATGAGATGGCAGTTTCATAAGCAACCCTCCTTTTCAATCCTACTATGTACATACAAGTGCCCATCCTATTTAGTAAGCTAAATTCAAAAGAAAAATATTTTTTGAAATAGAAAATATATTTCCTTCCTTTCTTTGGAGAGGGAGTGGAATTCTACATACAATAACCTGATTAATGACTTGTTGAGTCTTGCTTAATTTTTTCTCCCTTTTTAATTTGTTATAAGGGATTGTTCTCTAGGGTGGGCAGGGAAGGGGGATACTGGGAAATGCAGGTGATACAGCAAAGAAATATAATTTTTAAAGTGTATTGTTCACAATCTAACACTGTGCTCTAAATATGGTTTTTACCAGAGCAGAATTCAATGGCACTATTATTTCTCTTATTTTGGACATCATGCCTAAAATCATATCAACTTTTGAGCAGTTCCTGTTAAAATAGGAGTTTAGCTATGTCTTGAGTTACACAGGCTTTCAACTTGTATCATAACTATATTAAAAGCTTTCAAAGACTCCAGTCAAGTAAAACCTTTTCTTCCCCCTTGGAGTTTTTAAGCCTAAAAGATTAAATAAAGAATTCAGCACGTCAGCTCTTAAGCTTAAAGACTAACATTTTCCTGTATATTCTTACCAATTCACCAGTTTGATAGTGGGTTTTTTTTAAGGGGGGGGGAATCCATTCTTCAATGGGTAAGTGGTCAAAGGATAAAAAAGAGGAAGTTCTCAAACGAAGAAATGCATCTATCAATGATCATATAAAACAAAATGGTCCAGGTCACTAATGAGAGAAATGCAAATAAAAAATAAAGCCATTTGTTATTACCTGTTTAAGGTTTTATTTTTCTAAGTTTAAAAAAAAAAGTCACTTATGTGACAGGAATTCATAGATTTTTTGTGAACCTTTTCCATGTCTTGAGAAGTTTAAGATTGCTATTGATTGCTGAATTCACAATTAAAAAATAAAGGGAAACAATGCTTAATCCTGCTTTTCCTATTAAGAAAACCGTAATACTGAATGCTGATTTGCAGTCTTAAGAATGACTCTGCATACCAAGCTCTCTTCTATTTCCTGCTTATTCTCATACAGGATGATGAAATACTAAGACATATGAACCAAAACAACTTGTATGTTTAGCTTAAGACTTAGGTTTTCTTTAACTCCTACTTAACGGTAGGCATATATTTCTAGGTAAACCAATTCTTCAGTGCATACAAAGAGCAATGACTAGTAAGAGTGCCACATAATAAGAATAGTTACCAAATTTTCTGCATCTATCCTATTCCACAAGTACATCCAGTGCTACTAAGCCCAAATAATAACAGGGCATGGAGACTGTAGTTTTAATTTTTCTTTGAAGAAAAGTCACTGGAGACTTGGTGATTTTTCATTCACGTCACATATGCCATCATAATGTAGCCCTCTTCTGGCTAACTACACAACTCACTGTTCTATCTGTACTTGGTGGTCTACCACTTCATGGTTCCCCTAACATTCTAGAATTTCTTACCTCCTTAATCTCCCACAATACCAACCCTCAACTTAAGCAACCCTCTCCCATTTGCTTTTTTTCCTCTTATTCTCAGACCAAAGAACATTACAAGGGATGATCAGAGAATCACATTTAATTCAAGTATTACAAACACTTTTAACTTTACCGCTACAAATTCATGCTCTTGGTAATCCTTTTGCTCCTCTGCTTGATTTCCTACAGCAACTATTCCAAACCTTTTTCCCTTTGGCATGCTTCCTTACTCATTTCCTTTCCTCCTACATCCTCCCACCTTTGACCTTGAACCTCTTCCCTTTCCATACGCCTTCCTCACTCACTTATCCTCCTTACTGCCCATACCTTAAATTTTTCAATCTTGATAGGCTTCCTTCCCTCTGCCTTTAAATAAGCCCAGGTCTCCCCTATGGGGTAAGAGGGGGAAGTGGAGGAGGTGGCATGGACACACAGAATACTTCTTCCACTATCCTATACTCTACCCCTTTTCATGGCCAAAATTCTCTAAAGTGATTCTACTTCTCAGTCATTCATTCTTTTCTTAGAACTACCATCTGGTTTTTGCTCTACCAATTAACACTGTACCTATCTAACACCAATGACCTACTAAATCAGATGGCCTTTTCTCACAATTAATCTTTCCCCTCTCAAAAACACCTTTTAACTCCGAGTTCTACAAATGACACTTTTTTCAATCTCTTCCCGTGACCACTTTCTGTTTCTATCACTAGTTCCTCTTGTCTCCCTAAATGCGGACTTTGCCTAGGGTTCAGATTTTTTGACTTTTCCCTCTCATCCTGACTCCCCAGTCTACATCTCCAACCTTGACTTCTCCAACTTCGTCAACCATATCGAGTCCTACATCTTCAGGGCATGCTGAACGTCCCATTACCCCCCAAAATGAGGTCTAAAAATGAAACAACTCTCTTTCCCAAGATTTCTCATTTCTATAACTATCACTTTCTTAGCTACGAAAAAGCTTGAAATCCCTAATCTCTACTCTCTTTCTCTCTCATATTCATTCAGTCCCTAAGTCCTATCAGTTCCTTTTCCACATTTTCTCTTGTTCCTGTCCATTCAGAACGCCACCACCCTCACTGTTCAGGTCACTATCACCTTAAACCCAAGCCAATACGAAGGCTCCTAAAACAGGAGTTCTCAAATCCCACAGGGAAACATGAATATATTTTGGGGGTTCCAGAACTTGGATGAGAAAAAAATTTACATCTTCATTTAAGAATAAAAATAGCTAACATTTAGATAGTACTTACTATGCCAGACACTATGCTAAGTGCTTTACAATTATTCTTTCACTCGATTCTCACAATAACCCTGGGAAATAGGTGCTATTATTATCCTCATTTTACAAACTGAGGCAGACACATTAAGTGACTTGCCCAGGATCACACAGGTACCAAGTCTGACGGTGAATTTGAACTTAGGTGTTCCTGCCTGACGCTGTGTCCACTACAACACCTAAGTGCCCCAAATTTAGTTCAACATAATTGATTTTCTTCATAATCCTACATACCTCATTTTGTTCATTTAAAAACATTATTTTGAGGAGTCTACAGGCTTCAGGCTGCTCAAGCGATTCATGACACAAAAAAGATTAAGAAGATCTAAATGATCTTCCTGCCTCTGGTCTCTTCCCTCTAACCCACTTCTCAGCCAGCTGCCAGGTTTATCTTTTCTAAAGCACGACTTTGCTCATGTCACTATTCTGCTCAAAAGCATTCAGTGCTTTGCCAGTAACAAAATAATCTTTTCTATACATAGATCTGGTCATGTTACTCTCTAGCTCGGCTATGGTTCCTTACTGCCTCCGAAGTAAAGCCTGAACTATTTTGCTTAGCATTCAGGTTTTTCGAAAACCTGGAACAACCATGCCCTTTATGTACTCTCTGCTTTAGATAATAGGACAATGCCCTGCCCTTACATACTGGACCTTTCTCCCCTCCCCCCAACACCCCATACCCATTGTACTCTCATGCCTTTCTTCAAGTTCATCCTGTGCCTGAAAAGCTTTTCCTTTCCTCTCTTTGGTTTTAAAGAATGGGAAGGCATTCAACAGGCAAAGTCAAACATTACCTTCTCCAGAAAACTTAATCTCACCCACAGTGGTTGGTAGATAACCTTTCCCTTCTGAACTCACATAGCACTGTTTTCTCTAATACACTTACTAAATAATATTGTGTGTTTTGGCTACTATGATGGCTTCTTATCTAGACTATAACTTCTGGAGGGCACAGACTGAGTTATCTAAACGGTATACCTTTCACAGAGTGTAATGGTCTGCAAAGAGCAAACATTTAATAACTACTGTTCAATATTATAAAGACAAACAACTTTGAAAGCCTTAGGAGTTCTGATCAACACAATGACCAATCACAATTCTAAAAGACTCAAATGGAAATACGTTACCCCACCTCTTGATAAAGAAATGAAAGATGTATTGAGTCTTTTTTTTTTTTTTTTTTGACATGGTCAATGCAGACCAATTTGTTTTGCTTGATTATACATGTTTGTAACAGGGGTTCTGTATTTCTTACTTTTTCAAGTGCTGGAAAAGGAAAAAATGCAGATCTCAAAATAAAATAAAACTTTCACTTAATGAAACGATTACTGTCAGTGACGCCCAAATATCTTAATTTGGTCCCCAAGATATCATCCTAGGTTTATTTTCCACTACTCTCCTTCACCCCATGTCCCTTTACTTCATCTACTGCTCTGCCTTATCTCAGCTCCACCATGGGAGATGCAAGATGCCCCTTGGTGTGTCTTTTCCCTTCCTTCCTCCTTTTGTATGCTGTCTCTTCCCATTAAATGGTAAACTCCTTGGGGCAGCTAGGTGGTGCAGTGGATAGAGCTCTAGCCTTGCAGTCAGTCACAGCACCTATTTCCCAGGGTTATTGTGAGAATCAGGAGGACACGAGTTCAAATCCTCAGACACTTGACACTTACTAGCTGTGTGACCCTGGGCAAGTCACTTAACCCAAATTCCCTTAAAAAAAAAAAAAAGAGTGAAATTGTAAACTTGAAATTGTAAACTGCTTGAAGGCAGCGACTATCCCTGACACTTAGCCTAGTGCCTGACACATAGTAGGTACTGAATACATGTTTACACATGTTCACTGGATTGTATTGGATCTGAACAGGTCTATTTATTATTACTGTTGTTTGTCCTTCATTCTCAAAGAGGATTATGACTTGAAGATGATGCCATGATTTGCAAGTGAATTGGATTTAAGTGAGGGAGAGCTGTGCAAGGTCACCAGGCTCACTTTCTCTTCTGGAGCCATCTGGGTCCGGTGGCCAGATATAGATCAGGAGGACTGGAGATGGCCCCACAGGTCTATTTGTTACCTAAGAATAGGTCAAATTTTTCTGTCAGTACATCTTTGATCATTTCCTCCTTTACTCTCTTTAATCCAAATTCTAACTATTCTCCAAAACCTAACGCTAAGTCGTTCCTCTATGCAGTCTTCATAAATCATAACAGCTCACAGTCAACTCTTCCTCCTAAGACGAGGTTGAGGGAACCTCTGTCAGTATGGAAGAGTAAAGGATAACAAGGGAACCAGGCTCCTCATATTTGAGGATGGGTGGTAGAGAGAGGGAGATCTACAGAAGAGAAGAAAAGTAGGTAAAAAGCAGAAAGAGAATGAAAATTTACCCCAAAATGAAATGAACAAAGAACGCCAATACAATGACAATACAGACCACGGAGCAGCTAAAGCAAAACAAATGGGGAAAAAAATAACAAGTAGCAAGTCTCTCAGGAAATATTCTCAAATAGATTAACTGCTCAACAAATTTTAATCAGGAATGAATATTAAGAGAATTTTTTATTTTTATATTTGTATCCCCAGTGCCTAGCATAATGCCTGGCACCTAGTAGGTGCTTAATAAATATCTGCTAATTGATTTTGTCCTAGAACGCAAAGCTGAGGTAAATTAAATATTCGAGTAAGACTCACTGATTGATGCTGTCTGAGGAAAATGCTCCAGGCTTCATTACTGTAAGAGGGAATGAACTCAGCATTTCCTGCAGAACAAGCCTAAAGGAGCAATCAATCAACAAGCAGTTATTAAGCTTAAGCGCCAGGCGCTGTGCTAGGCACTAGGGATACAAAGATAAACATCACTTCGATCCCCAAATCTGATAGAGACAGTTACTTACATGGATGCCATCCATCCGGCCCAAGAGAACCACACAGAACCAACGAGAGAGTAATCAAAGAGGAACATCTGGCGAGAAACATTACCTACCCACAAAAGACTCACCAACGTGACGCCCACTGTCCTGGCCTGCAAACCCCGTCACTCCTCTGGACTCCCAGCAAGTGACGGCGAGCAGAGAGCAGCCCAAACGCTACAGCCTCACCACAAACTGAGGAGCCTACTTCTTGGAGTCTCACTCACATCACTTGCAGCCCGGACTAAAACCACTTATATCACAAAGTCGTTCCAAATGAAATGATGTGTTGCTGTGTGGTTAAGAAATACATAATCCGGGGCAGCTAGGTGGCGCAGTGGATAGAGCACCGGCCCTGGAGTCAGGAGGACCTGAGTTCAAATCTGGCCTCAGACACTTAACACTTACTAGCTGTGTGACCCTGGGCAAGTCACTTAACCCCATTGCCTAGCCCCCCCCAAAAAAACAAAAAAAAAAAACAGAAATACATAATCATTTCACAATAATTCTCTCTTCCAAATCTTAAGAATCCAGTTTCTTCTCAAGTTTATTCTCATTATTCAGTCTTTTTCCACTAATAAGACAGAACCCTGAATGGACTAAAAAAGGAAATTTAGCAGAGTTCTGAAATATTGTTTTCTCAAAACAATTACACTCCCTCAACCACTTCCCCGACTCAGAATGTGACTACAATGAAATAAGGGCCAGGAAACAAACCAAGATGGCAAGCAACAATGAAAAACAGGAGTCCACTCTAGTCCAATCCCTGATCACCTCATACTTGGACTCTTATAACCTCCTAACTGGTTTCTTTGCCTATCTCAAACAAATCATCCCTCCTCCACTTATTCTGCACACAAATTGTATCACTCTTACAAAACTTCAATGGCTCCCTGATATGTGTAGTGAATGGAGTCAAAAAGACCTATCTGGGTTCAAATCCAGTGTCAAATACTTACTGAATATATGACATTGTTGCTGAGTCTTTTCAGTCAGTCGAACTCTTTATGACCCCATTTGGGGTATTCTTGGCAAAAATACTAGAGAGGCTTGCCATTTCCTTCAGCTCATCTTACAGATGAGAAACTGCGGCAAATAGGGTTAAGTGACTTGTCCAAGGTGACACGGCTAGTATGTGTCTGAGATCAAATTTGAACTCAGGTCTTCCTGATTCCAGACTCAGAACTGCCTTTATGACTCTGGACAAGTTGCCTAACCTCTCTAGCCTGTAGCTTCCTCTTCTGTAACAGGAAGGGGTTGGATCTCTTAAGGTTCCTTTTAGCTCTAAATCTAAGCTCTTATGTACAGAACGCAATCCAAACACATTTGTGTCACAATTCAAGAGGCTCCACAACGTGGTCCTATCCTATTCTACCCAACCTCCTATACCACCACTACTCTGACAAGTTAGTCTCTTCAACGAGCCTCAGATATGCCGTATTCACTCAAGTCTCCATTTTGCTGGTCCAACCTTCCTTACATACAACTTTAAAGCCTCAACTCTCCTCTCTGCCCTACAGAAAATCTATCCCTCCTTCAAATTCCTTCTCCTCCTTATGCCTCTACTTAGCCTCAACTGAGGCTCTCATCTTCCTCTGAACTGAATGCAGACAACACTCATTTTGAAAGCTCATCATGTTACCTTGCATTTTTATTTTTACTATCTTACATATAAGAGGAATATGGTTGAATAGACAGAAAGCTTGCATCAAAAGCCAGAAGATCTGAGGTTCAAGTATCTCCTCTGGCACATACAGGCCTATGTGACTGTCTGCAGTCACACAGTGACACACAGTGCCTCTAAGACTTCAAGTTGGTAAGATATACTGATCTACAGTGGTAAAAGAAGTCTCTTCACCAAGGACTTCCTTACACTAATGAAGTAACAAGTCAGAACAAAAAAAATCTCATGTATATCTCTGTCTCATGAACAAAACTGTAAACTTTCTTCAGAAGAAAGTCAGTTCTCAATATATATCTAATTCAATACAGTATTTCAAGGATCCTGTATTTTTAATTAATGTTGAGACACACTTCACCAATGTAAACTGCATCCTCTCTACATCTGGATAGACAGACGACAGAGATGAGCTGCTGTAGCTAATCAAAATTCAACACCTGGTGGGTTGCCTTCTGAGTATAAGCTTCTCCAAACTTAGCTAGGATAGTTATCGTTGCTGAGCCATAAATACTTAAGGTTTTTCCAGCTTGGAAATATCTCAAAAGTGCTTGAGCTCTGTGGGCAGTCACCTGTGAAAGGCAAAGGAGTAGAATTCTGGTGGAAGCATAATAGGTGTCACTAAAATATTTAATCTTGGCTTAGAGATGAAGTTACAACACATTCTCAAAAACAGGTTCTTCAAATATCAACTGTGGTCTCAAACCAAAGAGGAACCTTTCATTTGAGTACTGAGTGGAAACTGGTTTTGATAATATTGTCCCTCAAACCACTGCACACTCCAGTCAAACTGGCTTTCTTTCTGCATTGGGAACAAGAACATCACTCTCCCACTCTGAAGTCTCTGTTTACAATCTCCTCAGTGGCTCAGTGTTCTGTGGCTCTCCTCTCTTTGGGTGAGTAGCAACTTCTCCTCTCCAAAACTTCCCACAAAGCACCTATCACCTAGTCTAGGAAGCCTTTCCTGACACCATCAACCTTGGCTCTCAGAACTCAGGTAGCATTAGATTTACAACTCTCTAATCACTTACAATGTGCAATATTGTGTAAGTTATTTGTATTTGTGCCTTTTCCCTCTACTAGATTGTATGCTCCCCCATTCCCTAGCACAATACTCCACAAAGAGTAAGTGATTAATATTATTAACACTATCATCTCTTCTTCATATATACAAGACTAACAGAAGTGTAGTTCGTGAACATGGCCAACCCTCTCTTCACTCATCAGTGGCAAGATAACACAAAAAACATCTAAATTTACCTGAATGGTCAGCACACTTAATGTCTACTTCTTTTGACCCCTTCAAGTGAATAGGTTTTAAGAGTTTTTAGAAGCCTAATCATTTTTTTTGACTGATGGGCAGAAATGACTAGTACATGCCAAGCTAGATTCAAAATATTTATTATCTAGGGTCATTATTTAGGCATGTAAAAAAAACCTGGCTCCTGTATAGTAATAGTGTGACACTGTGAACTTGAGATGTTTTATGTACAGACCAACCATTCCCAAACAGGCTCAAGTTACAGAAAAGGCAATTAAGCAAAATAAAACTAGTTTCTTATACAGATTACTAAACACTTTGGTTGGCAACAAAAGCTGTCTAGACTGGAAAAAATTTTAATGACCAGGAGAGTCAATCTCATGTCTAAAATCAGATTTTCATTTATTCAACAAGCATAGAGCATGAGCTCCCTAAAAGCACGGAGGGAGGAGTTATTGTAGGGGGTTGTTTTTTCTGGGGCGGGGGGGGGGGGGATATTTTACCCTTTCTTTGTATCCCCGGTGCTTAGCACAGGGCCTGGCATATAGATGACCCTTAATACATGCCTGTTAACTTGACTATCTACGATGTGCCAGGCCCTGTGCTAGAGGGCTGGGTTTCGAAGATGAAAACCAAAACGGGTTTTGGAAGAAGGCTTTCCCGGTCCTCCTTAACCTTAACGCCTTCCCTGTGGGTCTATTATTTATACATGGTGGTCCACATAGCTATTAAAGCTTCAAACAGCACTAAGACTCTCGGACTACCTAATATCTTGTTTGTACACAGGGGTCTGCATGTCGTCTCCCCCATCAGACGGGGAGCAACTTGAAAGCAGCGGCTGTATTGTTTTTTGCTTTCCTTTCTATCTCAGCGAAGTGCCTTAGAGATAACCTACATAGAATCACCTCCCAATTCCAATACCAGGGATCCTGGGGGAGTGCAGAAAGCATGAAGTTTAGTGTCTCGAGGGACTGGAATCGAATCCAGCCTCGGCCTGTGCAAGGGACCTCGGGGTGCTCACGCCGACCCTCTCTGGGCCTCAGCTGCTTGCCCCTCTGCATAAGGAGGGGACCAGGCTAGAGACCACGGCAGGGTCCCAGGTTGTCTGTAGGACTCGGGGGGGAGGATAAGCCTCGCCCCCTCCCGAGACTTCGTCTTCGGGCCCCTGACCCCCTCCTGCTCACGCTCCTCCTGATGGTGCGCCTCTGGACCCGCGGCGCTTCGCCCCCAGCCCGGCATCCCGTAGGCGCTTCGGGGATGTTTGTCGACTGACTGACAGATCCTCCCAACCGGCTTCTCCCTCCTCCCCGGCTGCCGGCTCGCTCCCCACCTCTCCCGCCCCCAGCTCGGAGCCTCGGGGAGCCGGGCAGCCGCCTCACCTTCCAGGGAGTCTCCGAGGGCCTGGTCCTGGGGATCCCGCGGCCCCGCCGTGGCCGCCGCCACCTCCTCAGCCCGCTCCCCGACCCTGCCTTTCGCCATGGCCGCCGCCGCGGGGGGGGACCAGGGGAGGGCGCGGGCTCCCTCACGACGCCGGAGCCGGAGCCGTCTCCACGCACGCACAGCTTCTGCCGGGGCGGCCCAGGCTCACTTCCGCCTCCTAGTCGCCGCCGCCGCCACCGCCTCCTCACCCGGGGCGACCCCTACCTCCACAGGCCCCCTTCAGAGCGTCTCCTCCTGGCCCCGCCCCTCTGCTCCGCCCCCAAATCTCGCGAGCTTGCCCGAGCCCGCCCACAAAAGCCGCCGCGACGCGGCAGAGGCCGGCTTTTAAGCCCCGCCCCCTCCTCCTTCGTCTTCCGTTGGCCGTGGGGCATGCGCACTTAGGGACACGCCCGCGTTTGCGGCTGAGCCGGGAGGCTGCGAGGTGTGACCACTTAAGACTGTGACCTGGACTTTTCTGATTGGGGTGGAGGGAGTCGGAAGTCTTAGCCGTTTGTGTGAATTATGCATGCGAAGGCGATTAGGACCTTTCCGTCAACCTGCTGAGTTTCAAGTCTTTACGCTGAATTTCTCCAAGCCGCTGCTATCTGGTTACAATGTTTCCCCAGTGGGGAAACAAAATTACAATTCATTTCGGTTCGGCTAGCATTTATCTAGTGGCCGCTGTGTGCTCAGCTGTACTGAGCAGAAATCCTGACGAGATGCCAGTCAGAGCAGTTAGCAGCCAACTACAGTCCCCGAGGACTAAAGATAAAGTGTGCCCCCCACCTCGGGACGGAGGCGATAGCCGCAAGTTGCAGGATGAAATAGAAATTTTTAGATAAGACTAGTGTGAGGATTTTTTTTGTTTTTTCATGTTTGTTACAGACAATGAAGGAGTTATGAGGAAGAAGGGGACTAGCGAGAGTCGGCCCCAACAAAGAGAGAGGATTTTATATATACGTGTGTATATTGTATGAATACATATGCATGTGTATTGTGTGTATATGTATATATACATATATGTTTTAGTGCACAGAAGAGGACAGAATCTCCGACTAGCGGGATAGCTTTGAAAGTTACATGTTGAATTTATTATGCAGTTATAATGGAGGACTAGATAATGAAGGTCCAGTCCTGGGAGCATGAACAGAGGAACCAGGAAGATGTTTTGGTAAGCTTCTGGAAGTTTGTGATAATGGAGAGCAGAGAGACTTGAACACAAATCCTGCCTCAGACACTGAATAAATCCTGGGCAAATCACGTAAACTCTGTCTACCTCAGTTTGTTTTTTTTTTTCAGTTGTATAATGGAGATAATAACAGCACCTAAAAGTTGTCATGAGGATAAAATGTGATAAAATCTGTAAAATACTGCAAACCTAAAAGTTCCTTAATAAATGCTGGCTATTTACCGCAGCTAGGTGGCCGCAGGTGACTAAGTGGACAGAGCCAGGGCCTGGAGTCAGGAAGACCTGAGTTCAAATTTGAACTCAGAAACTTACTAGTTGTGTGAACTTGGGCAAGTCACTTAACCTTGTTTGCCTCAGTTTCTCATCTGTAAAATGAGCTGGAGTAGGGCATGCCAAGAAAACCCCAAAAAGGGGTCACAAAGAGTTGCACATGACTGAACAACAACAGCAACGTTGACCACACTGCCAAAGGAGGCCATGACACAAGATTAACAACCTCTGGTATAGAGCATATTCCTTTCGTAATTCTAGCCACCAAGAGTGGCTGATCTAAGGGACTAGAAGTTGGACCTCCTGGGCCATAACAACTGCAAAAGCCCTTGAACCCTTCCGGTTCCTGCGGTAAGACCCCACCAGAATGCAACTCAGTAGTCAATAGCTGGGATGGAATGGTAGCTGAGTGGAGATTCAAAGCCAGATCCTTGGACTCAAAGCCCTTTCTGCCACCTCTTCTAACTCCATGCATAGAAAACTAAATTCTTGATTTCCTCCACTCCTTGTCTCCCTCAATCCCTAAACAGTTATCAAGGGGATGTGGCATGACTGAGGGAATCAGGAAAGGCTTCTGCCCCTGCCTCAACTTCAGGAAAGGCCTCTTGAAGGAGATGCATTTGAGCAGGCATTTAAGAAGAGCCACAGATTCCGAGAGGTGGAGGTGAGGGTAGAGAGTGTGGCAGTACATGGGGTGTGGGGGGAAGGAAGGGGGAGAAGGTACAGTTTGTGCAAAGGCAAATGAGGAAAGTCAACAAGCGTATGAGTGGGAAGGTGAACTCTCAGGCCCCTTCTAGCTCTAAATCTAGGATCCTATGGCTTAGGGCTAAAGACTCACTGGCTTATATTGCAACACTCAGGTGAACAATGGAACAGGTTGGACTTGATCTTGAAAGGACAGAGTGATAAATCTGGGACAGGATGGAGGCAGTCCCCTCCTGCAGATTACAGGAATTGCCATCCATCCAGGGCAAAGATCAGGAGTTGTCACCATCCAGGGCAAAAATCAGGATCTGTCATCTTCCATCCAGGGCAAACATCAGGAGTTGCCACCCTTCATCCAGGGCAAAAATCAGGAGGATCTTTTCTTTGCCTCTGTTAAATACCTTCCCACCTCTGACATTCCAAGATTCATGCTCTCTAAAGAAGCAATATGACATAATGGAAAGGGTGTGGGGGTTGGTGGCAGTCCTGGGTTCAAATCTTATCTCTGATACTATGTGATGTGAGTATAATGGGGGACTGGCCACTAAGTCCAATCCTTATAAGTATGCACAGAGTGCTGCTAATGTAATTCTCTATGTGGAAGAAGCCAGCTTCCAGGAGAGTCATGAGGATGTATATAACAGAAGTTCCTTAGAGAGACTATTCCAGTCTGCTAATCACATGGTGAGGAAGAGATTTTGGACTGGCTGTGGAAGTATCCAAAAGACACAAGTTCCAGTCTCTTCTCTTGGTTTGGCTCTGTGTGAATTCTTTCTGGTCGATGGCTTCCAATGACAGTCAATGATGTAAAGAGAAAGCACTTCCTCCAGCATCAACATGTGACCTTGTGGGTCCCAGTTCTTTGCCTCTGTATTTGCTATTGCTTTTATACACTAAAGATATATCGAGGCTACAACCTTATGAATTTCAAAAGATCAGGAAAATGAACCATCTGAAGTCTGAGATTTCTAACTACACTCCATGCTGAGTTTTGCAACCATCCTAGAATCATGGCCTGAGGAGTAACCTTCGGAGCCCAAGCACAGGGGTAGCTGAGCAATGACTCATTCGTGCCAGCTCGACATTTTGACATGAACTTGGAAGTATTAATCTTATATGGATATTGTGCTAAATTTGTTTACTCTCTCCAGGGACTGAGGTGGAATAGGAGAGGCTGTACCTCAAGTATTGGGGGAAATGTTTGTGTTTTTGTTCTTGTTATATCTTCAAAGAAATATCCTTTTGTATGAAATGATACTAAATAGATGTTAAGGCACAGTCAACTGAGGCAGTACACTAGAATGGGGGCTCCAGGCAACAAAAATAGAGAAAGATACTTCCCAACCTCTCAAGGAGACCCCCTTGAACCCTGAAGCTCCATGTAGAAGGTCTGGCTCTGGGATTGGAAGACCTGAATGCTCACTTTACTAGGTAACTCATGTCACTTTGCTGAGCCTCGAATTTCCTAATCGCTTGTAAAATTAAAAATTGATTTTAATTCTATTTTGCTAAGACTTAATCAAGCTAGATTTAACATTCCCTTTCCTGATTCCTTCTCCTTGTAAACTTCACCCACCCCCCACATACTTGCCCAAACGTCAAGCTTTTGTGTTATAATTTTAATTATATAAATAAAATATAATATAAATTATATGTAATATAAAAACAATATAAATATAAATATAATCCTCCACCTTTGTAGGATAGCTAGAGTGAGGAAGACCTCAGTTTAAATTTGGCCTCATGCACTTACTAGCTGTGTGATCCTGGGCAAGTCATTTATCTCTGTTTTCCTCAGTTTCCTCTCCACAGACTCTTGACTTTTCCAGACAGGTGCTTAACCAGTCAAGGATGGCTGTCTTTAAGTAACTATACTCTTTAATATTTCAAAAGATTTGTGATCAACCCCTCCTTCATAGACCTTAATAGAACTGAATTAATTGAATTCATATATTTCATTTCAACATTTTAAAAGCCAGAGTTTTCCAAAACTGTGAGGATGGGAGCCAAGCAATAGTCAAAATTATTGGATATTTTTGAGTAAACTCCCAGGTAAATACGTCTACTTATTTCAAAGAAAACAACATTGAAGTCAAAGTGAAGCAAAAGGGAAACAAACTTAGCAAATTTGTTCCCATTGATACAGGGAATATAAATGAGACTGGAGTGATCCTTAGGTGATGGGAGTAATCAGCAGAGTTGGGTGTCCTCTGTAGCTTTGATTGAATCAATTTGAATGTAGGGTTGGAGGTAAAAACTAAATTTATAGACTTGAGACTCAAATGACCAGAGGCTACCCGAGGAAAGGTGGAGGTAGTTATAAGAGGCAAACTTGACCTTTAGGCAAGCTTCTCCAGAATGCAGGTGAAAGGCTAATTTCAGGGGAAAGGAGTTTAGACTCATACAGCAGGAGAGAGTATCTATGCCAGATTGACTGTCTTAAAAATCAAATTAAAATCAATTTTCACTTTTACCCTGGCACCCAAATCTCTCCCTCCAAGTTGGCAAATACCATCAGTTAGATATTCATTTGTATTAAGGAACAATCAAATCCAGTCTCAGACACTTACTAGCTGTGTGACCCTGGACAGGTCACTTAACTGTGTTTGCCTCAGTTTCCTCATCTGTAAAATGAGCTGGAGAAGGAAATAGCAAACGACTGCAGTATGTCTGCCAAGAAAACCCTAACTGGGGTAACAAAGAGTCGGACACGACTGAAACGACTCAACAACAACATCAAGGAGCAAATGCACTTGAGAAAGAAAAGATTAGACTGCTCGAAGGGCAGCTCTAAATAAAAGGCAGGTAGTTGGAATTTTTGGCTGCTAGGTGGCGCCATAGTGCATAGAGCGCCAGCCTGGAGTCAGGAAGACTTATCTTCCTGAGTTCAAATGTGACCTCAGACACTTACAAGCTGTGTGACCCTGGGCAAGTCACTTAACCCTGTTTCCTTCAGTTTCCTCATCTATAACATGTGCAGGAGGAGAAAACGGCAAACCACTCCGGTATCTTTGCCAAGAAAACCCCAAATGGGGTCACAAAGAATTGGACACAACTGAACAACAACTTTGAATTTTAGTTTAGGGTGAGGCCTCCCTTGCCTTTCTCCCAAAGGACCTTCTTCCCAGCCAGAGAATGAAGAATGAGTGCTTCTATTGACTCACAATGGGAGCCTTTCGCACACAGAGGGAACAGACATCTCTCCCTGCTTCCCCAGGCTCCCTCCCACTGTTTCCTGATTGTCACTTCATCCATCACCTAAGGTTATGTTTCAGAACATGCGGCATTTTTTGCAGAGTGAGGTTCAGGCTTGGCTGTGCCAAATGCTAGTGCCTTCCTTTTGAGATCACCCCCAATTTACACCGCCTTCAGTCCCTGTGTACATAGTTGTTTGCCTGTCCCTCATTAGATTGGGAGCTCCTATTGGACTATTTTGCCTGTCTGTCTTCCCAACACTTTATCCAACCCCTAGCACACATATGTACAAGATAAACATTTGGTGTCATTACTATGGAAACAAAAAGTACCTAGATCAAAGGGTTTTCAACTTTTTTCATGTCAGGGATCCCTTGGTGGTTTGGAAAAGCCTATAGTCTTCTTCTGCCAATAATGCTTTTAAATGCATAAAATGAAATACAGAGGACTATAAAAGAAATCAAATGACATAGTCCATAGACAAGAAGACTGTTAGCAATTTAGCAGTGGGTCTAATAACTACAGTAAATTGAAGGAGTGATGAGCATAGAAGATATTTGAAATATCTGCAATAACTGTAATATGATATGAAAATATCTAATATTTTCTATTAGTGACAAAGTCACAGATACTACTCATTCTGCTGAGGTTTGTTGCCTACATTCATAATGGAAGAAAATGCTAAATTTTAGTTAGAGATTAGTGAAGATGAAGACATAATTTTTTTCCTCACCTAAGGCATGGACCCTCTCACCCCAGGTTTAGAATCCTTGACTGTGGGGCATAGCTGTGTGCTTCCATAGACTCTTGACCTTTCTAGATAGGTACTTAGCCAGTCAAGGATGGCTGTGTTTAAATAACTGTATTCTTTAATATTTCAAAAGATTTGTAGGGGTAGCTAGGTGGCACAGTGGATAGAGCACCAGCCCTGGATTCAGGAGGACCTGAGTTCAAATGTGACCCCAGATACTTGACACTTACTAGCTGTGTGACTCTGGGCAAGTCACTTAACCCCATTGCCTAGCTAAAAAAAAACAAAAACAAAAAGATTTGTAATCAACCCCTCTTTCATGGAATTAAATTCATTTAATTCATATATTTCATTTCAACAAATATTTTTAAAGTCAGAGTTTTCCAAAACTATGGAAATATAAGCAAGTTGTTATTTTTCCTATTTTTAATTACATTTCTTTTTTTTAATGATCAAACATTCACTTTTTTGTCCTTCCCATCCCCCCCATCCCCACAGAAATTTGCTGCAAAGACATTTTTCCAGTTTAAACACTTCCAATCTTAGCTGCTTTGAATTTATTTATGGAAAAATTGTAAAAGTGTATATAATCAAGGTTTTCTGTTTTATCTTAGGTGGTTTTCTCTATCCAATATTTGGTCATGAACTCTTACTCGTCTATGAATACGAACAGTAATTTCTTGCCTGTTCCTCTAATTTATTTATGTTCTCTATTTGTATGACCTTTTATGTCTAGGTAGTGTATCAGTTTGGAGTTGATCTTGATATATAGCATGAGGTTTTATTCTAAATCTAATTTCTGCTACACTGACATCCAGTTTACCTAAAGGCTTTTGTCAAATAATGAGCTAGAATCTCTGGGTTTATCAAGCCCTAGGCAGCTAGATTTATTTCCTTCTGTATGTTGTGTACCTAATGTGTTCCACTGATCAACCTCTCTATCTCTTAATGCGTACCAAAGTGTTTTGATGATTACAGTTTTGTAATTTTTTTCTTTTAAAAAATTAAATTAACTTTTTCTTTTAAAAAATTAAATTAACTTTTTTCAATGTTCTCCCTGGTTTTGCTCACTTTACTCAGCATCAGTCCATACAAGTCTTTCCAGGTTTTTCTGAAGTCTGCTTGCTCATCATTTCTTGTAGCACAACAGTATTCCGTTACATTCATATTCCACAACCTGTTCAGTCATTCCCCAACTGATGGGCATCCCCTCAATTTCCAATTCTTTGCCACCACAGAAAGAGCTGCTATAAATATTTTTATACACCCATTTTTATGATCTCTTTGGAATACAGCTCTAGAAGTGCTATTGTTGGGTCAAAGGGTGTGCACATTTTTTATAGCCCTTTAGGCATAGTTCCAAATTGCTCTCCAGAATGGCTGGATCATCTCATAACTCCACCAATGATGCATTAGTGTTCCAACTTTCTCACATCTTCTCCAACATTTATCATTTTCCTGTTTTGTCATGTTGGCCAATCTGATAGGTGTGATGTGGTACCTCAGAGTTGTTTTGATTTGCACTTCTCTAATCAATAGTGATTTAGAGCATTTTTTCATGACTATAGATAGCTTTAATTTCTTCATCTGAAAACTGCCTGTTCATATCCTTTGACCATTTATCAATTGGGAGAAAAACAATATTTTTGTAGCAAATATGCATAGTCAAGGAAAACAAATTTTCACATTGGTCTATCTAAAAAAATACATTTCAGTCTGTACTCCTGAATCTAACACTTCTCTGTCAGGAAAAGGATAGCATGTTTCATTATGGATCCTCTGGAATTAGGATTGGTCATTGTGATGATGAGAGTTCTTAAAAGTCTTTCAAAGTTGTTTGTCTTTTCCATATTGTTGTTTATATAGAAATTAATCTCCTGGTTCTGCTCACTTCATTTTTTATCAGTTCATACAAATCTTCCCAGGTTTCTCTGAAACAATCCCCTATACAATTTCTTATATTATTCCATTACTTTCATATATCATCATTTGTTTAGACGTTCCTCAATTCATGGGCATTCCTTTAGTTTCCAATTCTCCATGTTAAATTTTGACCCCAAAGTGATCTACCACCCACACCTTCCCTCAGCTGGCTTTATAGGCTGGTGACACAGATGAGTTATGTCCTACAGTGTCTTAATACATTTGAACCCAAAATAAGTAAACTCAAAGTCAGTCTTGGTGTGAAAGTTAATAAGTGCTAATAAGTGTTATATCTCTCAACATCATTCACTTTGATTAGTGCAACATAAAACGCTGGTTATCCCCAACCTCTTTCTTCCCCTCCCAAAAAAACCCTGCAACTTTGAAAAAAAAAACTCAAAAACTAAAACAATTCTAGAATTGTTATAATTATTTGTAATTTTCAACAATTAAATTTTCTTAAAATTATCTAAAATTTTTATTGCCAATAATTGGTCATTTTAGACAGTGTTTATTGATTAATGTTTTTATTACGACACATTCATTTCCCCATACACTTCTCCCATCTCCTCTAACCAGTGAGCTATCCCTCTTCAACCTAAAAGATCTCTTCAGCCCTGGAACTCACACCTCCTCAGTCCCCTCTTCCCCTGGGGCCTTGCCCTTCCTCTGATTGGATGACGGAGATTAGAGAGTTCCTCCCAGAACCTTCATTAGAGCATCCAGGATGGCTATTTCTTCTTTATTTCCCTATCATAGTCCCAGTACATACCCCCTCCCCCCTGCTTACCTTTTGTGTATTGTTTTCTCCAGTTAGATTGTAAGCTTCTTGAGGACAGAGGTTGTCTTTTACCTTTCTTTGAATCTCCAGTGCTCAGCACAGTACCCAGCACATAACATAAGTGCTTATTAAATGTTTATTGATTGTCTGACTACTCCAGGATTCTCAACCTTAAGGGACCACCCAGAAAACATTTTAAAAGATCAGTTTCTGCACCAGGGAGCCATTTAGAATGATTGGAAACAATTTCCCAAATGAAGTAAACCTTAACACATTATGTAAATATGAGTTTTTATCATAAAAGTTAAGGTCTATATTGGTGGAACAAGCACCCTGATTGACAAATTTAAAGGTGTTTTTTTTTCAAGTATTGAAAAAAGGACCTGGGGAACAGAGGGCAATTAAGGATTATTTCTTCAGAGACACTCAGTGAAGATGATAAGTTAATTTGGGTCACGGGCAGGAAAAGGAAACCGGAAAGGTCAGAGTGAGTCAAGTGATAGAGATCCAATTTAGACTGAAAGAAGCAGACGATTAGCACAGGACAGGGATATTCACTGATTTTTCACTTACTCAGAGTCACAATTATTTTCTACATTACTGCTGTATTTCACAAAGCCTTGGACAACCCAATAGCAGCATCTTTTGTTCCTAGACAAGAATGTTGCATAGGGATTCAAATTTCCAGAACGGAGAATCACAAAAGACATCCTAGAATACCCCTGCCTGCCACCTAGTGACAGAAGGTAGTAACAGTTTGTTTTAAAGTTCAACTTTGATCATGATGAATTGGAGAGAATGTCATTCCTGTGGAAACGTCTGGCAGGCAGCTGGAAATCTGGACTGAAGTCTGAGGAAAATAGCAGGATTGAAGATATAGATAGACAATTTAAGCCACAGATGGGAGTCAAATGAAGTCTCCAAGGGAGCCAATGAAGAAAGAGAAAAGATTAGAGAACTAAGGATAGAAGTCAAACTTGGTGAACATCAGTCATAGGAGGCAGGAATAGGAATAGGAATCAGCCAGGAGACAAAGAAGGGGTAGCCAAAGACATAGGAGAACCAGGAGAGTGCAGTGTCATTTCCCTGTAACTTGTGGCCAAAACCTGAGGCTCTGGTCTCACAGGTTCAATTATCTTTCATTTTCCCAAATTTTCTTTCTTTTTTTAAAAATTGTGGATTTTATATATATATCAATAAATATGAGTATTTCTATGGATAAAGAACATAAAAGAGGATTGTGTATGAAACAATGAATTTCTATTAAGTATTGATTATTTTTTTCCTAGTTGAAATTAAATTTAACACCATAGTATTAACAGTACTCTGCTTGTCCATCCCATTATGAACTTTCTTCCTTTCTCTCCTCAATATTTTATAAATATTAGATTGACATTCTTTTCTTTTTTTTCTCTATCGCTATTGCATCTATGCTCCCTCCAAAAATAAAAGCCTCCCACTGTGACAAGTAGGCATAGTTAAGAAAAAAAAAATTCATAGATTGGCTATGTCTGAAAATTTACCTCATTCTAAACCTACTTTTGATCATCACCTTTCTGCCAAGAGGTAGGAAATATGCTACATTGTGTCTTATGTTGTCATAACAAGATACTTCATTGATGAGAGTTCTTGAATCTTTCAAAATTGTTTTCCTTTACATTGTTATAGTTGTGGAAATTATTCTTCTGATTCTGATTACTTCACTCTGCATCAGTTAATACAATTCTTCCCAGGTTTCCATGAATCTATCCCTTTCATCATGTTTTATGGAGCAATAATACTCCATTCCATAATTTGTTCAGCTGTTCCTCAGTTGATGGGGACCTTTGTTTTCAATTCTTTGCTACAACAAAAAGAGCCTCTATCAATCTTTTTTATACATCTGGGACCTTGCCCTCTAAGCTCTTTGGTATATATACCTTGCAATGTTATTGCTAGGTGAAAGGATATGTACAGTTTAGTAGTTTTGGGGGGTATACTTTCATAGATTCAATTCTGAAGGCCTTTCTTTCAATGATCTCTATGGCCTATGCCCTACCCAGAATTTCCCCTGGGAATATGAGAACTTGGATCATGTCTAAAAGAGCTTTTGGTTCCCATGAAAAATTATGGTGGCTATAATATAATGACCTCTAGGTCATTCTCCCATCTTTCTCCAAGAGTTCAGTACCTGGCTCACCCAGCTCCTGCTTTTAGAGACTTTAATATTCATGTACATGCCCTCTCAAATTCTCTAATTTGCCAATTCCTCAACTTCTTTAAGTCCCATGACCTTATCCTTCACTCTCCCTAACCACAAATAGAGATGGTCACACACTAGATCTTACCATTACCTACAAGCGTTCTATTTCCCTAACTGGAAATCTGACATTCCCTTGTCTGACCAAAATCTTTTATTCTACCTCTCCCTATGCCTCATCCCTTCCAAACCTATGCTTTACCCTCATTGTGACTTTCAATCAATCCACGCTTCAAGACTTTCTCAGGCTACTAGCCCTGTTTTGACTTCACTTCTCTCACTCTCCAAGCTTGATCTAATAGCCATTCCAACTCTACAGTGTCCTCCACTTATATCCCAGCACTCAGCACAGAGCCTGGTACATTGTAGACACTCAATAAATGTGTATTAACTGACTGATTGGCACATAGTAGGCATTTAATACTAGTTGACTGACTGTCCTCACCACCACCACCAAACATCTTATCCTATCACTACTCTTGCCAAACCTCAACTCTGGATGACTTCCACCACCCACTACCTTCACTTATAAGCTGTTTAATAAAGCTGAAGGAAATCTCACAATTGTGCTAACTGGGTACACTATAAACTCATATTATCCAACCTCCAGTAATCCCTCGCTGTAGCAAAACAATCCTTTTATTCCTCCCTAATTGACTTCCTATCTCACTCCCTACAGAAGCTATCGGAGACCTTCTTTTCCTTACTCAAGCTCCCCACACCTCCCCCTACCACCCTCTCAATTGAGGATCTTGTCTCTTTCTTTACTGAGAAAATTGAGGTCTTTCAAAGTGAACTCCCTCTCATTCTATTTTCTTCATCTTGGAACCTTTTGACATCCTCTCCCACTGTCTCCTCCTTTCCCCCAGGCTCTAACAAGAAGACTCCTTGCCAAAGCCAAACCTTCTTCATCTTCACTTGATCCCGTTCCTTTCCAAGTTCTCCAGCAGATCTCATCCTCCCTCTCCCAACCTAAGCTTATCAATTGGTTCTTCCCTTACTGCTTTCAAACATGCCCAAGTCTCCCCATCCTCAAAAAACTTTCACCCGACCCTGCCACCTCCCTAAACTATTGTCCTATATCTTTTCTCCTTTCTCAGGCAAATTCCTTGCCACCTTCACTTCCTCTTTTTTAACTCTTCAACCCTTTGGAATCTGCCTTTAGACCTGATCACTCAACTGAAACTGTTCTCTCCAAAGTTACCAATGATCTCTTTTTTAAAAAAAAAACACATATGAATATCTTTTGTTTTCATCTACCCTAAATTTCTGTGTTCCTCCCCCACATAAGAGAGTCATCTCTTATAACAAAGAATTTTTTTATTTTTTTTATTTTTCGGTGAGGCAGTTGGGGTTAAGTGACTTGCCCAGGGTCACACAGCTAGTAAGTATCAAGATTTTTTTTAAAAAGGAAAGAAAATAGAAAAAAAGCCAAATTCTATAATCAATACATCAAAGTGATTTGTGAACATATGCAATGTTCCACACCTGCTTCTGCAAAGGAGTGTTATGTAGGGGAAGTATCTTCACATATCTTTTCTTTTGGGACAGTCTTGTTCTTTGTAATTTTGCAAAATTCACTTTGTAGTGGTTGATCTTTCCATTTACATCGTTGTAGTCCCAAGGATTTTTTTTTTGGGGGGGAGGGGGGCTAGGCAGTGGGGTTAAGTGTCTTGCCTAGAGTCACACAGCTTGTAAGTGTTAAGTGTCTGAGGCCAGATTTGAACTCAGGTCCTCCTGACTCCAGGGTCAGTGCTCTATCCACCGTGCCACCTAGCTGCCCCCCCAGGATTTCTTATTTGCCAAATCTGGTGGTCTTCTCTAAGACATTGTCCTTCTCAACCTATCTGCTACATCTGACACTGTTGACCACCCTCTCCTCCTGAATATTCTCTCCCCACTGAATATTCATGACAGTACTCTCCTGGTTCACTTCCTGTCTGACTACTCCAAATATGACATCTCTGCCTTTTGAGTTCTTCTCCCAGCGATGGCTGGGCCGGGGTCCAGGAGGTCATTCCTCCCTCCTTGGACATCATTTCTGAGCTGGCTGCAATGGACCGGCATGGACTCAACACCTGCACATTGAGCGGCTCACTCTCTTGACTTTTCAAAACTCATGAGGTCACCACAGCCTCCAATTTCTTTCATCTAAATTTAAGAACAAATGCTGAGGTAAAGAAGCAAGGTTCATTTTCATAGGCCTCAGAGGGAGTGAGCCTCTGCCCTCAGATGTTTTTCATGGGGATTTTGTCATCCAGGGAAGTCACACTAAATAGAAGAATGGAAACTAAGAGAGATGAGACGTCAGCTCTGCTCTTCACAGTCATGGTCAATCAAGATAAAGCTCCTCCTTATCTCCGATTTTCGGCCAGAGCCAGTTATAGAAAGTCTCTCCAAGACACTTCCATTACACGTTATCATGACTCTCTGGAGGCAATGAGTGTCCCCAGCTTTTTCCAGGTGGGGAATGGGATCAGCAGTGGCCAGCCTCCCCTGGCAACCATTTCTATCAAAGTGTCACCATTCCCCAGTCTCCCAGCTTCTTAACCTCCATCTGATCCTGGACTCATCTCTTCTTTCCATCACGTCACATACCCAATCAGTTACTGTTACCATATCTTGCCCTTTTGTATGTTCCTGACATCTTTTGAAACCCCAGCTACTCCCCCCCCCCCCCATACAGATACCACCTTAGTTCAGACCCTCATCAGGACTACATTATTTCAACAGCCTCAAGTGTCTCCTCACTCTAAACACAGATCTGGGCAGCCACTCCTCTACTCAATCCAGTGGCTTCCTATTGCCTCTCTGATCAAAGATAAATTGCTTTGTATAAGTTTGGAAGCCCTACATGACCTGGAGTCAACCATCTTTTCCATTCACATTGTGTATTATCTCCTCTCCCTGCCTCCTTCTGTAACCCAGCCAAATTAGCCTTCTCTTTGTTCCTCGAACAGGACACTCTAGTTCCTCTCTCTGTGGCTTTATACTGGCTATCAGCCATGCCTAGAATGCATTCCCTCCTTCCCTCCACCTCAAAGAGTCCCTCTCTTTCTTTAAGATCCAGCTTAGCTGCCGTCTTTGGCATGAAGCCTTTACTCCTCCCTACCCCTACCCTCAATTGGTATTGTTTTCCCTCCCAAACTACTTGTTTTTAATTTCTTTGAATATATTTGCATTTATTACTTTATATTTATGCTGTATATAATATATATGTGGATATATAATATATATATATAATATATATATTTATATATATTATATATATCTCTATCTATCTATATATATATGCTTGTGGTCTCCTTCATTAGAATATAAGCTCTTTGCAAGTAGGAATTGTTTGATTCTTTGTACTTGCAGCCCTTTTCCTAGGCATATAATAGATGCTTAATTAAAAACTTGTTGCTTGGGAGAGGGAAGGAGGGAACGATCATTGTTTTTTTTTAAATTACTTCATTAATTTTTAGTTTTCAACATTCACTTCCATAAGCTTTTGAGTTTTAAATTTTCTCCCTCTCTCTACTTCCCCTCCTCCCTCCCCCGATGGCGTGCAGTCTGATACAGGCTGTACATATACATTCATATTAAACATATTTTTACTTTAGTCATGTTGTAAAGAAAAATTAGAACCAATGGGAGGAACCACGAAAAAGAAGAAACAAAATAAAACAACAACAACAGTTTGCATTCAAACTCCATAGTTCTTTCTCTGGATGTGGAGAGCATTTTCCATCATGAGTCTTTTGGAGTTGTCTTAGATCCTTGCATTGCTGAAAAGAGCCAAGTCTATGAAAGTTAATCATTGCACATTGTGTCTGTTACTGTGTACAATGTTCTCCTGATTCTGCTCATTTGACTCAGCGTCAGTTTATGTAAGCCCAGGTTTTTTGGAAGTTCACTTGCTTATCATTTCTTATAGCACAGTAGTATTCTATTATATTCATACACCACAACTTGTTCAGCCATTCTCCAATTGATGGGCATCCCCTCAATTTCTAGTTCTTTGCCATCACAGAAAGAGCTGCTGTAAATATTTTTGTACATGTGGGTCCTTTTCCCATTTGTATGATCTCTTTGGGATACATACCTAAGAGTGGTATTGCTGGGCCAAGGGTATGCACAATTTTATAGTCCTTTGGGCATAGGAAGTAAGTATTTATTAAGTACTTACTATATGCCAGGCACTAGGCTAAGCACTTTACAAATATTATCTTATTTGACTGATGTCACCAGTCTTGAGCAAATGACTTTCCCTCTCTGAGCCTGTTTCATTTGTAAAATAGGGGGAGTAATACTTGAATTACTTGTCTCATAAGATTTCCATGTAAGTCAAATGAAATAATGCACACAAAAGCCTTTTGCTGCTGTGAAGTAGCCACTTGGTAAGGGGGAGGTCTTGAGTAAAGGCTTAGAGCCTGGCCCACTTGGGGAAAGCCCATCAGGAAGACCAGCCAGGCCAGAGCAGTGGTTTCCCTCTGAAAAACAAAGAGAGCAGGTGTAGCTGCACGTGGAAGACCCCATTGTGGAGAGGTTTAAGAAGTAGGAAAGAACTTAGACTTCATCTAATGGGCAATAGGGAGCCATTCTAGGTTCTTGAGAAGAAGTTGGGTGTTTTACTATTTTTTATCAGTTTATACAACTGTGTAATCTTAGAAAAAACATTTCGCTTCTGCAGGAGCACATTGATCCCCTTCCATCCCTCCCTACACCCTTTTGTTCCCCTTTGAGGCTACATATTAGAAAATATTATAAAGATAGTACTATAGGGGCAGCTAGGTGGTTCAGTGGATAGAATACTGTGTCTGAGTTCAAATCTGGTCTCAGACACTAGCTTTGTGACCTTGGGCAAGTCATCATTTATATAAGCGCTTAGCACAGTGTTATATAAATCTTAGCTAGTAGTAGTAGTAGAGGGAGTTATTGTAGTCATCATTATCTGAAGTCCTTGGTCCCACATCAATAGACAACCTTGTAAGTATTTAATCAATGTCCTAGTCTGCAATTCTTTTAACATCTCTTTCCTTTTTTAAAAAATTTATTTATTTATTCTTAGTTTTCAACATTCACTTCTATAAGATTTTAAGTTTTAAATTTTCTCCCCCTCCCCTTCTCTCCCCAAGACAGTATGCAATCTGATATAGGTTCTACATATACATTCATAGTAAACATATTTTCACATTAGTCATTAACATCTTTTTCAAAGACTTAAGTGGTTTCTGGAGAAAAACTAAGCTAAAGTTCAGTTTGTTCTCCCTGAAAACACAATTAGGTAGTGACTAGACAAGGGCAGGGGACTCCTGATTAATTCACACAGGAGCAGTACCCAATTTCCCCATGGCTTGACCAGAACAGAGTATAATGATCAGACTAAGAGAAGGAAGAAATCTGTTAATTCAATCAGCAGAAGTATCTCTCGAATTCGCTTTTCTTCCAGGCTGAAAAGAAGAATCCTTGAAAGTTGCAGATAGCTACAGAGCTATTGAATGGTGTTAGGATAATGATTCTCCAGGTTAAGCCAAAAGTTAAATAACTCTTGTTGCTGGATGACTCAGGCAGCCTGGTGGCTAGTATGTGATCTCAGCACTGGACACAAATGCTGGAGGCTCTTTGCATTGTCACCAATTTGACAAAACATTCCAAGAATAAAAAAAGCCTTTCAATCTAGCCAACAGCTCACAGGTGTTCAGATTCCTTAAGAGTCTGGCCAATATGGCAGATCTTTAATAAACCTTGTCTTTGGCTGGGAAAAAAAAAAAAAAAGGGCTTTCCTTCCTTTCTGATAATGGAGGAAGGGAACAAGCATGTATTAAGTGCCAGGCATTGTGTAAGTGCTTTGCAGATATTACTTATTTGACCCTCACAACAACCCTGCCAGAGTCAATGAGGGGCATTTTAACTTAAATGCCCTAGTGCTGCATTTTGTTGATTAATAACAAATGCCCTTTTTTTTATCCTAAGGACCAAGCTATTTCCCAGTCTTTTCTGTATCTCATGACGACTAAGTTTAAGGCAATGTCCAATATGAAGTTAACGTAAGCTCTGTAACTATGTCCATCTTACTGCAGAATTTTATTTTATAATTGGGAACTTTAAACTGTGAGTAGAAATAGTCAAAGGCAGGATGGATTTTTGTTCCTTTCAGTTTTCTTCCTTCCTAAGGATGAATGCTTAGAATTAGAGTTCTTTCATTCACAAATTTGTCTCTGGCAGCTTTGTGCCTAAAACACAGAGTATAGAATTTTCCTTGGGGCAGCTAGGTGGCCCAGTGGATAGAGCACTGGCCCTGAAGTCAGAAGAGCCTGAGCTCAAATTCGACCTCAGACCAAACGCTTGACAGGTACTAGCTGTGTGACCCTGGACAAGTCACTTAACCCCAATTGCCTAAAAAAATACAAAACAAAAAAAGAATTTCCCTTCCTTACTTCTGTAAGCCTCAGTTTCCTCAGCTATAAACTAGAGATAATTATGTTTGTGCAACTTATCTTACAGGAGTGTTTTAGAGAAAGATTTGTAAATTTTAAATCGCTGCTGAAAAGTGAGTCATTTATTATTATTGCCATCTTGTTGTTCAATCATTTCAGTCGGATCTGACTCTCCATGACCCCATTTGGGATTTTCTTGGCAAAGATATTGGAGTGATTTGCCATTTCCTTCTCCAGCTCATTTTACAGATAAGGAACTGAGGCATATAGGTAAGTGATTTGCCCAGTCACATAGTTGGTAAGTATCTGAGGCTGAATTTGAACTTGGATTTTCATGACTCCAGGCCCAGTGTTTCACCCACTGTGCCACCTAGCTGACCCATTATTGCTATTAGGATATCTCGATAGCAATGGGAAGTCATCAATATGGTCCCCCAATGTGACACACCTCACAGCCAATCTATCCATACCTTCTAATCTTGTGCTATATTTGTCTATATCCTCCCACATGTGTTCCATAGGGGGTCAACTTAATGCTCAAGGCTTTCCTCCAGAATGCTTGATATTACATTAATAAAAACAACGCATGTGGCCTGGCCATCTAGTTATATCTTTTTTTTTTTAACTTTTTGCTGAAGCGATCAGGGTTAAGAGACTTGCCCAGGATCCCACAGCTAGTAAGTGTCTGAGGCTAGATTTGAACTCAGGTCCTCCTGACTGCAAGGCCAGGGCTCTATTCACTGAGCCACCCAGCTGCCCCATAAAATCTTAGAGTTGAAGACCTTAAAGGTGTTGTTTTTTTTTTTTTGTTTCTGGTAAAGCAATTGGGGTTAAATGACTTGCACAGGGTCACACAGCTAGTAAGTGTCTGAGGCTGGATTTGAACTCAGGTCCTCCTGATTGCAGGGCTGGTGCTCCACTGTACCATCTAGCTGCCCATCATCAGTTATATCCTACTCTTACTGCATAACACACTTATTTCCTTTTCCAATGATCTCTTTCTATGATGATAGTAGTTGCTTCCCTTTCACAGTTCTCCACTGGTAATATGTTGCAATCTAGTCATGTCCTCCATGACACTCTCCACTATCTTTTGGTTGACCCACAACTTTAATTCTTGGGTACTGTGGTATTCCATGACTTGTCACCATATGTACCACTAGAAGAACACTGAAGTTAAAAAAAAATGATCCCATGTTTCAGGGAGAATCTTGGGGCCATTAAAAGAATCTGGCAATTTCCCAAGGGTAATCTAATCAGCTCACGTTCTCCTATTCATTGTTGATCGCAGTTCATTATCTATCTGCAGGGTCTATTCAGGATGGACCAGGTCTGTGGCGTAAGTATCCATCTAACTACATAGTTTGGACAATAGATATTCTTCATCTACTTGGATTTTCCTTTGGAGAAATGATGCATATTATGAGAATGGAATCAGGCAAATATTTTTTGGGGGAAAAAACATTCCATGGGGAAGAATCATTCATCAACTAGGTCTCATCTCATTTCTGAGATCAACCCTTCTTGTACTTCTTCACATAGAGCAAAGTTTCTTAACCTGGGGACATACACTAATATTTAAAAACATTTTGATCAATGTATTTCGATGTAACTGGATTCTTTTGGAATCCTATATATTTTATTTAAAATCATTCTTCTGAGAAGGGATCCATTGGCTTCCCCAAACTGTCAGAAGGGTCCATAATTCAAAAAAAGGTTTAGAACCTCTGGCAGAGGACACTTAATTTATTTATTGGCAAAAAGAGACTAGGGATATTTTAGGACTCCCTGGGTGTGTGGCATAGGGTTCATTCCCCCATATCTGCCTGGGATCAGCAAACGGCTAAGGCTAGCTAGCGCTGCTTAGCCATCCAATTGGGGCAGCCATTTCCTTTCCAGGGAGTCATTATTCCCAAGGCTGTGGGGAAAGACCAATGACAGCATGAAGTCATCCACATTCCTGGGTCCCTGTCCTGGATATGATCTGACTCATCCTACAGGCCCTGGCCTCCTATCTGCAATTACAGCTGTCTTTGGTCTCTGCTTTGGAGAAGCCCAAGGGGAAGCCCGTTTCCAAGCTGCCACTGCATTCTGCCATGACCTCATCCGCCCCTGAAGAAAGAGCCAGAGTGGCTGGGCTGCTTAATGATCACTCTGACACAACTGGAGTCTTTAGCTTTGGACTTTGCTTACCCAGGGCTCCTGGAATGCTGGCTACTCCCCTTTAAGAGTTTAATAATGCTCAGGCTTTGTGTCTTCAAAGCAGGTAGAGAACATTAACCATTTAACAGCATGACAGGCTGAGGTGGGGAAGCTTTCAACAAGCAGCCTCACTTTTATGGCTGAGGAAACCAAAGCTTAAAGGGGTGAAATGGACTGACCTGGTCCTTACTTCAAGGCGAGTCCATATTCAATTTAAATCAACAAGTATTTCAATTCAACAAGCACCTATTATGTGACAGTCACTGAGCTAGAAGCTGAGTATACAAAAAAAAAATTTTTTAAGAGGCAAATGGCTCTTTTTATTTACTATTTTAAACATGATTTTATTTAATATTCATTTTCATAATATTTAATATGTTAACATATTTTTTTAAAATTCTGAACTTAACATATACTAAATAAAATGAGCATTTTCTTTTTTAAATTAAATTAAAATTTTTCCACTTAATAGTATTTTGTTTTTTCCAATTATATGTAAAGTTTTCAACATTCACTTTTATAAGATTTTGAGTTCCAAATTTTTTCTCCCTCCTTCCTTCCCTTTCCCCCTCTCCATGGCAAGCAATCTGATATAGACTATGCATGTACAATCATATTAAACACATTTCCACATTAGTCATATTGTAAAAGAAGAATCATAACAAAAGAGAAAATAGTATGCTTTGATCTGCATTCAGACGCCATAGTTCTAAAATGAGCATTTTCATATACACTGTAGAACAGAGGACAGGCTTGTGCTTGAAAGTGTGAATCTCTCTTATATAGAACTTACTTTTCTCTTTCATGGTCCCCTAATTTGCTTATGGTATCACACTTTTGTCAAAATCATGTACCTATTTTGACCTTATCTTGGTAGGTAGTATAAGATGTTGGACTATACCTACTTTTTGCCAAAGTGCTTTCCAGTTTTCCCAGCAGTTTTTTTTTTAATAAATAGCGAGTTCTTGTCCCAAAAGCTGGTATTTTGGGGTTTATCAAACACTAGATTACTACAGTCATTACCTACTGTGTATTGTATACTCAGTCTATTCCACTGATCCACAACTGTGTCTCCTAGACAGTACCAGATTGTTTTGATAATTACCACTTTGTAATACAGCTTGGTGTCTGAAACTGCTAGGCTTTCTTCCTTTACTTTTTAAAATTATGTTTCCCTTGATATTCTTGTCCTTTTGTTCTTCCAGATGAAGTTTGCTTTTATTTTTTCTAGCTCTATAAAATAATTTTTTGGTAGTTTGATTAGTATGGCACTGAATAAGTAAATTAATTTATGTAGAATTGTCATTTATCTTATATTGGCTTGTACCCATGAGCAATGATTATTTTTCCAATTATTCGGGTCTGACTTTATTTGTGTAAAAATTGTTTTGAATTCTTTTTATATAGTTCCTGGATTTGTGATAGACTCCCAAATAGTTTATATTGTCTACAGTTATTTTGCTTTTCTCTTAAATTATATAACAAATTCAATATATAACTTTGAAAAAAATCTCTTGCTTGTTTGTGATTCCTTCTGCCCTTCTTTCTGTTCTCTTCTCATTTTGGAAAAGAACCCTATCCTTATCTTCCTTCTCTTTCCCACTTAGCCTCAATTAAAAAAGAAAAGAAAATCCCTTATAGTAAAACATGCCTTTGCTAAAACCAAAAAAAGAATTTCATGTTGGTCATGTCTAAAAATGTATGACTCATCCTACACCTTAGTCCATCACTCATCTTTCTGTAAGGAGGTGGCTAGCATGCTTCAACACTGGTGTTCTGGATAATATCCTATTATTGGCTTGCTTTAAGCTCCTGGGCAAAAACTTCATTCAGCTTAGAAAAGCATTTGTGGGACAAGTATTCATTGAGAATTTACTATTCATTCACACAACCTATTATGAACCAGACACTATGTTCCTCTAATTTATTTATGATGTGAACTTTTATATTTAAGACATGTATCCAAGTGGACTTTATCTTAGTATAAGGTATGAGGAACATATTGGTATGTAACCTCATTTCTGCCAGATTGCTATCTCATCTTCCCAGCAATTTTTGTTGAATAATGAATACTGAACTTAACAGTTGGGGTCTTGGGTTTATCAAACCCATATATTAGTTAATATGCTACTACATTTTCTTTTTTAAGTTGTGAACCTAATCTAATCTACTGATTAGATTCTCTTTGTTTTCATGACATTATTGTTCAGTTGTGCCCAACTCTTCATTACTCCATTTGGGGTTTTCCAGCTCATTTTACAGATGAGGAAACTGAGGCAAACAGGGTGAAGTGACTTGTTCAGGGTCACACAGCCAGTAAGTGTCTGAGGCCATATTTGAACTCAGAAGATGAGTCTTCCTGGCTCCAGGTCCAGTGCTCTCTGCACTATGGTGCCATCTAGCTACTCTCTCTCTTTGTTTCAATTAGTACCAAATAGTTTTAATAATTACCACTTCACAGTATAGTTTGAGATCTGGTATTGCTAACTTCCTTCCCACTTTTTTTGTTTCTTTTGAGATTCTTGACCTTTTATTCCTCCAGATGAATTTTATTATTATATTTCCCACCTTTATAAATTATACATGTGTACGTGTATATATGTGTGTGTGTATATGTGTATAATGTATGTGTGTATGTATATATTTACATATGTGTACATATACGTACGTATGTATGTATGTACGTATACTCTAAAGTAATCCTCTGGTCGTTTGATTGGCATGATTCTGAATGAGCAAATTGATACAGGTAGTATTTTCATTTTTATTATATTGACCCGGTACTGGGTTAGCACTGAAGATACAAAGACAAGGATGACACAGTGTCTGCCTTCAAGGAGCTTACATCAAATAGGGATGAAACAACACGTCTACAGATTAATAACTACAAAATATATATAGATTCAATACAAAGTAGAGGCAGTCTGGCTTAGTGGCTGGAGAACTGACCCGAGAAAAAGGAAGACCTACGTCCAGGTCTTTTCTCTGACACCTACTGGTGGTGTGAGTTTGAGAAGTCTCCCAGGCAACTTTCTAAGACAGTAAATTGCAGAACATTGGTGGAAGGACTTTCTTGACTAGGAGTTTCCTACACAGATGAAATTACACATCTGGTCCCCCTAAAAAAATGCCAAGTAATCTCAGGAGAGAGAAAGCACTAGCACTGGCAGCTAGATGGCATGGCTGGGTAGTGTGCAGGAGTCAGAAAGACCTGAGCTCGAATCTAACCTCAGCTACTTCCTAGCTGTGTAACCTATGGTAAGTTACTTGACCTCTGTTTGCTTTAGTCTTCAGAATTGTTGTGAGGATCAAACGACATATTTTTAAAGTGCTTAGCATAGTGCCTGGCACATAGTAGGTGCTTAATAAATGCTAATTTCCTTCCTTCGTTTCTTCCTTCCTTCCCTCTGAAAGGATATGGGAGATATAGGGGAAGAGGAACTGGAGCTGTGATTCCATTGGTATAGGTTAATTCCCTGATGAGGAAAATCCATCTACCAATGCAGGCCATCACTTTCTTTGCAACTTAGATAGACAGGCAGACAGATAGATGGATGGACAGATAGACAGATAGATAGATAGATAGATAGATAGATAGATAGATAGATAGATAGA
>NW_020949548.1:13646788-13868071 GCF_900497805.2 Vombatus ursinus | reverse complement strand
GATAGATAGATAGATAGATAGATAGATAGATAGATAGGAAGATAATGGTAATTTTTAAGCAACTGCTATGGGTTAGGCACTGTTCTCAGTGCTGAGGACACAAATACCAGGAAGCAAGATTGTCCCTGTCTTCAAAAAGCTTATATTCTATTGGGGAAAGACAACACAAAAAGGTGAGCTAAAAAGGGTTGGGGGAAGGCAGCACAGTATGGGGAAAGCACATGGAAGTTAAATTACCTGCCCAAAGTCACAATACCAGTATGTATCTGAGATGGAACTTAAATACCCCATTTTCTTGTCTTCAGATGCATCTCTTAATCTTCTGTGGCACCCTGCAGATAAAGAGGTCAATTCAATTCAGGAGACATTTATTGAGTGCCTTCTGCTCAATTTGACAAACATTTATGAAAATTATGAAAAGAGAATTAACAGCTTGGTAAAAAATGTAAAAAAAAAAAAGAAGAAGAAGAAAATAATATCTGAAAAAATAGAACTGGCCAAATGGTGAAAGAGGCACAAAAATCCACTGAAGGGAACTCCTTAAAAAGCAGAATTGGCCAATTGGAAAAGGAGATACAAAAATTCACTGAATAAAAGAACTCCTTAAAAAGTAGAATTGGCCAAATGGAAAAAGAAGTACAAAAATCTCACTGAAGAAAATAATTCTTTAAAAATTAGAACTGGGCAAGTGGAAACTAATGACTCCATGAGACATGAGGAAACAATAAAAAAACTCAAAAGAATGAAAAAATAGAAGAAAACATGAAATATCTCATCAGAAAAACAGATAGAAATATAAAGAAAATAGATTGAGAGATAAATTAAGAATTATTGGACTACCTGAAAGTCATAAACAAAGAAAGAACCTAACCATCATATTTCAAGAAATTACCAAAGAAAACTGCCATGATATCTTAGATCCAGAGGATGAAATAGAAATTGAAAGAATCCACTGATCACTTAGAAAGCAAAATGAAAACTCCCAGGAATATTAGAGCCAAATTCCAGAACTCCCAGGTCAAAAAGCAAATACTTCAAGCAGCCATAAAGAAACAATTCAAATATCATGAAGCCAGATCAGGACAACACAAGATTTAGCAGCTTCCACATTAAAGAAGCAGAGGGCGTGGAATATTCCAGAAGACAAAGTAGAGAAGATTACAACCAAAATTACCCAACAAAACTGAGTGTAACCCTTAAAGGGGGAAAAAAATGGATATGTAATGGAAATAGAGGACTTTCAGGCATTGCTGATGAAAAGACCAGAGGTGAAGAGAAAATCTGACATTCAAATACAAGACTCAGGAGAAGCATATAAAGGTAAACACGAAAGAGTATTCATAAGGCACTCAAAGTTAAACGGTTTACATTCCTACATGGGAAGCTGATCTGTGTAATTCTTAGGAATTTTATCATTATTAGGACAGTTAAAATGAGTTCACACAGAAAGAGGGTACAAGTGTGAGTTGACTCTTTTAGAATAATTTCCAAAAGAAAAAAAAATGAAGGGGTAAGAAAGAGGAATGTACTGAGAGAAAGGGGAAGGGAGAGATAGAATGGGAAAAATTTACTCACATAAAAACATACACGGAAGAGATTTTACAATGGAGAGGAAAATGGGAGTTGGTGGTCAATGCTTGACCTTCCCTTTCTTCAGAATTGGTTTAAAGATAGAAGAATATAACTACGTGTGTGTGTGTGTGTATACATCCTAAAAGGAAAAATGGAAATTGGTAAAGCCTGTAGGTGATGTTTGTGAACTGGTCCAGCCATTCTGGAAAGCAATTTGGAACTACACACTAAAAGGTCACTAAGATGCAAATACCCCATCACTAGACCTATACCCCAAAGATATCAGATAAAAAGGAAAAGGACCCATATGTACAAAAACATTTATACTAGCCATTTTTGTTGCAGCAAAGAACTAGAAACTAAGGGGGTATTCATCAATTGCAGAATTGCTAATCAAATTATGGAACAGGAATAATAATGGAATATTGTTATACCACGAGAAATAATGAAAGGGACAGTTTCAGAGACACCTGGGAGGACTTGTATGAATGAATGCAGAGTGAAATGAACAGAAGCAGGAGAACAATTTACACAATCACAATATTGTAAAGACAAATGACTCTGAAAGGCTTAAGAACTCTGATCCATGCAATGACCAACTAGGATTCCACAAGACTGATGATAAAACATGGTTACTCTCTTTCTGGCAGAAAGATGATTGACTTAGGATGCCAAATAAGAAATACATTTTCAGACAAGGCCAATTTCGGAATTTATTTTGCTTGACTATGTATATTTGCTACAAAGACTTTTCTTTTTCCCAATTTGGGGCTGAACGGGAGGGAAAGGGGGAGGGGGGAAGAGGGTAGTTGAAATATTTTTTTTAAATGACAGAAGAGAACAGAAAGAAAACCAGAAAGAATCACAGACAAGCAGGATAGCCTTGGAAGTTAAATGATGTATTTATTATATGTTTAAAAAGAAAAGCAGGCTGTATACAATAGAGATCCACATTATCATTATAATTCTCTTTTTCTGCTCTATTTAATATATGGAAATGCCCATTTTATTTGATGTTTGTTTAGTATAGAATTAAAAAAAATTTTTTTTAACAAATATGGACTTCTCCAAGTATGAGGGCAGAGGAAAACAGCAGACAGGTCCTCCATAAGAAAGGAAGAAGGCTAAAAAAAAAAAAAAAAAAAAAAGAAAGGAAGAAGGCTGACCTGGAGCTGGTAAAATCACTTTACCTCCATGCACCTCAGTTTACTCATCCATAAACCAGGATTTGGTCAGAGATCACATATTTAAAGCCGGAAGAGACTACAGAGGCCATGCGGTCTACTCCCCTCCATTTACTGGTGAGAAGACTGAGGCTGTGGGAGGTGAAGGGGCTCCCCTAAGTTGGAAGAGGTAAGAAGTATCAGGCACGGATTGGACCCCGAGTTCCTCCCTCACCTTAAAGTCTGTGTTCATCTAACTGTTCTGCTACATGAAGGCTTGCGGGGCGGGACGGTTTGGAGGTGTAGGGGGATGGTCTAGAAGAAGTGGGGAAACCAGGAGTAAGTGGACTCCTCCCCCAGGCTGTAGAAGGCCAGGAGTAAGCGGGGAAAGGTCCAGGAGAACCTCTTTGGGTTTCAGGGATGCCGTGCTCTCCTTAGGTTCCTTCTACTCCCTCTACGTGCTCCATTTCTGCCTCCTCTGTTTCTCTCTCTCCTCATCATCTTAACCTTGAAATCTCAGGGCGAGGTTCTTTTTTCTCCTCTTTCTGTAATCTCTCCCTTAGCAATGTCATTCACTCCCACAGCCAGATCCACATCTCAGCACTAGAAGGGACCCAGAGCCTTAGGCAGGCAGCACCCTCTGAACAATGACCACATTATCTGTTCTACCAGCTTGAGGCCTCCCATTGTTTGATGTTGGCTGATGCACGCTTGTCTTATCTCTGCAACTGTCTTGTTCTTTTGGAATTTCATAACATCACCCGTATGGTGCTGGAACAGGCCTCGAGGTGATTTAGTCAAACCTCTCCCCCACCCCTCCTCATTTTACAGATGAGGAAACTGAGACTCAACTAGGTTAAGTGACTTTACTCTTTCCCCTGCTGTGCTGTTCTCTCATGCGCACGCGCACACACACACACGCCAGAAGACCTACGCATGTGTCTGAGTCCCAACCCCCCCCTTCTCCCCTCCCCCAGCTTTGCCTCTTTCAGTTTAGACAAACAAATAGGTATCTACTTTCTGGCACCCACACGGCCCCCTCTCCGCACCCTCCACCTGTGACATTTCCGTTCTGTGAGGGCAGGGACTGTGACACCTTTTACACTGACTTTTGTAACCTCAGCTCCTCACATACACCATGCCTTTCATACAGCATACTTAAATGCTCACCGAAGTGGATTGAGTTGAGGAAATGAAAGCTCTTCAAAAATCTGGCTGCGTTTTGCTTTCTCCAGGTATGTTTCTTTGTCCTCTCCTTATGATGCTCATCTTCCAGCTCACCAAATTCAACATCACATCTGCCTACGTGCCTCTGCTCATGCGTGAAATGCATTTCTCTGTTTCACCCGGACGGGCTCCAGCTTGTCCACGACGTCCTTCCTAAAATGTGGTCCCCAAGAGTTAACATAAGAGTCCGGATGTGGTCCAGCTGGGTTAGGTTGCATAGAAGGGAAGGGGAAAGGAATGAGTCATTTATTGAGTACCTACTACGTGCTAGACACTGTGCTAAGCCCTTTACAAATATTATCTCATTGCATCCTCATAACAACCTTGGGGAGTAGATGCTATTATCATCCTCATTTTACAGTTGAAGAAACTGAGCTAGAGAGAAGTTAAGTGACTTGCCCAGGGTCACACAGCTAGTAAGTGTCTGAGGTTGGATTTTAAATCAGGTCTTCTTGACTCCAGGCCCAATGCTCTCTACCCACTGTGCTACCTACCTGCCTTCTTTCACAGGTTTTTTAAATATGCCTCAGTGGATGGGCACCCACTCTTTGCTACCACAAAGAGTAGCTGTTGTCAGTAATGGTCAATAAACATTTATTAAGCTCCTCCTATGTGGCAGGCACTGTGTACTGGGGGCACAAATATGAAAAAGAAAGACAGTCCCTTCCCTCAGGGAGCTTACAATCTAATGAGGGAAGACAACATGTGAAAGAAAGCTAAAAAGGAGGAGGGAGTAAGGTACTGAGAAGATGTCTGTCCTGTTCCCCTCCTTAGATGGAGGAGTAAAATGGCTCCACCCTCCAATCAGAGGGGCAGAGGCTGATTGGATGTTTCAAGATGTTGAGAGTTTCCAATGGTGAGTTTACTGGGGGTATGGTGGAGATATCTGAAATGTCCAATAGACTTCTAATGATGTAAGACTGGAGGTCAGAAGACAGAAGAGCGGGTAGGGATGGACAAATAAGTCTGAGAATTATTTGCATAGAGATAATAACAGTTGAAACCATGGGAGCTAAGACTTCTGTAATACTGAAAGGAAGTTGAGAGTTAAGTATGTTGGGTCACTTTGCCACATAGAAAGCGACCTAGCTTTAATTAAATATTTATTGAGAGACAGATCTGTGTAATAGGTTTAACCAGGGTTGGGAGGAATACAAAGATGGTGAATAGCAATGACTTGTATCTTGGACCACTTTTCTCACCATAAGCCCTTGAGGTGGCTTTTGCTGTTCAATCACTTTCCAGCCACATCCAACTCTTCATGACTCCATTTGATGTTTTTGTGATTTGTCCAGTGGTATAGTTAGTACTGTTTTT
Organism: Vombatus ursinus; assembly: GCF_900497805.2. Classification (NCBI taxonomy): domain Eukaryota; kingdom Metazoa; phylum Chordata; class Mammalia; order Diprotodontia; family Vombatidae; genus Vombatus; species Vombatus ursinus. The sequence continues at coordinate 13,862,792 of NW_020949548.1, read as the reverse complement.
TTTGGCAAACACACTGGTGTTTTACCTTCTCCAGTGGATTAAGGCAAACAGAGGTTATATGACTATGGGGTGTCCAAGGAGGACTAGCACCTCTGATGTTCATCCAGCTTTGGTGTCCACCTGTCACCCAACTCTTACCTGTGGCTCTATGAAGCTGTAGCGTGGGCGGTGGCCACACCCTGGTAAAACCATCTCAGCAGACAGGCTAAACCAGGCTGAGGGTAAACAACAGGGGGATGTCTGCCCCAGCATGTGAAGACTTCCCCTGGCCGAATGGGGAATCTCAATCAACAGCCGTGAAGGTGGCTAAAGCAGGCATTGTGGAATGCTTAGAGCTTGGTCAGACATCAAAGATGCCCAGGTCATCCACTGTGTCCCCAGGCCAAGGTTGGTTGTCCTGACTTTTGTCTTGCCATTGCACTCTGATGACTCAGGAAAAGAGAGTGAGGCTAACAGCTTTGAGCAGCTCTGCATCACTTAAATCCAATTCACCCGAGAGTCAAGATATCACCCTGTGATGTCACTGGTCCTCTTCCAACATGAAGGAAAAACAAGAAAAAGAACAAGAACTATTAGAAATCAGGGAGGAATCACTTTCTGATCTGGAGATTAAGAAAAGCACAGAGGAAGTGGTATCCTAGCTGGGCCTTGAAGGATAGGTAAGAATTCAATAGGTAAAGGCAGTGACAAGATGAAAGGCAGAACATGGTTGGAGGCATGACCTTAAGTGGGGATAGATTTGGCTTGGATTTCAGATAAGTGAGGGGGAGTCTTGTGAGATAAGATCAGAGAGTTAGGTTGCAGCCAGACTGTGGATAACCTTGACTGTTGTTGTTTTCAGTTGTGTCCAACTCATAGTGACCTCTTTTGGGGTTTTCTTGGGAAAGGTTTGCCATCTTCTTTAGCTCATTTTACAGATGGAGAAACTGAGGCAAACAGGGTCAAGTGCCCTGCCCAGGGTCACATAGCTAGTAAGTGTCTGAGGCCACATTTGAACTCAGGTCTTTCTGACTCCAGGCCTGGCAAGCTATCCACTGTGCCACCTAGTCCTTGAATATTAGACCAACACATTTGGATTTTATCTTCTAGGCAACAAGAAGTCATTGTTTGTTTTCTTTCTTTTTTATAATTTTTTTCTAATTACACGTAAAAAACAAATTTTAACATTTTTTTAAAAAAATATTGAGTTTCAAATTCTCTCCCTGTTTCTCCTTTCCCCTCCCTGAGATGGCAAGCAATTTGATATAGGTTATATGTTGTAATCATGCAAAATATATTTCCATATTAGTCACATTGTTTGTTTTCAGCCGGAGTGACACTATCAGAATTGTGCATTAAAGTAGATCAATCTGGTAAGATGTGTAATGGGTATAATGGATTAGAAGAGAGAAGAGAGGACAGGAAGGGAGGGAGAGAAGTTGGAACTCAAAATTTAAAAAAAAAAGAATGTTAAAACTGTTTTTACATGAAATCAGGGGAAAATGAAATACTAAATTAATAATTTTTAAAAGTAATGGTTTGGGGGACAGCTAAATGGCGCAGTGAATAGAGCTCTGGCCTTGGAGTCAGGAGGACCTGAGCTCAAATCCAGTCTCAGACAATTAACACTTACTAGCTGTGTGACCCTGGGCAAGTCACTTAACCCCGATTGCCTCACCAAAAAGCAAAAAAAAAAAGGAATGGTTTGGAAGAAAGATGGAAGTCAGAGAGAGTGGTCAGATGGTGTTTCCAAGAGTCCAGATGGAGGACCTGAACCAATCAGCGTTTGAACTACAGTGGTAGAAGTGGGGATGTAGGGGGGTATAAAGAGGCTTTGTGGCTAGACAATCAATAGGATCTGGTGAATGGTGTTTTTTAAACTGATTTTGACGCAGAGAAAGAGGAGTAGAAAAGTTAAAGATGACATAGTATTGGACTTCTCTTCCTCACTAGCTACTTTCTCACCCTGCAGAGGCCTCCACCTTGAGGCCCACTCTACTGAAGGGTTAAGTCCTTAGCCTGGACTACCATGAAGGGCCCTAACCATGATCCCTCTACTCCTGGCTTGACTCACTCTATGGACTTCAGCACTTCACCAGACTCCCCAGACCAGATGTCTATCCTTCCTCCCCACCCCACCACTCCTACCCAGTTTCAGCTCTCCTGGAACCTGGAAAGTTATTCTACCCCTTCCTTCGTTCCTGGAAGTTTGCAAGCTGTCTCTCCTCATAACAATGTAAGTTCTTTAAGGCAGAGGTTGTCTTGTGCTTAGCAAAATGCCTGGCACATAGTAAATGGAAAATGATCATTCTATTTATCTATCTATCTAACCATTCAATAGCTCTTCAGCTACAACTTTCAAGGATTCTTCTTTCAGCCTGGTAGAAAGGGAACTCATGAGATACTTCTGTTGATTGAATTACCATATTTTTTCCTTCTCTCAGTCTGATCATTACCCTATTCTAGTCAAGGTATGGAGAAATTGGGTACTGCTCCTATGCAGTTAGAGGTCCCCTGCCCTTGTCTAGTCACTAACTTGAGACCTGGGAAAGACCTTAGCTTAAAAAGGCCTAGGTCTCCCACTGCATACTTCGCCATCACCAGTTGTCTTGACTTACATCTTACCACTGGACTCTGATGACTCTGGAGGAGAGAATGAGGCTGATGACTTTACTTAGCTCTGCCTCACTTAAACCCAATTCACGAGTCAAGACATCGCCCTCGTCATTGATCCTCTTTGAGAATGAAAGACAAACAAGAAGATATCATCTACATACCTAGTTAAAGTTATTAGGGATGAATGAGATTACCAGGGGAGAGATCAGAAAGAGAAGTGGGCCAAGGACAGAGTTTTAGGGGATCCCTACATTTAGTGGGTGACAGGAGAAACAGAAACTACCGAAGAAGGCAGAGAAGAGATAGAAGAAAAGACAGGAGAGTGCTGTTTTTCTGGAGCCTTCTCCAGTCCATCTCCTACTCAGCTATCAAGCTGACCTTCCTAAAGCACATCTGCCCCTGTCACTTCCTGCCTTCCCCATTCAATAAACTCCAGTTGCTTCCTATCACCTCCTCCAAGATTAAATATAAAAGCCTCTGTTTGGCATTCAAAGCCCTTAATCTGGCCTCGTCTTAGCTCTCCAGTCTTCTTATACCTTATGCATGCCCATTATGTACTCTTCCATCCCTGGCCTCTTTGCTGTTCCCCACACAAGACGGTCAGATCTCCCAACCCTGGTCTCCCATTTCTGTAAATCTCCCTCCTCATCTCTGTCTCTTGACTCCGCTAAAATCCCACCTTCTGCAAGAAGCCCTTCTACATTCCCCCTTAAGGCTACAGCCTTCCCTCTATTGATTATCTCTAATCTATTCATTCTAAAGCTTGTTTGTATATAGTTGTTTGTGTGTTATCTCTTCCATTAGACTGTGAGCTCCTTAAGGGCAGGAACCTTTTTTTTTCTTTTTCTTTCTTTTCCTTTCTTTTTTGCTTTTGGTATCCCTAGCATTTAGCACAATGTCTGGCACATAACAGGGACTTAATAAATGTTTGTTGACTGACTAAAGCCAAAAGAAAGGAGACTTTTAAGATTAACAATGTCAAACGACTGCAGAAGGTCAAAAGGGGGCCTTGTTTGAAGGGTACTTATGAATGTGGAGATACTAATTTTGGCCAAGTAGTTAAGGAGATTAAGCAAAGTTAGTAGTTAAGCAAACTTGCAAGAGAATGGAGAAGAAAGTTGATTCAGAAAAGTAGATGTTTCTAGCAGAGGTGACTCTTTCTCAAGGTCAGGCAATTGAAGAGAAAGAGGGAGATAGGCAGGTAGCTTGGGAGGGCAGGGGAGGGTTCTAGGGAAGGATTTTTTATTCGGTTAGGAAAAGGGAACCCTTATCCTAAAGTTTAAGGAGCCTGAAGGAAGGGAGAGGTTGAACATTCCTTAAAAGAAAGAGACAACTGATTGGGCTAACTCCTGGAGGAGGAAGGAAGGAGGCTCAAAGATACAAGAGGAGACACATTCCATTTGACTCCAGGACCCAGCACAGTCACTCAAATCCATTTGGAAAATGAAGCATTTCTTTATGGAAAATGTCTTTTCCCATCACTCACTGAAGGACTCAATGGATGGTTTTAATTTATGGGTCCTGGGACTATTTCCTCCATGTTTTGAGCATCCGGGCTAGAATGATGTTCAAATTCCAGAACGGCAAAGATACTTCTCATTCAAGCTTAATGCCACTCCTTCATATGACTTGGTTGTGGCTGGAGGAAGGCTTGAATGGCCAGCCACCTGTAAGAAGGGGGATTTCTGTACTGGACAGGAGGTTAGACTATCTGACCTATGAGGTCTTGCTGGCTCTGAGATTCTAGGATCCCATGAGAATGGACATGGCCCTTCCCCAATCTTACTGCCTTTCTGATGACTCATTGAAGGAGCAATTTTTTCCACATACTTTCCCAACCTTCACTGTGGAAACCCCCTAGCTGGGCCAGAAGTCCTTTTACAATCACACTAGAAGCAACTGTATTATTCTTTCCTTGAGAAATTCCTCCCAGAAACCCTGAGGTTCTTCCCTTCCCAAATTGATTTTTTTTTGACTAGGTAAAAGAGGTCATTCTCTGCCTCATTTCTTACCTAGCCTTAATCACTGAATGGGTGTTACCTCAGTCAAACTGAGACCTGGGAAAGACTTTAGCCTAAAAAGGTTAAGGCCTCCTACTACATCTGGGGCCCCCTCTAGTTGTCCTGATCTATATCTTGTCGCTGGGTCCAAATGGCTTTGGAGGAAAGAGTGAGGCTAATTAATGACTTTGCACAGCTCTCCCTCACTTAAATTCAATTCACTTGCAAGTCATGGCATCACCTTGCTGATGTCATTGGTCCTCTTGTAGAACTCAGGACAAACAACAACTTCCCAGTAACCAGTACAGACCTACTCTGATGAATATAAGCAACTAAATTCACATTTGGTTACTGCCAAGAGGATGGTGGTCTGGCTAATCGTTTCGGTTACCTTCTGGGTTTGGTAGGGCAAAAGTACCACCATTTCCACAAAATACATCAGACTAGCTCCCATAGGATTTCATAGGATAACAACAGCTTTTTGTTGTTAGTCGTTTCAGCTGTGTCTGACTCTCCCTGACCCCTTTTGGGGTTTTCTTGGCAAAGATACTGGAGTGGTTTGACATTTCCTTCTCCAGTTCATTTTACAGATGAGGAAACTGAGAGAAACAGGGTGAAGTGATTCGTCCAGTGGTACAGCTAGTACTGAATCTACCTCTAAACTGCATCAAAGCCAGATTTGAACTTAGATTTTACTCCAGGCCCAGTGCTCTACCCACTGAATCATTTGGCTGCTCTAATGAAGCTAGCATTTATATAGCACCTACTATGTGTCAGGCACTGTGCTGAGCACTTTACAAATATTATGTTATTTGATCCTCACAACAAATCTGGGAGGTAACTGCCATTATTATTTCCATTTTACAAATGAAGAAACTGAGGCAGACATTAAATGACTTGCCCAAAGTCATATTGTTGAGGTTTAGGGGTGCTGGGACCCCAAAATAGTGAGAGCAAGAGACTCTTGATTCTGCCCAAATGAATTCGACCCAAGCCTTCTTTCAGTCAAAGACAAGGTTTATTAGAACACTGATTGGGAGGGGCAGCTAGGAGGCGCAGTGGATACAGCACCGACCCTAGAGTCAGGAGGACTTGAGTTCAAATTCTGCTTCAGACACATGATACTCACTAGCTGTGTGACCCTGGGCAAGTCACTTAACCCTATTGCCTAGCAAAACAAACAAAAACAAAAAAGAGAACACTGATTGGGATGAACGAGATTCCTGGAGATTCTATGCTATTGGTCAGATTTTAAGAATTTGAGCACCTTAATGGAGACAAGATGGATCTTAGATATGGAAAGACTGTGGGAGGGACCTAGGAGTAGCCAAGTAGTTTGGGGTGACTGGAGGAGGGGTCTGAGAGAAGGGGTCTAGGGAGGATCTTGATGAGAGAGACTAGGAGGTAGCATGAGGTCTTCATAGGATCAAGGGTGGTAGCTGGAGGTGATTGGGAGGTAACAGACAATGAAGGTTGGGGCAGGGTCAAAGCCACCAATGCCAGGACAGTGCAAATGCCAGGGACCTGGGCCTGCTGGGAAAGTCCAGGGCTTTTCCTTTTTTGGGGTCCAGATCCCAAAGACATGGTCTTTTTCTTTCAGGGGTTCAGATTACATCCCCCTCATTATAGCATCTATGTGCCTACGGGCCAGATTTGGACCCAGGCCTTCCTGACTCCACAACCCCATCTAGCTAGAACTGAGCTAGGAATGAGTCTCAGGGGGTCATCTAGTCCAATTTCCTTTAACAGATGAGGAAACAATCTCAGAAAGGTGAAGTTACTCACCTAGATACAAGACACAGATGCTTTCCTGTCAATTGATCCATAAATCAACAAGCATTTATTATGCACCTGACGCATTCTCAGGACTATTCTAGGTGCTGGGACTATAAGAGTAAGAAGCTGAAACAGTCCCTGCTTTTTAAGGAGTTTATACTCTAAGGAGGTAAGACAAGGTACATCAAACGTCTTTGGCAGAGGCCGAACTGCAGCAGGGCCAGAGCCAGGCTGGGCTCCTTGGCTATTCCTGAATGACCAGAGGAGAAGCACAGCCTCTGGCCTGGTTTGCCAGAGCATGCTGCCTTTGAGGGAATACTTCTGACAGGGCAAATGCTGACGTAGAGAAATGCTCCCTGCAGAACCCCACTAAGTGCTTCAGGTTTTAATATTTTAAGGGTCACCCTCCTGGGAGGGTATAATAGAACTTCTAAGTTATGGCCTTTGTGAACGGGTGCTGGTCTTTTATGCTTTAAACATTTCTTTTGTATGGAAGAAATAAATAGCTGTTCTGAAATACCTGATCGTAGTTGTACACCGAGTACTTTTCTACTGCCTGTTTTCTGTGAAAACCTGAGACATGAGCCCAACTTGAGTTTGAAGTGATTTTTCTCCAGGGGTTCCAGAGTGGGAGTTTAAAGAGCTAGAAAATTTGAGAAAAAAGAACTTTACCCCTCCCTTTGTAGGGCAGACTCTCCCACGACTGAAATGGGTGCTCCCACAGGAGTTTAGAGCGAGGGGCCCTTTTAGAGGGAGAAGGCAAATATTTTACAGATTCCACCTGCCCAGCAACGGGTTTGTGGTGTTAAAGGGATGCAATTTGAGGAGGAAGTTACTAGCTGCTGGAGAGATCAGAAAAGACAAGGAATTTGAAGGAAAACAGGGAGAGAGAAAAAACCAGAAAAAATGGGGAGGAATGTCCTCCAATTTTCAATTATTTTTTTCCTAAGGGAGTTTCATATCTCTAGGGTTTCTCCCACCTGAGAAGTCCAAAGAGAATAGTTTTTCCTAAAACAAATACAGCCAGTAAATGATACAGCAGAATTGTTATAATTCATATTAATTAGTCTCTTGTCTCTTGTCTGACGCTTACTAGTAATGTTAACTACTGGCAAATCATTTTTATTCTTCACATGTCAGTTTTTTTCTCTGGACATAGTCATACTTTTATGTAGAAAGTAATCATTGTGCTTCTAGGTTTCTTGTTGTGAAACTGCCTATTGGACATGTCCAACCGGATATCTTATCCTTTGAAACATCTCCAACTCAAGGCATCTGAGACAGAACACATTATCCCACCTCTTCCTTCTTTCTATCTTCCTTATTTCTGAAAGCCAACACTTTCTTTCCCATCACCCAGGTTCACAATTTCCTCCCCTTCTCTTCTCCTTCACTCTTCACATCTAATCACCCTGTCCACTGATGTGTCAATTCTCCCTTCCCATCATATCACCCCACGCTAGCTCAAGCTCTCATCACCATTTGCAATAGCATTCTAGTTCTCTTCCTGACCCCAGCCTCTTCCTTCTCCAATCCATCCTCCACACAGCTACCAAACTGATTTCCCTAAAGCAAAAGTCCCTCTACTGCTCCCTAAGCTCCTGTGGCTAACTCTTATTTCTAAGAACAAGATTTGCTTGATTTTTAAATCCCTGCACAATCTACTCCCAGCCCACATTTCCAGGCTCATTGTACACTATTCTCCTTTAAGTATTCTATGTTGTAACCTGACTTGTCAACCTGCCCCATACATATTCTGTTGTCTGCCATCAAGCTATTCTCTAGGCTTTCCATTTTATCTCTATCTCTTAGAATTCTTTGCTTCTTCTAAAGCTTAGCTCAAATTCCAAGCTCCTTCAGGAAAACTATTCCTAGCTCCCACTTTGGCAATACACTCCGCGTGTGTGTGTGTGTGTGTGTGTGTGTGTGTGTGTGTGTGTTTTGTATTGAATTTTCTACTTACATCTTGTTTCTTCTCAAAGGAATGCAAGCTTCTGGAGGGGGCCATCTCCAATTGTCCTGGTCTATCTCTTGCCACTGAGGTCATTGGTCCTCTTCTAGAAGGAAGAACAAACAGTAACACCAAAAGCTTCCTGAGGTTCTGGGAAAGTTTTGCTTTGTCTTCCTATCCCCAACCCCTAGAAGAGGAAGATACAGAAGTAATGCTTAATAAATGATTGTCGATGGAAGCTATTCTCATGCTATTTCATTCAGATATTTCAACGTCCAGTTAACAAGCACTTAGTGGAGATGTGATTCTATTTACAGTTGTTTCCTTCACCTGAGCAAGTCAGTGTCTTTTCCCCGCTTTTCCATTTTCTAATATTTTCATCTATAATTTCCCCAAACATCTTCCACAGAGAATCCACACAAGGAACTTACAGGCCTTAGTATTGTTGAGGTGCTCTTAAAGATGAGTTATTATAGGGAGTCCAACAATGGTTGAGTGCTGATCTCCTTCTACCTGGAGGTGAGTCTTTTTTTCCTATATGAACAGAAGTTAAATATCTCTTTAAAAATTTTTGCTTGGCTGTCTGGAATTTCAAACTATACCAGGTGCTTTTGTGCCCTGATTTAAAAAAAAATTATCAGATTTGCTTCTGGTGTAGGGTAGACCCTTCTGGCTAATTGGGAAACTCTCGAGTGAGATAAAGGCAAAATGTCATAGTGTGGTCCATATTTATGGCTTGACCTAGGATGGTGGTTGTGTAAATGGACAGGACTGGTAGAACTGGTAAGACTTGAAACCTGATTGGAAGTGAGGGGTGGGAGGAAGTGAAGGGGATGGAGCTGTGAGCCTGGGTGACTGAGAGGAAGGTATTAGTTCTCAAAGAGAATAAAGTTTGGAAGAGGGGAGGGGAAAAGGATAAATGCCATCTATTTTGGACACCTTTAGCGTGAGATATCTATAGAAGATCCAGTTGGAGATGAGGAACAACAAACTTAAGAAGCTGGGTAGGAAGCATTGTCTCCACATAATAATAATATTATCTATAATTGTCAATGTAAAGATAATAATAATGATAGCATTGATGGAGTGGTTTAAGATTTGCAAAGTACTTGACGAACATTATTTCATTTGATCCTTACAACAACATTGGGAGGTAAGTGCTATTATTATTTCTAAATTACAGATGAGGAAACTGAGGCAGGCAAAGGTTAATCGACTTGCCCAGAGTTCGCACAGCTACACCGTGAGGCTACATTTGAACTCGGTTCTAAGTCTAGGTCCAGTACTCTCTCCATTTAGCCATTTAATTAAGAGGAGAATCAGGTATCTTTGAACACCCTATTATAGCCCGAAGGAAAAAGTGGGAGAGCGCGTGGCCTCCCCCATTATCCTCCAAGCAACCCTTCTTTCTCCGAGACAGGGCGCCCACCTACCCTAAAGGCGAGCTGCGCTCCTAAGCCACGTGGGTCGTCGCCTGGGGGAGCCGAGGGACTACAACTCCCAGGGCGCCGCGCGCGGGCGCGCCGAGCGGAAGTGGCCCGCGCGCCTCCCGCCTCCTCGCCTCGGAGAAGAGGCTCTATCCGGGGCCTTGGCGCTTCTCTTTCCTTTCGCGCCGGTTGCCCCTGCGGAGCGCGGCGGGTCCATGTGCGCAGCGAGCGGCGCTAGTCGCGGCCCAGCACGACCCCGAGCGCTCCCCCTGCCCCAGGCTCGCCGACCATGGACCCCAACACGATCATCGAGGCCCTGCGGGGCACCATGGACCCAGCCCTGCGGGAGGCCGCCGAGCGCCAGCTCAATGAGGTATGGAGCGGGCGGCCCCGCGGGGCCTGGCGGGGAGTCGGGCTGCGGGCTGCGGCCGAGGCACCGCCGGGAGGGCCGAGGGGGCGCCGGCGGCCCATGGCGGCGGCCGCAGGAGGGCCGAAGCCGGCGCGGACCGGAGAGGCGGCGCCTGGGCCCGCGCCGGGGCCTGGGGCCTGAGGCGGCGGCGGCGGCGGGGAGGCGGCCTCCGCGGGTAGGGCTCCCCCTGAGGCGGGGCCACTCGGGCCGCCGGACACATGGCCGGGACACTCCGAGGTCGGCCCGCGCCGGGCCTCGCCGCCCGCCGCCCCCGGCTCCTCCAGCCCGCCCGAGGTCCCGGGCCACGTTAGGCCACTTCTCCAGCGACGTCTCGGGGGAAGGGGTCGGGGCTGAGCAGGGGCACATTCCGCCCTGCCCCTGGCGGGGGATTGGGGCCGCCGAGACCCTGGCGGGCTGCATCCCTCCCCGGGATGCTTAGTAAGGATGGAGAGCGGGGCTAGGCACAGCCATCAGGCAGCAACTCTACAGGTGTGCGTTCTGTTGCTTCTGGATGGACCAGATGACCTCTGATCGGCCCTCCCCCCACCAGCTTCACCATCCTGGGATGCCGAGATGCGGGGCTTGGGAAACCTGGGTTCTGGTCATTAGCTCCACCATTGATTGGCTGCGTGACCTTGGGCAATGATTTTGTCTGTTTCTCCCATCAGTAGAATGGGGGTGATTCCTGCTTCACCTGATCTTCACGGTTGCTCGGGTCAAAGGGCTTTGAAAGATACTGCATTGGTTTTTTTGTCTCATAGACCCGTAGTTCCCTCTTTTGAAATGAATTAGCACCTGGAAATCATATTGGAGACATTCAGTAATACCTTTGTGTAGTACTAACGGGACCAGATTCGTGTGGCCAACCTTGTGAATTTTGATGCAACTGCTCTTAAATTGTACTCCTGTGGCTAAACTTCTGAACATTCTTAAACCAACATTTCTGTGTGTGGTGCATGTTTACTGTATTCGAAGAGTTTTATTTTGTTCTCTTTCACCCTTTATTTCAAAGGAATACTAAGTTAGATAGAATTTTTATTTTTACAATTGTATGGCCTTTGGTGAATCATTTGTACTGACTCCTCAGTGAGTACTGGAGTTTGAGATGACTATAGGACATCCAGTTGTAGATAACTAATAGGCAGCTGACAACAAACTTAGAAGGTAGGTGCACAGGTATTATCCTCACATAACAACAGGATTTTCAATATCTGTCAATGTTAATATGAGTCAAAGCATCTTTCAATCTCCTATTATACCCTGAAGAAATAAGACAGCAGCACTTCACATTGCCTTCCTTCAAACACATCTTTTTCTGAGGCAATGAATGCACTTGCCAACTCCAGAGGAAGCTGAGAGATTTATTGCATCTGTGATATACTAGATATCGGAGAGAACATTAGAGATTCTTGACCTCAAGAGGCATATCTTTCAAGCAAAGCATTTTAGTTTGCAGTGCTGAAGTAGTTTCTATTTTAATGTTAGATCCTAATGTTCATTTTCCAATCTTGTTAACTCGTGTGTATATGTTAGTTTGAATTAGACTGAATGCTGTCACACAAAGGCTCAGGATTGCTTCTTCATATTGAGTACCTCAAAGTCACCTTGGGCAAGCACAGATGTCACATGGAAGGAATTTTTGCTGTGAATATTATTATTAATTGATTTCCATTTTGTGATAATACAAATGCTGGGGTTAATATATTTCTTTTTCTACATCACCTTAGAGTACTATAAAAGTTTAAAGAACTGATTTTTCCCTTTAAAAAAACCCCTTTGGCTCAGTATTATACTATAATGGTTAAAAATCTACTTTGTTAGATCTACCAATTTAATAAGAAGATGGGGGAGGGGTAGACTAGATAGCCAATACAGTCTGTCAAATTTAATTTTTTTTTAACAGAAATATTGATTCCCTCAATCAGCCAACAAGCAGTAACCACACTCTGTGTCAGGCACTGAAGTATGCACTAGGCACAACAGGACAAGGAAAACGGTCCCTGCTTTCTATATATTGTTAGGGGAGACAACAAGCATATAGAGATGTATAAAACAAAGTAAATACAAAGTAACCTTGTGGGGGAAGGGAATAGCAATTGGAAGAACAGGGAAAGGCAACATGTAGAAGGTGGTGCTTGTGCAAGTTTTGGAAGAAACCAGAGATTTGAAGAGAAAGATGAGAGGGAGAGCATTCCAGGCATGGGGGGCAGCTAGTATGCAGATGTTTGGAGATAGCAGAACTGCAAGAAGGTAGGTATGACTGGATCTCAAAGAATGTGAATGGGGCTGGAAAGGTAGGCTGGAGCCAGCCTGTGAGGTAGACACTGAAGATGAAGTGGCACAGCAGACTGAGGGCTGGGTTTGAAGTCAGGTGACTCAGTTCAGATCATTTTGCTGTCCTCAGTTTCCTTATGTGTACAATAAAGGGGGTGAACTAGATGATCTTTGAGAGATCCTCTTTCAGCTCTAATTCTCTGGTCGGAGTAGAAGCTAACATTCCAGTTGTGTTTGGAAGTGAGGCAAATGATCTGCAGGAAAGCTTTATACAATGTAGTCATTCTGGCTGTTTTTTTTTATTAAGTGCCCACTAAGGGTCTGGCACTGAATTGGGGGTCAGGGATACTTGGACACAAATGGAAGTCTCTTGAGCTCCTCCTGGAGCTAACATTCTGTTGAACTCATAAATATTCAGTAAGATCCATTCACTTTTAGTTTGCACAAAACTCAGTCCTAGGAACTGCTGGCCAAACAAAGATAACTAACTGTGCTTAAGTGTAGTAATGACAACAGTTGACATTTACATGATACTTTGCAGTTTGTAAAGATTTTCTTCACATAATACTGTGAATGGGCAGGGGGGGTGGGGGGTGGGAGGGGAATTTGAAGGAGACCTCGGGGAGGCTAGTATAAAATTGGCTATAAAATGAGGAAATCTGAGGCTCCAGGAAGGGATTTGACTAGGATCATAGAACTGAGACCCTGGCCCTTTTTAAGTCTAGTCAGCTTTCCATTGTAATATGCTGCCTCTCAGTGGCTTTTGAATATTTTGAACACTGCTGAATCCTCATCTTTGTCAAAGAATTTTTGGCAGCCTGCCTGGATTTTGTGACCTAGTTGACATTTAAGGTTTGCATCTTTTTGAGAGTTTATGCCAATTTTTGCTTTTTTTTTTTTTTCACCTGGAAAACTTGGTAGAATGTGTTCTCTTATCTGTCAGAGCTTATCTACCAGTCCTACTCTTCAGCTTTTTAACCTTTTCTGGGCAGCTTCCCATGGTTTAGTTAATTAGTTCATCTACTGGAAAGATAATGATTTAGGAAGCACTTAGATAAATCTTAGAGGCTAGACTATAGTAAGAATGAGGAAGTGATATTTTGTTTTGGACAGATATGTTTTGGGAAAGGATAGAAACTGTCAACTGTAGCATAGTGTTAACATTCCATTGATGTCATTTTTCAATAATTTTGTTAAAAGAAAAAGGCAATTGCCATTTGACATTTTCTCTACAGGATAAAGCTATACTTAGTCATTGTCTATACCTATACTAAAATATTTTTAAAACCACTTTTACGATCATATATCTATTGGTGATAGAAGAGAACAAGACTGTAAGGCAGCAGTGGTTTGGTGGAAAGAACACTGAACAGGAAGCTGGTACATATAGGTTTCTAATCTCAGCCCTGCCTAATGCCTTACACCTAGTAAACACTTAATAAATATTTTTTTGGATTGAATTTTTAATTTGACGGTCTTTAAATCTGCCCCCAGACTGCCTGTCTTCTGATACCTCATCTCCCATCTCCATGCTTTGACTGGCTTTCTCCCCTGCCTGGAATGCACCTTCCCTTCACCACTCCCTTGTAAAATCCCTTGTTTCCTTCAAAATTCAGCTCCAGGAACACCTATTTCATGGAGCTTTATGTAATCTACCCCCTCCAGTTACTCTTTCCTAAAATACCTTGTGTTTCTTTTGTGTTTATTTATGTACATATGTACATTGTATGGTAAGCTTCTTGAGGACAGGGATAGTTTTGCTTTTATGTCTTTCTGTCCCCAGCATCTAGAAAATACCTGGCCAATAGTACTTAATAAATGTTTGTTGTCTGTGAGTCTACAAGAGGATTAAATAACTTTTGCATTTTTCCAAGTTAGTAGAAGGTTCAGTTAAACAGATTGATTTATTAAATACCTTCTTTGTGGAAGGCACTGCCCCCTCTTATAAAGCCAAAGTTCTAAGCCTTTTGGAACTTATCTGAAGGAATGAATGAAAATGCATTTGTTAAGCATTTACCAAAAAATTTCAAAATATCTTCATTTCACAGGTTAAGTGTAAAGAATAGATTTTGTTGTTGCTTAATTGTTTTCACTTGTCTGACTTCTTGACCCCGTTTGAAGTTTTCTTGGCAGAGATGCTGGATTGGTTTGCTATTTCCTTCTTCAGCTTATTTTACAGATGAGGTAAGCAAGGCAAAGAGTTAAGTGACTTTCCCAGGGTCACGCAGCTAGTAAGTGGCTGAGGCCAGATTTGAATTCAGGAAGGTGAGTCTTTGTGATTCCAGCCCTGGCACTCTATCCACTGCAACAACTAGCTGATTTTGTGAGCTCCTTAAAGGGCAGGGACTTTTTTATTTTTGTATCCCCTATGCCTAGCACATTTTCCCACACTTCACAGTGGCACTTAGTCGTTGAATGTTGCACTGTGCTAGTGTGATCAAATAGGAAGTGTTCTATTTGGTGTCCCAAAACTTGAGCTTAAATTCTGCTTTGATAGTTACGACTTTTGTGACCTGGGGCAAGTTACATAATCTCTGGGGTTCAGTTTCCTTATGTGTAAAATAAGAGGTCTGGACCACTTATCTGAGACTCCTTCTAGTTCTCAATCCTGTGATCCTTTGAAAGGCCAACTTAACAGCTGACTGGTTCATCATCTTAAGGTCTTTATTAATGTGCATGTAGTTTTCCTTTATAAGGACCAAATAGTAACATACTTAAATGCTAGCATATATAATGGTTTCTATATGCATACCTTAATATTTTTTGTTGTTGTTAGGTCATTGAGTTGTATCTGATTCTGTGACCCTGTGGACCATGCTGTCCAAGGGGTTTTCTTGGCAAAGATACTGGAATGGTTTCCTATTTCCTTCTCTAGTGGATTAAGGAAAATAGAAGTTAAGTGACTTGGCCAGGGTCACACAGCTAGTGAGTGTCTTGAGACCAAATTTGAACTCAGGTCTTCCTGACTCTAGGCCCAGCTCTCTATCTACTGAACCATTTAGCTGCTGACCTTGATATTTAAAAGTCCCTATTAATAAGCATTACATAAAGAACAGCTTTGTTTAAGTGGGAGTGATAAAAAGGGTAGGGGAAGAGGTTTACTGTCAGCTTTTTAATTCAGTCAGGTATAGGAGATACAAAAACAAAAATTAAATATTCCCTGCCCTTGAAGAGCTGATAGGTCTATTATTTACTCTTAGAAGAATAAGGAGGGTTAATCTGTGAAGTGACAATATTTTGCAACTTAGCCATCATCCCAAGTGCTGATGAAATCACAACTTAATGTGATTAGAAAGTAGGTGAGCATATCAGGAATTTTTTTCCTGCAGATTCTTATTTGGAGATACTGAAAAGCTGACATAGAGTGACTTGCTGGCTACTGTCTCTTGCACAGTGATGCTTTCTTCCTCCTTTAATGGTAATATTATGATGAGAGACAAATGTAGATATATTGTGGTAAACACTGGGTTCAGAAGGAAAGACCTACTAGACATTTAACTTCTGCACTTCAGGTTTTCCTTTCTTTCTCATATTGATGAAATCGCAGATTAAAAAAATTGGGCCAGTAATTGCATTATACCCATCTCACAGAACTCTTTGGTGAGGAGGGCTTTACAAGCATGAACTATTAAGTATACTTGCTGAGGGCAAGGCACTGTTTTTTTTTTTTTAATACAGAATTGAAGAAATTAATTTCTTCAGGGGATGGATAAAAAATTACTGATGTTTTAAAATAACATTCTTTGATCTCATTTGAACCTTAGAACAATCTTATGAGGTTGGTGGTATTATTATCGCCACTTTATAGAGGAAGAAACTGAAGCTCAGAGATTGTGAATAATCCATCGTCACATAACTAATATCAGAGGTGGCACTTGAATCCAGGTATTTTTGACTTCTGTGCCCAGCCTTCTAGCCACTCCTAACTGCCCTGAACCTTTTTGCCATCTATACGTTTAAGTAATTGATAAAAATGTTAAACAGGACAAGGCCAAACAAAGATCCCTGGGGCATTACACTCAAAGCAGTACAAGTTGAGATCTATCTGTCTATCCATAACCAGGAGGCAGCTTGGTCCAATGGAAGGAGCACTGGATTTGTGGTGAGGGGGCCTTGATTGAAAAGCCAAGGTCTTGTGTGCTGTTGGACACTTTCTGGGTCTCCTCAAGTTTTGTCATTTATAAAATAGGCTTGTACTAGATGCGTTCTGAGTTAACCTTACGATTCAGAATTTATGATTGGAGTTCAGCTATTTATTGGGTTCCAAATCCATGTAAATTACCCTACATCATAGAAGCAGCTAGGTGGCATAGTGGATAGAGTGCTGGATTTGGGAATCAGGAAAACCTAAATTCTCAACTTTGTCCCAGATGCTTATAAGCTGTGTATGGGTTGGTCACTAACCTTACAGTCTCAGTTTCTCCATGCGAAATGGGGATAATAATCTCACTGGTCGAGGAACAAATGAGGAGCAAGTTGAGAGTTTTGTTGTTGTTGTTGGTTGTTTTTTTTGGAGGGGGGAGGCAATTGGGGTTAAGTGACTTGTCCAAAGTCACACAGCTAGTAAGTAGTATGTGTCTGATGCCCAATTTGAACTTAAAGTGGTCCTCCTGACTACAGGGCCTGTGCTCTATCCATTGCACCATCTAGCTGCCCCAAATTTAGGTCTTAATAAAGCATTTGATCCCTGGTCAGAAAAACCTACCCTGATCCATTATCAAAAAATTAAATAAGTTTAGTATGTTCTGTTTTCAGTGAAGCTAGCAGAATGTCTGCTAAGTGCTTAATTTAATTTGAGTGTTTATTGATCAATTCCGTTGTCTTAAAACTTGAGGTGGTCTAGCTTATGCTCAATTTATCACCCAGTCTCTTTAGCACAATGCTAGTATGTATTTTGTAGGATTTGAAGCTGTAAGAAAACCCTTGGATCTTGTTTTCCGTCTCCCACATTTTACAGGGAGGGAACTAGGATCGGAAAGGACGTGCATGAGATTGTATAGCTAGTTAGTGGCAGAAGTAGAATTGGAACTCTGGGGTCCTCTAATTAAAGTGTTATTACTGAAAAATCTGCTGTAATTAAAAAAACCTAGGAACCCATATAAAATCACCCTCTCCCTGTCATTTTCTTCAATTAATGCATTTATATATATATGCATATATATATATATATATATATATATTTTTTTTTTTTAAGATAATTGGTATTAAGTGACTTGCCCAGAGTCACACAGCTAGTATGTGTCAAGTGTTTGGTCTGAGGCCGCATTTGAACTCAGGTGCTCCTGACTTCAGGGCCGGTGCTATATCCACTGTGCCTCCTAGCTGCCCCCAGTTAATGTATTAAAAGAGAATAATATTCTCCCACCCCAAAAAAAAAGGTAAACCAAAGAAGATAAAATGATAATTTCAAAGTGGAATTCATGGAGGTAATTATGACCTTTTATAAAAATTGTATCATAAACTTCTTAGCAGAGCTTTGTTTTGAATTAAACTTTTAATCTACACCCACCCCACCCTGGGACAGCATTTGGGTAATTTGACTTTGTGGTGCTAAATATTTACTAAGTAGTGTGATTTCTTCTGAAATAGACCAATTTTCTATTAGAAAAGCTAGTTTTATAGTAGGCTTGACTGGTGTTGGGTAAGGGGAGAATAATGAACATACCATGCATACTATAAAATGTTTTTGAAGGTAGAGTGTATTTTATAAGAAGAAAACATTCCTAATGTTGGAATATGGCATAGTGGATACTACTGAATTTGATAGATAAGCAAAGTCCTTGGATTCTTTGGCTGTTAAACAAAAAGGTCATCCGGTGACACAGCATGTTTAGGAGAATGCTTTGAGAAAGGTTTGCTTAAATACCAGATTAATATGCTCTAGAAAAAGAGGTGTTTCCAGTGTCATCGTGCCCCCTCACCCCCACCCTGTGGCAACAGGGTTTGGTGAAAAGATCATGGGGCTTGGAGTCACGCTTTGAGGTACAGTCTCAATTCTAACTTTGTAGTTACTTCAGGGCTAACATGGATAACCCTAACCTCCTTATCATATGTTAGCTTTGAGAATAAAATGAGATCAGATGTGAGAGTCTTTTGACAGAAAGTGCTGTGTAAATCTAAGGTCCTAATATTAGTTACAGTTCTCCCTTTCTAGTATTATGAGTTATGATTCTCTCTTGAAGGCTATGGTGACTTAAAGGCATTAGTTTTTTTCAGAGTTTTTGAATTAAATTTTAGCATGAAAAACTACTGCCTAAATAATTGATAAGAAACTCTCAATGGCTTGCACTTGATAAGATAATACCATGAAACAAAGAAATTCTGATAAAACATTAAAGATTTGTCCTTAGCAACTTGTAGTAGCTCTAGTTCATTTTTTATGTCCTGGGTTTTGTCATTCCCCTGAAGTAAATGGCTTGCTGAGTGTTTGGAGTTCTCCAGTCTTCTCCGCTTTTGAGGAGGGGGAGAAATCCTGATATTAAAAAAAGTGGTCTTTGAGAATCAGCTTCAAGGTGGCCAAGTCAGTTTTCTTTTCTCCCTCTAGTGCTTCATAGGATCATAGATTTAGAGCTGGAAGGGATGCCATCAAACCCAATTCTCTCATTTTACAAATGAAGAAAAAAGACTCAGATTGCTTAAGTGATTTTCCAGTGTCATACAGGTAGATTTTGTGGTGGAATTTTAACCCAGGCCTTCTTGACTCCCAGTCTAAATGCCCAGTTCACTCTTCGTCTTCATTTGAACCATTTATCTCGAGCTCTGAACACTCATCCTCCTATGACTCTGTGCAGTTCATTTGAACAAGTTCCTTATGTCCTTAGCAAACCTACTGCTTTCCCACCTTTCCTCCCCCTAGCTGAAATCTCAGGTGTTGTTGAACAAAACTGGATATGATGGCTGTGTCATTACAGATTTCTTATTTATCACCTAATACTCCAGCACAACAATCCTTTTATTATTCCCTGATTTCTCTTCAGTTACTCACTTTCTTGAAATGTCTCACACCATACTACCCCTTCCTAACCCACCCCCAACTAAAGACCTCACCTTATTCTTTACTGAGAAAATGGACATGATTCACTGTGAGCCCCCCCTTTTTTTTACCCTTTAACTCCCATGTGTTCCCTGATTTTCCCTACTTCTACTCCAGTCTAACATAAAGAGGTAACCCTTACTGCCAGGGTCTTCAATTTGCACATCTGATCCTATCCCCTGCTCTATCTTCAGTTTACACATCAGATCCCATCCCCTGCTCTTACCTTGTCCAGCAGATTTCCCCCATTATCATTTTATCAGTCTTTTTAATCATCTGGTCTTTTATGGACTAGTATCTTCCCTGATAGTTACAAAAGGGTCCCATTCTCGACCCTGTCATAACCCCAAGTTATCCTCTTATCTCACTTTCCTTTTTCTTTTTTCTTTTGGTAAATTTTTAAATTTTAAACTTAAATGAGGAAAGGGAAAAAAAGCATTGCCATGTACACAGCAGAACGGAAGAGAGGGTTCAATATAAAACAACAAATTTCCATTTCAAGAAAATCTATATAATAAATACTACATTGTTTTCAAAGCTACCCAGCTTGTCTTTGCTTCCTTGTTGGTTTTCGGTTGTTCTCTGCTGTGCACTTTTTACTTTATTTTTTTCCCTTCCTTCTTCCATCCTACCCTGAAGAAGGCTACAGTTAAGAGTGGATATATACATATATATTACATAGATACCTATAAACATATCCCTGTATACCCATATATACTCATCCATGTATGTAAGAGTGTGCTATGCTTATTTCCTCCTGTCCTCTATTTATCTGAATGTGGATAGCATCTTCCTTCACAAGTCCAAGTCATTCAGTGTTTTTCTGAATCATTCAGTTCATCATTTTCTAATTCCAACCCAATCATATCCTGTCTGAGATTATCTATGAAGGTTTTTTTCCCCCCAGTTTTCTGCATTTCTTCTGTTCTTGGCTATATAGATTTTATTTATACAAGAAATTTTTAGTTTAAAATAATCAAAATTATCCTTTTTACACTTCAACAATGCTCTTGCTTTATAATATAGTTTAAGGTCTGATACTGCTGAATCTACTTCCTTTACATCTTTTTTCTGTTTTCTTTGAAGTTCCTGACCTTTTGTTCTTCCATATGAATTTTTTTATTCTTTTTTTCTAACTCAGTAAAATAACTTTTTAGTAATTTAATTGGGATGACACTAAATAAACAGAATTAGGTAAAATTGTCATTTTAGAAATTATATTGGCGTTACCTACCCATGAACAGTAAATATTACTTCAATTATTTAGATCAGAATTTATTTGTATAAAAAGTGTTTTATGTTCCTGTGTCTCTTGTGGCAGGTGCTTGCTCAGGTTTGTTATACTGTCTAGGTATTTTAAATGATCTAAAACAGTATCAAATAATATTGCTGACATGTAGTGTAGTTTCTTTATTTTTCACTTTTGATTAAATCTCTTTTAACTTTGAGATCATGATTACTATCCCTTGTTTGTATTTTTTTTTTTTTTTACATACTAAATTCTACTCCTGGCCTTTATTTTATCTTTGTGTGTCTCTCATTTTTATAATGTTTCCTGAAAGCAAGATTGTTGAATTCAAATATTTAAATCTGTTATCTGTTTTATGGGTAAATTCATTCCATTCACATTCTAAGCTACAATTACTTGTTGTGTATGTTCCTCCTTCCTGTTTTTCCTAACCATCCTTATCACCCTATTTATCCTGTCCCTCCTCACTCCTCTACTTCACTCTACCTTGTCCTCCTATTCCTTAACCTACCTACCCCTCCAAGAGTCTCTCACTTATGCTCCCCCTCCTCTCCCCCCCATTCCCTTGCCCTCTTATTTTTTTCTGAATTTAGAAGACTTTTATACCCTTCTATATGTATCTATATCTGTCTATCTATTTCTCCCTCTTTAGCCCATTTCCAATGAGAGTAAGATTCCAGCCCTCCCCGCTCTCCTCCCTATTAGTTTCTTTTATGTCAGTTTTTCTTTTATGCCTTATTTGTATGACATTACTTTTTTATCTCTCCCTACAGTTTTATTTTTTTAGAATCACCCCATCTTACTTAGCTTAGCCCACACCTTTCTTTCAAACTACCCAAGTAATGATGACGATCATAAGAGTACTGCTAATATTTTCACATACGAAGTAAACAGTTTCCATATTGAGTCCTTATAATTGGCCTTTTATGTTTACCTCATATTTCTCTTGGATGTTATATATTGAATTTTCCCTTCAGTTCTGGGGTTTTTGTTACAAAAACCTGGAAGTCTTTGAGTTTGTTAAATGTCTTTTTTTTTTCTGTTCAGGATTATACTTTGCTGAGTAAGTTACCCTTGGTCATAACCCCAGCTGTTTTGCTCTATAAGGACCTACAGTCCTTCAATATAGTAGTTGCTAGGTCTTGTGTAATTCTTATTGTAGCTCCATGATATTTAAATTGTTATTTTTTTTCCTTTTTTGCTTGCAATATTTTTTCCTTAACCTAGGAGTTTTTTGGGCTATGGTTATTCCTGTAAGTTTTCCTTCTGGGATCTCTTTCAGGTGGTGATGAATGGATTTTTTTCTATTTCTACTTTGCCTTCTTGTTCTAGAACTTCAGGGCAATTTTCCTTGATAATTTCTTGTAATATTGTATCAAGATTCTTCTTTTATTGCAATTTTCAGGTAGTCTTGACTCCTTGATCTGTTCTCCAGATCAGTTTTTTGTTTTATGATTTATTGTCTTAATTTTGTTTTTTGGTGTCTTAGAATGTCATTAGCTTCCCTTGGCTAATTCTAGTTTTCAAGGACTTATTTTCTTACCTAAATTTTTGATTCTCTTATTTCCAGTTGGTTGACTTTCTTTTCATAATTTTCTTGATTTTCTTGAATTGCTTATTTTATTTTCCTAATTTTTTCTTGCTCTCTCTTATTTGATTTTGGGGGAGGGGGTAGGAAATGGGGTTAAGTGACTTGCCCAGGGTCACACAGCTAGTCAGTATCAAGTGTCTGAGGTCGGATTTAAACTCAGGTCCTCCTGACTCCCAGCTTGGCAGTGCTCTATTCACCGTGCCACCTAGCTACCCCTCTCATTGATTTTTAAAGTCCTCTTTAAGTTCTTCCAAGAACAACTTGCACCAAAATTATGAAGACCCAGAAAAGAAATTTCTTACCACCAAAGTCCTTGGTATTGTGAAATGATTTAACATGAGCAACTGATTACCAAGAGAAATTCATCTTTATTAAAGATGTTTTACCCTCTGCTTTGCTCATGGGACCTCTCCATCTGATGTGGAGCTAAAACCTTTTATACAAGTTATCTCTCCCCCATTAGAACATAAGATCCTTGAGGGCTTACTGACTTTTACTTTGCTATTTGTATTCTCAGTTTGTTACTTGTGCTTTACACATAGTAAGCCCTTAATCAATGCTCATTCATTCCTTTCAGCTTGTGCTCTATTTAATTAATTTAATATTTATATAGATATTTAATAATAATATGTTTGTTGCTGTTGATAGATGGAGATGGGAGGGAGTGAAAAAAATGATCCCTTGGTTTTATGCCTTTTACTGTTGGCAGAAATAGAGATAATTCAATAGGGAAGCTTGTTTGGGGGGAAAGACAGGTTGAATGTTAGGTATGGTTGCTTGAGAGGTGACTACCAGATTACCCTTAACTATTAGTTGAAGCTATGAGAATAGGGGAAAATAGTGACTGAACTTTGTGGGGGAACTGTGTATATTTTCCATTTTTAGGAGGTCTAAAGTAGAAATACAGCTAGCAATTTAAATGAATTTTTTTTTAAGGCAATTGGGGTTAAGTGACTTGCCCAGGGTCACACAGCTGGTAAGTGTCTGGATTTGAACCCAGGTCTTTCAGACTTCAGTGCCAGTGCCCTATCCACTGCACTGCCTAGCTGCCCCTCAGTGTTTTTGTTTTTGTTTTTTTACATGACACATATATATATATATATATATATATATATATAGCATAACCAATATTTATATGACTATTCCAGTATGTCCCTACTTACCCCCTCCATCCCAACATCCTTATAACAAAGAACAAAAGGGGATGGAGTTAAGCAAAACTAACCAACATATTGGAATGAAATAAAATACCTAGAGAACATTCAACCATTGACCACCCCTTGAGCTTCTCATTGAACCTTATTTTTGTTCTTGTATCTCTTTTTTGGGTCAAGTTTGGTTATTGTAATTTCACAGCATTTTGTTCAGATTTCTTCTAATTCTTTACATTTCTCTTTACTTGCTATATTCATTATATATGTTTTCCTGGTTCTGATCTCTTTGCATCATTTTGTGTAAGTCTTCCCATGCTTTTCTATATTCACCATATTCATCATTTGTTACAACACAATAAAATTTTGTTACATTTAATGTACCACAGCTTGTTTAGCCATTCCCCAGTCAGCAGGCATGTACTTTGTTTCCAGTTCTTTGCTACTGCAAAAAGTGCTGCAATAAGTATTTAAGTGTGGATAGGGCCTTTTTGTCATTTTTCCCCTTGTGATATTTTTGGTATTGGGAACTCTGGGTCAACACCTTAGTCACTTTAAACTAGCTTAATGGGAGAAATCTTAATGTTTTTGTGGGTAGAAGCTAAGTAAATATAAGAATGGGAGGAGGTTCATGAGCACATTTGGAGGCTTAGCCTTGGAAAGGAATATAGAAATTTTGAGGTGCTTAAAAAAGGTAAGGTGTTTTCCAAGTGGTAGATAGAGAGGGATTTGGGGCCTTGATTGTGGAAACCTTTATGGAGTGGCTGGGATGTAAGGAGTTGAAATGATTTTAAATTTAGCATGAATTTGTGACATGTTCCAGAAGTTCTCAAAGATCTGGGAGCAGAATTGATGAAGATAGATGACAGCTGACCCTGGGATTGGTGGAGCCAAAGGTCCAAAGTGTTGAAATGACTGACATAGAATTAAGTGAGTCAGGTAAAGCTAAGGGACTCTAGAAGTTGAGTGTTTTAATGGTAAGTGGTCTGATGAATGGGAGAAGTGGATGCTCTGGTGGCAATTGTTACTGAGCTGGAGCTCAGCTTTTGAAATGGAGTTAGAGTACTTTAAATGATGAGGAGAGCTTATGTAAATTAAAGATAAAAGTCTTTGCAGTTAATTGTGAGGCCAGGGTCTGGAACTGAAAGACATACTTAAGTCATCAGAATGGTTTCTTCCTTGATTTTCTCCACACTCCTGGCTGATTGGAAGGGATATCTGGCTTATTGGTAAGTGGTTCCAATGGAACGAAGGTCTTAAGACCTTAGTTCACACCTCACTTTTGCTGCCATTTATAAATCCCAGAGGACTGCTGGGCCTCTTTTATCTTATCTGTAAAATGAAAAGAGTTTGACTGGATGATCTTAACTCTAAAATCTATGTTCTGTTAAATACCTTGCTCAAGTATGCATTACCTTTGCCTTCCTCTCTGGCCTTGTATTTGGGAGCCAGTTTGAAGTGGGAACAGGACTTTATTCAGTGCCGTATTTGGAAGGGTATACTGAATCTAGTCTTAGACCTGCTGCTATGGCATGCTGCCATTATGACTTCCCTCGCTCGTAGCTACCATGATGTCTGGCTCCCAGTGACCTCCTCTTGAGGACATTGACCATATCCATATGAAATTTGCCTGCTTAAAAGAACATCTGAAAATATGCCTAATAAAGGAAGCAGTTTATTAATCTCTAAGTTTTGCTATTTAATTTTTTTAGTGCCCTCAGATGTAGGCTTATTTTTGTTTGAGTGGTGGAAATAGTGACATTAAGGAGGATTCAGTATGATGGATGATTTGGAAACTAAGACCTATGATCAGTATCCCCATTGGACTGAATGAGTTCTCTAGGACAAGTTGTGTTTATCTCTTTTGTTTTCAGATTTTCCACAAAGGGAATCTTGATATTGATAATCTATAATAAGATTTTAATAGGAGCAGGGGAAGTTAAACAGAAGTTTGCCTATTTACATTATTCTCTTATTACTGAATCCTTAGAGAATGAACCATTAACACTTTTCATTTCATTTGATTTCATTCATCTGGATATCTAAAGATTGCATCAATGTAGATTATTCATAAACATACAGGTCTCTTGAAATGTTTTTTTTTTCTTTTTAAATTGGCAATTCCATTTGGATGAATGGAAGTCTCAATTGCCTTTATGTATAGGTTGAAATTCATCACTAGGCTGTAGAGAGACCAACAATTTCCTGTCTCTGCTTTGCTAAAAATAGCATTCAGTTCAGACAGATCCAACTAAGAACTATGCCAGTACTGCAACTTTAAAACAGAATCATCCCCAAACCAGGACTCTAACCTTCACTGAATCTGGCATTTGCCAGTGGGTTTTAATCTGTCCCAGTTAGCTGGAGAAAGACTCTAGGTAATTGGTATTTTCAAAACAGCCACAGTAATCATAGAACAATTAACTAAAATACTTTTGTTTAAAATAAAGCTTCTAAGCTGGTGTTAGAAATATATAAAAACTCTTTTAAGATTTTCTTAGTTTCTCCTATGGTGCTTATAATTTTATTATCCAAAGTTTATGGCATTCTGTATACAGTGAGGCACAAGACCTCATTTGAATCAGCAATTAGGAGGATTTATTATTAATGATTTATCTTTTTAAAAAAGAAAACATTTCTTTTTTTGGGTGTAATGGGACTTAAGTCGTAGAGGAAATTTGAAAGTTAGGGGTGCCAAAGGCTTATTTCAATATCTATTTCTTATTTAATGTCAGGAACTTCCTTCTTCCTGCTATCAAAACTTTATCTAGGAAAGAATCTGTCCATTTTATGTGAATTGTGTAGGCACCTCACTTTTTGTCAAGGACATTTAAATTTTAAGCCTTCTTTCTAATTGTTTTCTGTTACAAAGACTTCAAGAATTAATGAGCAAGTTTGAAAGATAAATTTGTAGATTGCAGGAGACCCTTTGTCTAAAGTATATACACCTAAAACCCCACTGCCCCAAATAGTGGGCTTTGTAAGATACATTATAATTTAAAGTTGTGATATGTAGGTCACATGTAGAAATTTATCAGAACTTTTTGAATATTTTCCTGTACAAATTTTCTAATTCTGTTTGAGTTTATCATTTTATCAGATTCTTCTTGATCAACCCTACCCCTAATAACCCTACTAATATAGGAAGGAAGATGGATCAAGTGTTATTTTCTCATCTTAATGTATTAAAAATAATCCTTTCTGCTTAAGGAGAAAAACACCTTTTCTCCCAGCTCAGATAATTTGGATTCAGTGCTGCCCACCTCTCACTTATCAGTGTATGACTAGCCAAGTGATACAACTTCTGAGCCTCAATTTAATGCTTTTTAAAAGAAATCTTTTTTTTTTTTTTCCTTTTTTTGGAAGGCAATCAGGGTTAAGTGACTTGCCCAGGCTTAGACAGCCATAAAGTGTCTGAGGCCAGATTTGAACTCAGGTCCCCCAGACTCCTGGGCTGAAGTTCTATCCACTGTGCCACTTAGCTGCCCCATATGTTTTGTATTATAATTATAGAGCATTCAAGTTTTTATTGTTTTTTTTTTCTGTTTACATTGTGTGGTTTTTTTCCTGATTGTTCATTCTACATCAGTTCATATGTATTGTGCTTTTCTTTCAAAGCTGTTTTCATTATTGTAGTCCTTGTATGAGTTGCTCTCCTGGTTTTGCTCGCTTAGTTTTTCATTACTTCACATGTCTTTCCAGATTTCTCTGAATCCATGACTTTCATCATTGCTTAGAATAAGGAGATTCCAGTATAATTTGTATTTTATAATTTGTTCAGTCAATCCCTAATTGATGGACACCCACTTTGTTGCCAATTTTTTTGTTAAAACAACTGCTTCTATAAATATTTTTCCTCTTTGGGTTTTATACCTTACTGGGGGTGTGTGTGTGTGTGTGTGCTCGCGCGCGTGCATGCATGCATGTAGAGTACAGTTCCAGACTGTTTTCCAGAAGGGTCGAACCAGTTCATAGCTGCACCAGCAGTGCATTACTATGCCTGTCTCCTAGCCCTCCCAACAGCTTTTTCCTGTTTGATTATCTTTATCTGTCTGCTGGGTGATTAAGGCATAAAGCTTTTTTGTCATAACCATGCTATCAGTAATATTATCCCCATTTTATAGATGAAGAAGGTGAGGTACAGAGAAGTAATTTTCCTTTGGTTATTAAGTGAGTTTCAGAGCCAGGACTCGATTAGGTATCAGTCAGTAGTTATTTATCAAGTGCCTATTAGGCCAAAGGTGTTTGGTTTTTTGTTTTGTTTTTTTTTGTTTTTGTTTTTGTTTTGGCTAGGCAATGGGGTTAAGTGACTTGCCTAGGGTCACACAGCTAGTAAGTATCAAGTGTCTGAGGCCGGATTTGAACTCGGGTCCTCCTGACGCCAAGGCCAGAGCTCTATCTACTATGCCACCTAACTGCCCCTATGCCAAAGTCTTATGTGTGTTTCTTAAACCACCTATGCCTTTCATTACTACTGGAATCTGGGTGGGAAGGTGGGGGAGTGGATGCTCATTTTCACACATCTTTTTCATTTATATAGTATGTTACAGTTATAAAGCATTTTCGTGTGTTGGCAGGGGCTGGTAATTATACTGATTTTATAGCAAGAGAAGGCAGTAAGCATTTATATTTCCAGCTCAGCCTTTACAGTCATCCTTCCCAACTGCCGTATGCAGGGTGAGCTCACGGTACCCCAGGGGAGAGGTAGGAGGCAGCACGCACCAGTTGAATTCGATTATCATCTCCCCTCAGAACCCGATAAGGGCAGAGCTGGACCCTTAACTCAAGAACATTTGGAAAGGCAGTGCTTCTAACCCATTGTCAAATGGTTCAGTGTCAGAAACTGATAAATTTTATCTGTGGAAAGGACATTAAAGAAGAGATTCCCGTCTGCTTTCCGGATACACCCTGAGTACCATGAGAATTTCCCATCTTGACTTGCAGTGTAACCTTTCATATGTGTGTCGTCTCCCATATTAGAAGAGCTCCTTTTCAAATCCGGCCTCAGACATTTGACGCTTACCAGCTGTGTGACCCTTGGCAAGTCACTTAACCCCGATTGCCTCACAAAAAAGCAAAGTAGAGCTCTTTGACAGTAGGGACTGTCTTCATTTTCTGTTTGTGTACATGCTTTGCATGTAGTAAGTGCTTAATAAGTGCTTTATTCATTTATGAAGTAATTACTGTATTCCTGGCACTGTACTAAAGTATGGAGAGGGGAAAAGAACATAAGAAAAAGACAAGAGTCCTCTTCTCTTAAGGAACTTACACCCAAGGGAGCTGACGAACACGGTTGGGGAAGTGGAGGGAGAAGATACTTTCATGGGGACAGTTGTCTGGAAAGTCAGAAGCAGAGCTGGGACAAGGGAGTGAGGGACAGCTCGCCTGGGCGCCTCCCCTCATGGAAACTCTGCACCTCACTAGGAGGGAAAGATGCTGATATGGCAGGTTGTGTTTCCAGGATCGCTCCTTCAGGAGCCCCTGAAGACCTGGGGTGAAGCTCCGCACTCTGTGCCTTAGTTATTTCACAGCCACCAGGGCTCAGCTGTGACGCGCATGTAGATGGGTACCTAGGTAGAGAGGTAGGTTGCTTAGGTAGGTAAAGGCCCTGTTGGTATTTGGGCTGTAAGCTCTTCCAGTCTGTACTTATGGTGACTATTCCATTATGATTTCCTCCATGTATTTGAAGTGTACAGTACTACCAACAAAACACAAGGGGCATTCTGGTGGTTGGATAGAATGAACTGACAGTGACTGGGTTTCCCTGAGAAAAAGTCAATTAACTTCTCAGTACTTAGACTACAAATTATAGAAAATGTACTGACTTGCCTTGGTAGAAGAGTACTTACCTAGAGAGTTTCCTATACCAGTGAGATCACAATCTCTCTCCTTACTACCAATACAAGTCTAGGAGTTAACACCATAACTTGTACCAAAAATCCTTGATATATTTTGTTGGTGCATGTGGATGAAGTGCCTGGCTTGGAAATCTGAACTCAAATCTAGCTTCAGATGTTATTGAACTCTGACCCTGAACAAGTCATTTAACACATTTGCTTTGACTTCCTCATCTGTAAAATGGGGGTGATAATGATAGCGCTTACCTCCAAAGGTTGTTGTGAAGATTAAATTAAATTATTTTTAATATTCATTTTTAAAAATTGAGTTCTAAATTCTCTCTTTAGCCCCTTTCCCTCCACTGAGAAGGCAAGCTGTATCGATTATACATGTGAAATCATATAAAACATTTCTATATTAGCCATGTTACCCCCCCCCCAAAAAAAGGCAAGAAAAAGTGAAGATTATACTTCAATTTGCACTCATTTCATCAGTTCTCTCTAGAAGTGGATTGCTTTTTTTATCATGTGTTCTTTGGAGTTTTCTTGGATCATTGTCTTGATTAGAGTAGCTGCTTTTCATAGTTGATCGTTCTACGGTATTGCTGTTATTGTTTACAACGTTCTCTTGATTCTGTTTACTTCACTTTGTATCAGTTTGTATAAGTCTTCCCAGGTTTTCTAAAAATATTCCCCTCATTATAAAATAATACTTGTAAAAGCACTTGACACAGTGTCTGGCAAATAGTAAGAGCTATTTAAATTTTAGTTGTTACTGGTACTATTTTATATAACCTTCATTTCCCAGTCCCTTTTCTTCCTAGAAAACCATCCATGCTATGACAGAGGATGAAGAAAAAATAAATCATCAAAAATAACCAACATATCAATCAAATCCACTGATTTGTGTCCCACTCTCAAAATCTTATCACCTCTGCAAAGAAAGGAGGGAGAGGCCTTCTTACTCCACTCTTTTCCGGGGCCAGCTTAGTGTAATTTCACATCAGTCTTAGTGTTTTGTTGTTCTTTATGTTCACATTGATTTAGTCACACATTTTTCCTTGCTCTGCATCAGTTCAGTCTTCCTATGCCTCCTCATGTTCTTCATATTTCTTACATCAGTGCCATATTTTGCCACATTTATGTACCACAGTGTGTTTAGCTCTTCAACTGAAGGGCATCTACTTTGTTTCTAGTTCTTTGCCCCCCAAAAAAGGGTTAACTGTTTATTAGTTACATAATTAGTTATGTACATAATCATTCTTTCAATCCTCTGACTTTTTGCCTAGTAGCAGGGGATGTCCAGATAGATCAAAGGGTGCATAATAACTTTCAGACCATTCCTAACATTTTCCATATACTTTTTAATGGCTGTTAAATGTATCAGAATTTAATATCTAGAAAGTGATTACTTGTGTAACTGCTTTCGGTACAGCTTTCAATACAAACTGTAAATTAACTGTAAATGGTATGTGAGAGATGAACAGTTCCTTTCTGGGATCTCAGTTTAGGAATGTAAGACGTGGCCACATGTAAGTAGTATAGAAGTGCCAAAGGAACTAATTTTTCAGAGAAGGGAGAGATCATACCTGGATGGGTTCATCAAGGAAAGATCTAAGGAGTTTTTAAGCTGGGCCCTGAAACAAGCCATGCAGAGATTAGTGAGATAGATCCATTTTTGATGGAGCCAATGCTACGAGTAAATCATGAAGGTAGGAATACGTGAGGTGTGTTTTAAGATACAGTGAACACAACACAACAGCCCAGTTTGCCTTGAGTAGAGTGATGTTGGGAGAGGGAGAGGAGTGTTCTTTTCCAACAGTCTGGAAAGTGGGGTGCAGATTTTTAAAGGCTAAGAGTTACTTAATTGATGTTCCTTAACATTTATTTGGTTAAACTAACCACCATTAGTAGACTTAAATCTTACTCAGTTGTAGAAGCTTTAAAAATGTCATCATCTCCTTTGCTTTGTAGGCCCACAAGTCCGTGAACTTTGTTTCAACTCTGCTACAAATCACCATGTCCGAGCAGCTGGATTTACCAGTGAGACAGGCAGGCAAGTTTGCGGAGACCTTTTTCTTTTGAATGTGCAAATGTTATTTTAAATGTTCACAATTGAATTGATTTATCCAATGGCATGTCATTTAGTTGTTTTTCTGCCTATTGGACTAAGGTCCAATATCCTGGGTCATGAATGCCTATGTTATCAGGGGCCCAGTAGGAAGAACGTCACTTCAACTTAAATGTCTCAGTTTATGGCTAGAGACAATGGTCTAAAATTCCAAAAAATTAAAACATTTCCCCTTAGTAAAGATGAGCTTAAAATGTATTAATATAGTTTAGAAAGATGTGTCCAAGGAGTCTTTTCCTTTATATATGTTTTTGTTCTTGATTGCAGCCTGTGAAGGATGATTAATTTGAACATCCAAGGTTTAAGGACTAGACTGTTTACTTGTTGAAAAATATTTGGAGCTCTGAGTATAGAGTTTGCTGTTATTTTACCCATTTTTATTCTCAACTTTATTTTACAGATAAGAGCAGTTTAGAGTGGAAGAAGTATGAATTTGGTTCACAGTCTGTACATTTTCTTACAACATAAAGAATTGGAGCTTAGCCTTCTCAGCTGAGTTTTGGTGCTGCCTGTGGACTTTGTCACATTATTTATTCTTTTGCATGACTAATAAGGGTCATTTCAAATCCTAAGTAATGGAATGTAGGTCACAATTTTTGATGAAAGTAAGGATCTCCCTGGCTCTTCGGAAGATGTGACTAAATTTCAGAGACTTGAAACTACACTTGCAGCAAAATCTATTTATTTTATTTTATTATGAATCTATTTATGTCAGAAAATTAGTTTTAGGTGAAGGACACGAGAACACCTTGTCTGTTCTTTTTGACAGTTTGTTAAAATGTGCATAGTACTTGAGTTGCAAATAGAAGGAAAAGTAGCAATAATTAGCTTCAGTTGTATCACTTAGAATTAGAAGAATCAGAAGATGGTTTGGGTTTTGAATCTATTTTGAAACAGGTCAGGCCCCTGCATAAACACATTAATAAATTATAAATCATAGAACTAGTACTTTTCAGTAATCAGTATCTGATTCTTTTTTGCATT
The DNA here is from genome assembly GCF_900497805.2 of Vombatus ursinus. Classification (NCBI taxonomy): domain Eukaryota; kingdom Metazoa; phylum Chordata; class Mammalia; order Diprotodontia; family Vombatidae; genus Vombatus; species Vombatus ursinus. Next base: position 13,830,384 of record NW_020949548.1, on the reverse strand, counting down.
TGCAATAAAGGTCTTTTTTGCATGTCTTAAGAGCACCTCTAAGTCTCTATGTTCTGCTATATCGTCATTTTCAGTTAAGTTTGGTAACTGGCTGACAGGCAACTTCAGCATTCTGACTGCTAACAAGAAGGTGTGGTCTGTAATATACAGAATAGTGAAAACTACCCTTGAATCTGTTGGTATTCTAAGTGATGTTTGAACCAAGATTATACTTGGGATTGTAAAACATTATGGTGTAAAATGCTTTCTTAATGGGTTGAGTGAAATAATCTTGATTATCTAAGCCCTATGGCATGTGAAGTGATAGTTGTTTGGTACTGTGTTGTGTTGAAAGCATTGAAGAACACCTTATTTAACAAATTACCTATAATTTAGAGCAATCTTGCAAATTGCCATTTGCCCTTGGCAAGGAGAAATAATTTATTTTTTCTAATCCAGTACCTTGAAATCTTGATCTCCTTAAGAATTATGCATTCATAGCATTTTCTTTAGGCTATATCGTCAATATAGCAGAAAGTCAATATCTGAACTGTACTTAGTCAACTTCTGACATAGTGATAATAAGGCTTTTTTGTTCTTAAAAGGATCAGAGGTAGTCTGAAAGCACTTCTTTAGTTTCTTCATTGATATATAAACAACACATAAAGGGGCTGTTCGTGTACATAACTATCCTTTTTTCCAACTGTCCTGATATCTTTCAGGTGTTATCTATTTGAAAAATATGATAACTCAGTATTGGCCTGATAGGGACACCACACCAGGGGAAATACCTCCATATACAATTCCCGAGGAAGATCGACATTGTATCCGTGAAAATATTGTAGAAGCTATTATTCACTCTCCTGAACTTATCAGGTATTTTTAAAATGTTATTCATTGTTTCAGTAATATCATATTTGCTCTGTCTTGGTCTTTAAAAAAAAAAACCTTCGCATATTTTGACATTGAAGTAGCGGAGACCCTAGAAACCAGTACAGTGATAGTTCTTTTACTATTCAGCAAATGTATCTGTTAAATCATTCTTACTAAGAAATTCTGTGTATGGTCTTGTTTTCTCATCTTTAATGTTAGGTGGTTAATAGGTTTGGCGGGGATCGTTCTAAGGAATTATTAAGGAAGTTAACAGGTATCTGTTTCCCTTCACTGCCTCCATTGGAAAGAAAAAACTGCACAGCTTTGTAAAATAGGAGGGATCAAGCCAAACAGATTCTCAGGGTGTCAGTTAATTGTTTAGTGACAACTTCTTGATTGTAAAAGTATAGAGGAAGTCTGTACTATCCTGGGATGATCCTTCTCAGACACTAAGACCTATTAAGCACCACCAGGAAACCTAGTCCCACAGGTTCCATAATAAGAACACCTTTTTATAATGATTCTTTTCCTTGTACATTCCACTTAAGGATCCTAATGCTACTCCTTACTTTTCCTTTGCACTTAATCATGTTCTAAGTGTCTCTTTCCCTCAGTATTAGCTTTGAAGGTGAGGGATTGTGGCCTTTTACATCTTTGCATGCCTCAAAGTCTTACATGTACTTTCAGACATCACAGCATCCCTATGAAATAGTTTTATAGGCGAGGAAAGGGATTCCAAGAGTAGAAGTAACTTAGGTCAGACAGCTATTCCTTGATGGCCCAAGATTGTGACTGTCTTTGGCCCTGTCTCTATTTGCTGACTCATAAAAGGAAATGAGCTTTGGGTGACTGTTTCAGTTACCCACTGGATCTGCATCCCTCAAGACTTAATCATAATTTGAAATTACATATAAGTCAGATTAATAAAATGTATAATAATTGTATAATGCACTCTTCATAGCATTTTCCCTTATTTATGTATCTTATTTGACTTTTAGGGTACAGCTTACTACATGTATTCATCACATAATCAAACATGATTACCCAAGCCGCTGGACTGCAGTTGTAGACAAAATTGGTTTTTATCTCCAGTCTGATAACAGTGCTTGCTGGCTCGGAATCCTTCTGTGCCTATATCAGCTTGTGAAAAACTATGAGTAAGTATGTCATTCTCAAGTTGTGGGTATGTACTTGGAGAAAATCTGGGAGTATCTAGATAAGAGAATTCAAAGGGGAGATTTAAGCCTTAACAGCATTTCTTAAATACATTAAGACACATACTTTTGAATTACTGAATTAGGTGTTGAATGTGATTTAGCATTTTCCATTTGTAATCCTGTAACGCATAGCTCCTGATTCTTACCCCTTCCTTAGTAACTAAACTTGAACCTAGAACCATTTTGTTTGTTGTTGGCATTACTTCTATTCCACCTTTCAAACTATGACATAATCTTTTCCTCCTATTCCTATATTATTCAGTCCACCAGACTCCTTACTGTTCCTCCGGTGACACTTATCTCCTGTGTCCCTGCCTTTGCCCTACCTCCTCAGCATCACCTCTTAGAATCCTTGATTTCCTTTAAGACTTGCTCAGCTCAGTAGCCAACTTCAGTACAAACAAGCCCCCCTCCACCCACCCCCAAGCTGCTAAGGCTGTTCCCTCCCAGTATTTTTTCTGCCTAGATTCATACATATGTCTCCCCGTAGAATGTTCACTTTTGCTTTTGTGTCTCCAGTGCCTTGCACATAATAGCAATTTAATAAATTCAATTTGTGGTGTGAAGTTCAATTCCTAAGTGTGATAAGAGGTGAAAGAAGGCAGATACCAGTGTTGGATGAAGGGCTCATATAAAAATGGCCTCCAAAGAGAGATTCTCAGTAAATTATTGATTGATTGAAAAGGGGATAATATTTGATATTTAGATAAATAATACCAATCGGCACTGCCTGGCGGGAGAAATTGATAGTTGTATAGCAATGGGATAATTATTATATGTTTGTAAAATAGTTTATTATATGTTTGTAGGATAGTGAAAAAAAGGATTTAGTGATGAGTAGAGAAGCCTCTTATATTAGGAAAATTAGGGTTCAGATTATGGAGTCCCTTAAATGGAAAGAAGAGTAGGAGTCTGAAGAGGTTCACAGTTCTTAAAAATCACCTATAGTTTAGTTTAGGTCATGAGAATCAAACTATTCAAACAATTTGTTATTCATAAATTGTGAGCTTTCATAGAACTTAGAAATTTACAAGACTTGGAGGACATGTTTTCTGCTCTGAGTTAAAGAGAGCTTTATTTTATAGGCCCAAATGTATGACACAGTTACAGCATAGCATCTTGAAAACTATGTGAAATTTTACTAAAAATATTAGTATGTGACTATTAAAGTTATCCCTTCCACGTCACAGTGGTTAGGGGTGCAGTATGCAATCCCTGAGATCTGGAAAATCCACATAAAAATTTTCAGCCCTCCCTTCATACCGAGAAGAAGTATAAATTGTTCTTTTTCTTATATGGGGTATTTACAGTACCTTATTTTAAAATTTGGGGAAAATATTTAGTCATAAGCTCTGTATCATCTGCTGACTTTCAAGAGTCATCTTCAGCTTTCAAAATGCCCTCAAAATTCCCACTTAATTTCTTCTGCTGACTTGATCGAAGCCTTAATGGGGAAAAGTTGCTAGGTGAAAGGGATAACTGCATTTAAGTAACATAATTATTTACAAGTCATCTTATTAGCATAGGATACATCTTCATTGACTAGATTGTAAACATCAGTTCAATAATTTAATCAGTTTAAGGATTTCTCCATAGCCAGAATTTGCATTCGTGTAGTATAAAAAAGCAGCATCACCCAGAAATAGAAATGGCATCATTTTATAGGGCAGAGGAAATTTCAGTCCTTCATTGTGTTATAAGTTTTATCTGGTTTAAAGACTGATAATGTAGATCTATTTGTTATGTTCCTTTAGAATGTGAACTGTGAATTATAAAAATTGTATATTGACTTGGCAAAGAACGGTATTTTTCTGAGTAGTGTTGTCTCCAGGATCAACCTTACCGAATGTAATGAGGTGTACACATTAGCTAATTCAGTCTGCATACTTAAAATAGTCTCCATGCTGTTGGTCATGGCCCCAAGTTATTCCTCTTTACCAATTACCTTGATTTCAAAAATAACTTTCTTGAGTGCTGGTTTGGTAATCTTATGTACTAATTTTAATCTGTGTTTGGTACTGCCCAGAATTGTGTGGGATTTGTTTCAAAGCAGTTATCCTTAAATTAATTTTTTGAAAGAGAAGAACATAAGTACTTCTAGTGAGATAAGCCATCTAGTAACATGTGGCAATCACCAAATTTTATTAAAGTTCTTTTTTTTCTTTGTAAAGTTGAAAGATTGTATTTTACTGATGAGAAAGGGATTACCATGGCATTTTGGTGAACAGCTCTGAGTTTATGGTCAGAAGTGTTTTGAGATCTGGCTCTGCCAGATCCCTAGTCCTCCTTGGGCAGTCCCATTCACTTCTGGAGCCAGTGGTCTCATTTGGACAATAGAGTTGATGTCTCTATGTCTAAGGGTTTCTTCTAAGTGAGAACTTGTAACACCCAAATGACGTTGAATGAAATGTCTAAAGGGTAAAAATACACCCTAAATTTTTGTTTCACAGGTCAGCTACTATTGAAATTACATATCAGCATAGATGTGTCACTGCTGTTGCCCTTGTGTTTGAAATAACTTTGATTTTCCTTAGGCGTTCTCAAGGGTGGTGTTTCTATCTCATTGTATATGAAGTGTTTGTTGTTGTTGTTGTTTTTATATATAATTGTAACTTTGAATTGTTATGAATTCTTTTTGTATTTGAACCCAAAGATACAAGAAGCCAGAGGAACGGAGTCCATTGGTAGCAGCAATGCAGCACTTCCTACCAGTTTTGAAGGATCGTTTTATTCAACTTCTTCCTGATCAGTCTGATCAATCAGTCCTTATTCAGAAACAAATATTCAAGATCTTCTATGCCCTTGTTCAGGTACTCTGGACTCATTATTTCATGTCCTTCTTAGGTGGCTTGGCCATGATTTCCCATAAATCTTCTGTAAAGGATCTGTTCTTCCTTGGGCACCTTCTCAGGACCTGTTAGTACCTTGTTCACATTTTTATTCACAGAAAGACAGTCTGCAATCACTGTAAGAGCCACTTTCCCCAGATTAAGTTATGTGACAGGGCCAGTTACCTAAAATAAATTAGAAGATATGTCTTCTAATGAAACATGAACAAAGGTTGTTCTTGAGGTTTGTTTGTGTGTAATGAGAAGAAAAGATTGAGGTTGGTAATGAATGACTTTTTTTTTTTAAAGCTAGGCAGTGGGGTTAAATGACTTGCCCAGGGTCACACAGTTAGTGTTATGTGTCTGAGGCTGGATTTGAACTCAGGTCCTCCTGAATCCAGGGCCAGAGCTCTATTCACTGCCCCACCTAGCTGCCCCATGAATGACATTTTTACTAGTAGGAAGCAGAAAATACAGAAAAAGTAAAGTATTTTGATTGGTAATTGAACATTTTTGTGCAATTTAAAGAAAAGTTGGACTTTTTTTTTTCCTTTTAAAGTATACTCTTCCACTGGAGCTGATAAATCAAGCAAATTTGACTGAATGGATAGAAATTCTAAAGACGGTTGTGAACAGGGACGTCCCTCCTGTAAGTGTGTCTGTCTGGGGCATGGGGTGGGGAGCTGTCAGCTTGGGCTTTTGTTGGGGTTTGAACGCCAAGAAACATTCCATCAGCCTTTTCCCAAAATGCTCCCTAGGAAAGTTTGGAGCTGGGTGCTGTCCATATTGCTGGCATCTCTCTGCTTCATTGTGACTGGTTGAACCCTGAGATAGTAGTTTCTTTCCTCGTTGGTCTTGAGCCAGTTTAGGGCAATTAGGGGAAAGGAAGCTGGTTGGGCTCTGATTCAGATCTGTCCCCTTTCTATTGGTGGTTTCAACTTGATTAAATATTTTAATGTTCTGAATCAGCAATTAAGAGTATTTTTGTGGTCATTAACCACACACACCAGTTTTTTCCATCCCTCCACCTCATTAGTTTGTCACCAGCCACATGTGACATGTGAGAGAAGCTGTCTTAGAACCTAAGGTGTGTCCCATAGTCCTGTGTGACTCCAGGAAGTCATGCTAGTGGTTTTTCTTGTTGTTTCTTGGCTTTCCAGTGCTTTATGTGCTTGCTGCTCAATCTAGAAGATTAGACAAGAAATGTGCTCACAATTCTCAATATCAGACAAGTAAACTAGAGGTGATACCAGTGGGCATTGGTGGACCTCTGTCTTTACCTTTGTCAGGAGGGCCTCACTCTTATCTACTCATTCTAAGGAAAGGGGCATTTTGAGGAGAACTTGTAAAGGTCTTAGATTTTCATCAGTGTAGAGAACTCCTTATGGGGCTCACTGACAAAGATTCAAACGTCTGCCATTTTTCCTCTCAGAGGATTGTCTGGAGCACTAAGAAGTTAAGTGATTGTTTAGCTAGGATGTGTCTCAAGTGGGGCTTGATCAGGGCTTCCTAACTCTGAAGCAGCCTAGCCATCCTGTCCTTTTCAAGGAAAGGGCCCACAACATATTTTAGGTGGCGTATTTCTACAGTTATTGCTGTTTTGCTCTTTTGGTTCTGATATTTGCATGCTGTGGCAATTTGGATATTTTTAAAGAAGTAAAAATTCCAAGCATTATTTAAATTATTTATTGGTTTAATCAGAATTGGTTGAATTCAACCAATTGGTTCAATTAAATTGAATGGGTTAAATTGCATATGAAACCAAATGCAATTTCCAGTTTTAAACTGATTGTTAGTAATAGTTGGAGGGATGGTGTTTCTTCTTGGATTTACCTAAAGAGTAATTTTGACTCAAGCGGTCACCACCTTGTCTGTGAAAGTTTTATAGTACAAATCACTGTGATTTGCAAAAAGTATTGGAAATTTGTTCATATTGAAGATACTATTTATCATTCCTAGCTTGTTTTATTTAAATGAAAGATTTTTACATTGGGAGATCATTTTGGTTTCTACAGCTATGGTCATGGCGTAATAGAGCTTCTACTTAATGTAATTTCTAAAAAAATTATTATAGTCAATAAAATCTCTTCTAAAAGGAAACCCTTCAAGTTGAAGAGGATGATCGGCCAGAATTACCATGGTGGAAATGCAAGAAGTGGGCTTTACATATCTTGGCAAGGCTTTTTGAAAGGTAAGCTGCTTTCTTTGTGACCAGTAATTAAAAATGTTGTGCTGTCTCTGCCCTCCCCTGCCCCCCCCCCCCCAAGCTTCCTAAGATGGAACTATTTTAAAGCATAGCAAAAGATTATTGGAGATTCTTACTTTGTTTTAGGTATGGAAGCCCTGGCAATGTTTCCAAGGAGTATAATGAATTTGCTGAAGTCTTCCTAAAAGCATTTGCTGTTGGCGTCCAGCAGGTAAAAAGCCCTTGTGTTAGGTATTAGCAGAGTTAAACTATTCTGATGCCTCCTCATGGCATGATGGTGATCCCTAGATTTGAATGCAATGCTAACCAAGCTTCTGCTCTTGTGATAATTTGCAGGCTGGAAAGGCTTTGTGTTTGGACCTTGAAATAACAGTCTATCACTCAAACACTAATCTAATAAATATAGAGAGGTTCTGTAGTAGAAGGCTAGCCACCAGGTCTGACCAGGTCAGCCCTCTCCTTTGTACCCTTCAGGGCTTTCCTGTCACCTCAGATCAAATACAAGATGCTCTGTTTAGCATTCAGAGCCTTTCACAACCCAATCCCTCTTGCCTTTCCAGTCTTCTTCCACATTACTTACTACCATGTACTTTGTGATCTAGTGACACTGGTATCCTTACTATTCTTCACACAAGACAATCCAGCTCTTGATTCTGTGCATTTTTATTGACTATTCCCATACAGAGAACTCTTTCTCCTAATTTCTGTCTCCTGTCCTCCAAGTCCTAGCTAAAATCCCACCTTCTTTAAGATGCCTGTCCTGTTTCCTCTTTAATGATAATGCCTTCCTCTGTGGATTATCCTAATTTATCCAAGATGTAGCTTGATTGTACATAGTTGTTTGCATGTTGTCACTTCCTATGTAAGTGTGAGCTCCTTCAGAGTGGGGGCTATCTTTTTGTCTTTCTTTGTATCCCTGGAACTTGGCACAGTTCCTGGCACAGAGTAGGTAATTAATGACTGCTTCTTGACTACCAGGTCATGAATTCTTTTGGCCACAGCAGTTCATAGATATCATCCACTAAAGATTTGAAGGGGTTGCGTTGGTGAAGGGAATATTCACACTATGGAAATGAAGTATAGAAATATTTTGTAGTAGGAAATTCAGCATTTTTTGTAGTTTTATTTACATTATGCTTCTTTTAGTATTCTGATTTCCTTTGCTTAATTACCCCAATCTTGTTTTTAACCTTACTTTTCTCTAATTAATGTAATCACTTAAATATTTTACTTTGTTTATGTTTTGCAAACCAGTCTTTTGTTAACACTGTAGTGAAGAAATAAAAACTTTCCAGTAGCAGCCAGATTTAAACTTTATTCATAAATTTAGGCTCTGACTAATAAATGTTGTTTTTAAATAAAAGTATCTACTAAGCCCACTCTTTCCTCCTAACTTCATTATTTTTCTTTTTTTCTTTTAAATTTTTTAATCAACAGGAATTTTTTTCTCCTTACCTCTTCTGCTCTCCCAGTTGAGGGGGAAAAGTCCTTGAAAATATGCATCCAAACAAATTCCTTCTTTGGCTGCATCAAAATATATGTCTTCCTCTGAAAGATGTCATAATTTACGATATGAGGAATATCAGTATTTTAGCGTCTGTCTTTGGGGTTGTGCTTTTATTAGTAAATACTTCTGTCTTACTTGTTATCACATGTGTTGAGCTGTTAAATTATCACTCCATAGGTATTGCTGAAGGTGCTGTATCAATACAAAGAAAAACAATATATGGCTCCTCGAGTTCTACAGCAGACACTGAACTATATCAATCAAGGAGTGTCCCATGCTGTCACATGGAAGAACCTGAAACCTCATATACAAGTAAAGATTTCTCTTTCTGAAGAATGGCAGTTGTGGTTATTAGAAATATGAGGGGGGTGCTTGTGTGTTTGTGTATGCATATAGAAATAGAAAGGATACATATGGAGAAGGAAACAACAAAATAATCTGAGTATGGTTTTTTATTTGTTCAGCAATATTATGATTTAGTTACCTAGTTCTTGTGCTATGATGGAGATGGAAAACACGAATCTGATACCTAATCTGATGCCAAGATATACATGTCTTGAGTTGGGTTATTAAATTTTAGTTTTTATCTTACGAATACATTCTTCTCACTTAAAGTGGGAGGCAGTTGGGGATGGTGGAAAGCACTGGGATTAGAGAGCCTGAATTCAAAGCCTGCCTCTGATGATTCCGACTTGTATGACATTGAGAGTCCCATTAACTTCTCTAAGCTTCACCTCATCGGTAAAATCAAAGGGTTAGACTACATGGTTCCCAAGGTGTTCTCCAGCTTTGGATCTATGACCATAAGATGGTAACCAGTTATTTAATTATAATGACAGGAAATTAAGTATAATTTAATTATAATGCTGTAGGCAAAACTTCACATCAGATTAATTTCCCACTGTAATTGGCCAATATTTCTTTAACTAATCAGCTTGCTTTTGTATAGTACAACTCAAACTTGATGAATTTGGCTTAAAATTACACAGGAAAGTAGCACTGAGTTCTTGAAATATGCAATATATGCCTGCCACCCTCATAAATTCATAAGTTGAAGAAAGGATGAGGTTAAATAATTCATTGGGCAGATAACTAATGATTCATTGAGATAAATGCATTCTTTTTGTTTTTTTTTTTTTTTTGTTAGGCAGTAGGGTTATGTGACTTGCCCAGGGTCGCATAGCTAGTAAGTGTCAAGTGGTTGGTCTAAGACCGGATTTGAACTCAGGTCCTCCTGAATCCAGGGCCAGCACTCTATCCACCGTGCCACCTAGCTGCCCCTAAATGCATTCTTTTTAATAGTATTTACATATTATAGAGAGTTTAAAGAATAGTAGCCATAGAAGTCTAAAATGGTCACTTTTAACTTTTAAATTACAGGGCATTATCCAAGATGTTATTTTTCCATTGATGTGCTATACAGATGCTGATGAGGAGCTCTGGCAAGAAGATCCTTATGAATATATACGCATGAAGTTTGGTAAGGACTTGGATGTTTTTAAAAATTGCATTCCAGCTTTAGGTCAGTAGACTTGGAGTGTCAGATTTCTGCCTTTAGGTATGCTTTATTCCATGGGTTTGTCTCTCCTTTGAGCCTATATTAATTGCATATTTTATTTTGAACAAGCATGAATACATAATTAGTCATAAAGCACTACTAAGTGAATATGCTTGTACCTAGTGCAAAATCAGCATTATTTGAGGCCAATTCTGCTATCTTCACACGGTGCTCTTCTTGCACATGCTGTAGCATAAGCAATTGGCTCTTTTCCATAGAGCTGCACAGAAAGTTCAATGTCTGCATTTTAAGCTAGATCAGACATGTGAGGTTTCAGAAGAAGAAACCCTAGAACTGGGCCTCCAGGTCAGTGATAGGGTCATATTAATGGAAGAAATAAATTTAAAAGCTCCTAGGGTGCAATGGCAACATACTCTATGGCCAGGATTTTCTCAGCCAAGTATAGAGGTCCTTAGCTGAGAGGGTGGGGTAGGAAGAAGTATAGGAAGGTTAGAGAGGGAAGAGAAAATTGGGAGTAGATTCTGTGGGGAGTGAAATGTAGCAACATTTAAAGGGAAATAAAGGACTTCCTAGATGAAGTTTGATTAAAAAGGAATTCACAATGTGCCCAGTCAGTGAGACTGTGCCTCCACCTGTGTTCTTTTCCTGTGGGTAGGAGTAAAGATGGCAGTTGTTAGGATCACCGGGACAAGACAAAGGAGCAAGGAATTGGAGATTGGAGGATAGTGTAGCATTGAAATGCCTTCACTATTGGGTTGATTTGGCAGATAAAGAACAGGGAAAATGGCCTGAGAAACTCCTGAAGGTCACATGGAGGGTGACGAGCAGTTTTTGGAGGGAGGAGGAATAATCTGATTAGGGAAATAGAAAATTTTGGGGTAATGATGAACTCATTAACTCACGGTGTGACCATGCCTCTGGAGCAGAGGTGGAGTAAAGGAGTAGTTCATAGGATTGATTGAAGGAGGTTGAGGAATTGGTACATTTTAGAGTTTGGGGGAGCATCTATGTAGTATATCTGCTCTTATGTAGGTATAGAGAGAAATGGTAAACCAGGTTCTAAATTCAGTCATATTTTATAAAAGACATTCTTCATAAATTGTGTTAAATGCTGGGAATTATTGTAATTTAAGCTGTTCTTAGCCTTACAGTACCCTTTGTCCCATAGATGTGTTTGAAGACTTCATTTCCCCCACTACTGCTGCCCAGACACTCTTGTTTACAGCCTGTAGTAAGAGAAAAGAGGTAAGTTAATTCTTTGGGACAAAATACCCATTCACTACCATTGAATGATTGTTCTAAAATATGTCCAAAGACAACTGCTTTTCAAATTAAGTACTTTAAATCTGTTCCTGACTTATATTGTTGGTTGTCTATTGGATAGGTTAACATCATGAATTCTTTAAAATTTTTTCTGGTAGAAAATAAAGTCTTAGTTTTGAGTACTCAGCATGTTGGCCTTTGTTTTTAATCTAGGTCTTGCAGAAAACAATGGGATTTTGCTATCAGATTCTTACAGAGCCAAATGCTGATCCTCGGAAAAAAGATGGTGCTCTGCATATGATCGGTTCTTTGGCTGAAATCCTGCTAAAGGTATGGAGAGCTGGGGAGTGGGGGCAGGAACATGGCAGCTGTCTTCTTTGTGTGTCTAGTCATGCTGAATGATGTCTGGAACATCCACTTGATTTTAGTTAATTGATGCATCACGGACATATACATACGCCATTGGCATTCGAGGAAAATCAGACCTTTGTAACTGGTCCTGCTTTTAATTCAAACACAGAATAGCTGTGAGCTTACCAAACAGATATAAATTCCAGAGTGAATATTTGAATTACAAAATAATTCATTAAATTGTAAATTCTTCTGTGTTTAAAATGTTTTGATTTGAGAGAACACATTTTCATAGTAGACCTCTATTTTTTGTTGGGCCCATTTTACATCTTTTCTATTATGTTCTTAGAATATGTGGAATGAGAGTTAGCAGGATACTGATAAAAAGCAGGCCATGGAACAGGAGATTGGAGTTCATGCTAGCTGTGGACTTGTTGACCCTGAGCTTCTCAGTGCTGTTACTGGCTTGAAGCCTGTCTTTTCAGATAACCTCCTTCTGTGTATGGAGTTGCACATCTAGAGTTCTTTTCACAGATGAAATCAGAAGTCTTGACCAAAAAAATTTCAAAGTTAAACACTTAAAAGAAAAACACTCTTTGGTTTGCCTTAATAAGCCCAGGTAATTGATTTTGTGGGTGTACACACACACACCTACATATATACATATACATATGTAGAATACGTTTGGGTTTCAGGCTGTGGTTGGAGGAATGAGTTATCATAGGGTAAATGTTAACCCCAAGGAGTTAGATTTTAGTACCAAATCCAGTGGATGACTAGGAAGAGCAGTATAGGCTTTTTTCTGTCATGGTGATGTACAATTTTAGTTTTAGCCTTAGATTGGCTTTTTGAAAACAAAACAACTGATTAATTAAAGAGTAATGACTTCAGCAAGAAATAATCATCATTATGTATCAACAGAAAAAGATCTACAAAGATCAGATGGAGTTCATGTTGCAAAATCACGTATTCCCTCTCTTCAGCAGTGAACTGGGCTACATGAGAGCAAGGGTAAGGGTATTTTAAATCTTGCTTTTCTTCACATGCACTTTTGGCACTTAATTATGTGTTTTCTGTTTGGGTTTTCTGTTTAATATCGATTTCCTAAATGGCTGCAGCCTCGTGTGCATAGTTTCCATCTGTGTCTGGTAGCACTGTCTGTTTGCGTTTTGCATTCAGATGCTGCTGCCCACACATAATCCTTCAGCCAGAGAGAAACTTGGGATCATAGTACTGGCCTAGTGACGTCTTTTTGGACAAACCTACCACTGGTCAGCCTCCAAACTCCCAGACATATAAAACTTGGATGTTTAATAACACTTGATTATGATATGGCCTCTTTTTTTCCCCTTTCCTATTTATTGATAGAAAAAGAATCCTTCTGTATGGTTGAAATGAGGCATTTTTACTTGTTAACCACATATTTTAAAGGCTTGCTGGGTGCTTCATTATTTCTGCGAAGTGAAGTTTAAGAGTGACCAGAACCTGCAGACAGCTTTGGAACTGACCAGACGATGTCTGATTGATGACAGAGAGATGCCTGTGAAAGTGGAAGCTGCTATTGCCCTTCAAGTTCTGATTAGCAATCAGGAGAAAGGTAAAATCTTATCAAGTAAAATGTTGAAGAAATCTCTGCAAATTTAAATTTGTGCCTTAAATAATTTTTTATTGATACCTTTAAATGTGTATTTATTGCTTTAGTTTACATCCTCTTTATTTGACCTATACCCCCCCCCCCATCCCCAGAGGGTCATTCCTTTCTAGTACCAAAGTAAAAAAAGAAAGAGAATTTTAAAATTGTGTGAAACTAAATAGCACATTCGATGACATCTGATAGTCTCAGCCCCGTTCTACTTTCACAGTGTCTCCAGAGAAGAGAAGGTGCCTTTTCTTGTGTCCTTCTTAGGGGACAAGTTTGGTCATAAGTACACCTCAGTATTTCAGGGTTTTCTGTAGTTGTCCTTATATTTATCTTGTTGAAACTACACTTCATTTATGTTTTCCTTATTTGGTTTACCTCACTCCGTTTCATTTCATTCAGTTCTTACAGATCTTACTATACTTTTCTGTGTATGTCTATGTATAGGAAATTATACATAGAGATAGAGATGGAAGTCTTTGGTGCTTCCCTCCCAGGCATTCTAAAGCTAGGGCTCGAAGCCCTGGGGCCCCGAAGCAGGCTTCCGTTTGAAGGCTGCGTGCCGCGGTGGGAACGCCAGAGAGTTTGACATCAGTGAGCTGGGCAGCCCTTCCTCAGTGCCCCATCTTTAAGATAGCACTCCAAAAGTAGTGGGTAAGTAACGGCAACTTTTCTTCTTTATCTTGCAGCCAAGGAATATATTACGCCGTTCATTAGGCCTGTAATGCAGGCTCTTCTTCATATCATAAGGGAAACAGAAAATGACGATCTGACCAACGTGATTCAGAAAATGATTTGCGAGTACAGTGAAGAGGTTACCCCTATCGCTGTTGAAATGACACAACACTTGGTAAGTCATGCATTCTTGCATGCTTTAAACGTTTGGTCCAGCTTTGGTAGAAGATGAACTTGACTCAGTGATTCCCAAGAACCTTTCCACTTGTGAATTTCTCTGATTTTATTGTATATGGTGGTTACAGTTTGGGCATTTACCTGGAGATGTAAACTGTTGCCATAGGTATTATCTGCTATAGGGTTTCCCAACCATGTGTTTATAGGAAATCATACTTTTACAACCTAAGTAAGCTCCATACTTCAGAAAAGCTACAAATTAAAAACAAACAAAAAACCAACATGCCAAGATCCTTCTCCTTTTAACAATCTCTTCCTCGTTTTCCTAACCATGGACTTGTGTTTCTAAGAGCACTGATGTCCTGATATTTGCAAGGATAGAAGGATTTGCTTGGGAGAATTTAGATATTTGCCACTGAATATCTTACTGCTTAGTGGTGTTTTGAAACAGCAGTTCTTCAAATATTCTAGGCCTAGTAGCTGTTATTTGGTGTTAGGAGAGGAAATCTTATGTTTTTCAGATAGGAAGTAACTATGAATGTCTCCAAGTTGCAATATTTCAGTTACTGATAGTGATGACCATTAGTGACTTTTCTTTGAAAATGAATTTATCCTTCTCAAAATTCCCTATTGTTGGATGAATTAAGGCTGATTTCAAAAAGGTGTTTTGTTTTAATAGCCTTCCACAATTGAAGATATTATATCATTATGGGCAACTATTTTAGAAAGGTAATGTTGGTTAAGTTAATCAGACGTATTTTGCTCTTCCAGGCCATGACATTTAACCAGGTAATCCAGACTGGGCCAGATGAAGAAGGAAGTGATGATAAAGCAGTAACAGCTATGGGAATCTTAAATACAATCGATACACTTCTTAGTGTGGTGGAAGATCATAAAGAGGTAAGAAAACTGTTGTCCATGAGCACTTCTCCAAAGGTCACCATGTTCATCTTTCATGGTTTGAGAGAAAAGAATACGGGCAATTCTTCTAACTTTTCTGGTCTTTTACTTTTCCCCATTTATTTGTCCTTTTCTGGGATTTAGTTTATTTGGTCCACGCTCCTTGAATTTATCAAGCACAGTGTCTTCCTATATATGTTCCTATATGTAGAAGTCTCTACCAGCATTTAGGGAAGGAGCTAGTCTGACAAAACATTGAGAAGGAAAATAAACCAAGTAATATTCAATAGGTATCTGGATACCCAGAATGTTAAACATGAATCAGCAGCTTATGACAATGTGGTTTGTCATGTAGGTGCTTTTGTCCTGCTGGCAGATGCAGTTAGGAATCCTTCATATTATTATACCTAATGATGTGAACAGAGGTCTTGGGGCATCTCTTAAACTTCAACATTTGCAGACATTTTCTTTTCTCATTGTCTGTTAGGATTTAAATTTTAGACTGTGAAGTGGTGTAAAACTGAGTAGATATTTTCTAGTATTTTAAATATATTTCCTAATTCTGTGCTTATACGTTTTTACAATTTTTGGTGGTGTTCATATTACATTATACTTATGTATGTCACACATTCAGTCCCCTGTTGCAAAAGGTCATTGCTTATTGGGTGCAATCTCAGGATAAAGAGAGAATCTATTTGTTTTGAAATTGTGATATTCTAGATATTTTGGAGGCAGAAACTTAGTCATCTAGTGGGTTCTGATGTTGTAATTTCATCTATCTGTTCTCTTTCAGATCACGCAGCAGCTGGAGGGCATCTGTTTGCAAGTTATTGGTACTGTTTTACAACAGCATGTTTTAGGTACGTGTAACTATATATATGCCTTTGTATGGAGTAAGAGCTCTGATATCAGATAATTCCAATTTTACGTGAACAAAGACTAACACCTTCACAATTCACTCTATTTCAGAGTTTTATGAGGAAATCTTTTCCTTAGCTCACAGTTTGACCTGTCAGCAAGTGTCTCCACAAATGTGGCAGCTTTTGCCTCTTGTATTTGAAGTCTTTCAGCAGGATGGATTCGATTACTTTACAGGTAAGAAGTCAACTTTGAAATACTCTGCCTTTCTTGCTTCTTTGTAATATCAGTTGTCCCCAGCTCAGGTTTTCTTAGATGGGGAATACTGAGAAAAAAATGTATTATCTTCACTTAGAATCAGCACCCTGGGAAACTAAAATTTCTTTGTCCATGCATGCTTTGATTCCAATACATTTAGCCTGCTGGAGAATAGTTAATCCTAAGCAGAGTAACTTGGTTCAAGTAGTACATATTGCACAGGGTTGTTTTCATGAAATATTCCATTAGCATGAAGAGTTTTTATTAAACAAATTCCTCTAAGCTAGGCTGCTCTTGTTCCAACAGGGCTTAAGACTAAACCTTTGTACAGTGAAACAAATTACATGTATAACTGATGATCTTTATTTAACACAGATATGATGCCTCTTCTCCATAATTATGTCACCGTGGACACAGATACTCTTTTATCAGACACCAAATATCTTGAAATGATATATAGCATGTGCAAAAAGGTAGGTGTCCCTAACTTAGTGATAGTTGGTACCAGTTCACACAGAATCAGCGAAACAGTGCTTTGCTCTGGTCCTCCTTCATGATGAGCTGGTGTTCTGCATCATTCACTCATGATTCTATGGGACGTGGGTGGGCAGAGGTCTCAGCCCTTTAAGCTATTTCCTTTGAACTCTTGGAGTTGAGGCACATGGGACAAGTGCTAGGAGCATAGGTGTGGCATGAAGTGTTGGAAGAAAGCTGCTTGTTTACTGTTGGGTGCCCCGCCATTTTGAACCTCAGGTTCTTTAGTCATAAACGGAGAACAATAATATCTGCAGTGCCTACCACAGGATTGTTTAGGAAAATGCCTTTAAATTTTTAAAGGAGTTCCACACCTGTAGGTATTGGATATAGGAACATCAACTTCATAGTGACTCTTTTGAGAAGGTCTTTTTTTTTTTTTTTTTTTTTTTTGTGAGGCAATCAGGGGTTAAGTGACTTGCCCAGGGTCACACAGCTAGTAAGTGTTACGTGTCTGAGGCCGGATTTGAACTCAGGTCCTCCTGACTTCAATGCCGGTGCTTTATCCACTGCACCACCTAACTGCCCCCAAAGCTGTCTCTTTTCATGGAAAGAGTAATAAATGTGTAGTGGAGATCTTAAGCTTTCCAAGCATCTTGTGTGTCATATTGTGCTAGGCTCTAAATAACATCATTTTCAATTTTCTTGTGTAAAATTAGCAGGTGGGATTAGGTGACATTTGCCAAGTCTTTGATTGATTGATTGATTGATTGGCACCAGGTATAGGCACTGTCAAAAATCATTTCCCTGTTTATAGTGCAGGAAGGAACTTTTTAAACTGATACAGATACCTTTAGTATTCTAAATAGTATCTGATAACTAAATAGTACTGTCTTTTTCTGTGAATGTATTGCTAGTCTC
The DNA here is from genome assembly GCF_900497805.2 of Vombatus ursinus. Taxonomy (NCBI): domain Eukaryota; kingdom Metazoa; phylum Chordata; class Mammalia; order Diprotodontia; family Vombatidae; genus Vombatus; species Vombatus ursinus. The sequence goes on along the minus strand of NW_020949548.1, from coordinate 13,812,739 downwards.
CTTGGTTGCCCCAAGCCTTCACTCAGGGAAAGAGCAGCCACTAGGGCTGGGGGGAGTCCATCCAACTCTGACCTCATTTTAAGAAGCTTCATTCTAGTTTTATCTTGTTCTTTGATAGGTCTTGACAGGGGTAGCAGGAGAAGATGCAGAATGTCATGCAGCCAAGTTGTTGGAAGTGATCATTCTACAATGCAAAGGGCGTGGCATTGATCAGGTGAGTAATGTTATACCAACTGCAATTGGTTTTTGAGCATATCAGGGAGGAAATACCAGGCATATATTTACATTTTTGAAAAATTTCCATGCAATCACTCCCCCATCCTTTTGTAAAGTTTGAACATTATGTCAAGTCCAAAAAATTTTTTTCCCACCAAAATTGTTCCTTGCTTGTAGCACAATACTTCTGTCATTAATAGTGTGAGTTTTGGAACTCTTAGAATGTTGCAGGTTCCCTGTTAAAGACCTTACAAGATATGTCCTTATTAGGCATTGCCTTGAATATTGATATTCTCCTTATATTAATTGGGAACTGGTAAGGTGGGTAATTATTTTCCAAGTTAAAGTATCTAGTAAAAGTTGCAGGCAGTTAGCAAGGCATTGCATATAGTAAAATTTGGTCAGAAGCGTGTTACGTGAAATTGGTTTGGATGTGGTCCTTGCTGGCATTGTGAAATACATTGCTTTTTAATGCTTTGCAGTGTATTCCCTTGTTTGTGGAAGCTGCATTGGAGAGACTGACCAGAGAGGTCAAAACGAGCGAACTCAGAACAATGTGTCTTCAGGTTGCCATTGCAGCTCTTTATTATAATCCTCATCTGCTCCTCAACACCTTAGAAAACCTTCGGTTCCCCAACAATGTTGAACCTGTCACAAATCACTTTATTACACAGTGGCTTAATGATGTTGATTGCTTCTTGGGGTAAGTGACTTAATAAGGAGAATTGCATCTCATCTAAACTTTGTGAAGACCTTTTTCCCACTAAACTTCTGTTTTTGTTTTTAGGCTTCACGATAGAAAGATGTGTGTTCTAGGCTTGTGTGCTCTTATTGACTTGGAACAAATACCGCAAGTTTTAAATCAGGTTTCGGGACAAATTCTTCCAGCTTTTATCCTTTTATTTAATGGGTTAAAAAGAGCATATGCTTGTCATGCAGAGCATGAGAATGATAGTGATGAAGATGATGAAGCTGATGATGATGAAGAAACAGGTAAGGGGATTGAAATGGTGGAGTCCCCAACTTGCACCATGTTTACCTTATAGCAGGGAAAGAGTTGGAAATCAGAAGACCCAGGCTCCACATTCGGGCTGTCACATTTTTGTGTGGTCTAGTCTGTTAAATAATGGAAAGGGCACTGACAGTCACAGGTCCGGAACCTAACTCACTTATGACCTTTGAGTCCATATCCTGACCTCACCCTAACTTGTGGATGGAAATGTTCTCCAAGGTCACTTCCATCTTTAATGGTTTGTGGTTAATCACTCTGATGGGAAGATGATGGGCTTGGACAAAAGAGTCATAAATATATTTTTAGTGAATGGTTGTATAGCTTTAGGTTTCTGAGAAAATATGGCCCATATTTGGATCAATATAATATATTTTTTTTTAAAGGAGGAAGGTCAGAATATATTTTTGAGATGAAAATTAGGCACTTGGGGATTTAAATAAGCAAATTCAGTTACAAATAACCTAGCCAATTTTTACAAAATGAAATTTACAGTAAACTCTCTCTTATCTGGCATAGTTGGGTAGACTGGAATTTGGTTGTTTTCTCATTCATCAGATAGTCAGATAGATTAGCTGGGAGTTCTTCACATGCAGGGAAAGAATCTCCTTGGGCATATAAGGAGGCACTGGAAAGCTACCCCTTGCCATAGGATCATCATGCTCATGAACTTCCATAGTACTTGTCCTGAGCAAGGCCAGAAACACTAGTTGATATTTTTGATTCATCAAGTGCCGGATAACAGAGTATTTACTAAATGCATTTCCCTTCAGGTTGGATTAGTTGTAACAACCTCTCTCAGCAACCCTCCTCTATACTAACATTCCAGCACACCTGCCATGCAAAGGTAAATCAAGTGGACCATGGGTACTACTTTCCACCTCTTAGATGCACACATGTGCTGATAGTAGTATCCTGGATGGTGATAAAAGACTTACTGGAATTTTAGAAAAGACTATTTTAATGCCTCCATAAGGGAGGGACAGTAGGGGTCCTGCTTCAATAAAATGAGGGGCTTTACCTAGAACTGAGGTTCCTTATTTTTATTTAAATAAACTGTTGGCTCATCTTTTTTGTCAGATGTAAGTAAACTCCTTTTTTTTTTTTTTTTTTTTTTTTGATGAGCTGGATCTGCCACAGCCCACAAGCCTTAGTGATGAGATGTTAGCTTTTGTTCTCCCCATCCCTTGTGTCATTATAGGAATTTCTGAAGTACAACACTGAGTTAGGTGGTAATTTAGGGGAGGAAGAACGAGTAGGTTATAGAGAAGAAGTTATTTTTTGAAATTCAAATGTTTACAGAAGGAAGGGTTTTGTTTTGGGTTTTTTTTTTTTTGTTGTTTGTTTGTTTGTTTTTTTTTGTGGTAGTTGGGGAATTTTTGGCCTGGGAATAAAAATTTCCTGCTGGCTAATTCTGCTTCTTTGTATATCGGTGCTTGGGAAAACACTGCTTCCTGACCTCTTGTTGTTAATATCTGTGTGCCTTGGGTTTGTCACTTAATTTCTGACTCCTAATTTCCTCATTCGTAAAGATGACTTTATATGAGATCCTATATAACACTCCAATGTGCTATAACTATGATCTGAATGTCAGTTTTTGGCATAGTTATTTTTAGTTTCTAGTAATACTAGATAATACACAATATCATAGTGAAAAGAGTTGAATTTGAAATTAATGGTCTTTAACTATATAGTCTTTGTGTATGGGACCTTCCTTTACACTTGTTTTTTGGTTATTTTTTTTTTTTTGCTTTAATATAAAATGAAGGAAGAATCAAGAAGGGGTGTATGCGATGATCATTCAGTTCTAATAACCTGCTTCTAAAGTCTACTAAGTTTGCTTCTGAAATGGGCTTTCAGAACGATTAATGGTGCCATGAATACTCTTCCTGGAAATTCTTGAGTTGTGGAACTAACTGTATACTTATTACTGTGAACGTGTTGTCATTTTGTAATTTAAAATGATCTTCCCAAGTTTAAAAACATTCCTGTTCTTTGACAGAAGAGCTTGGAAGTGATGAAGATGATATTGATGAGGATGGGCAAGAATATTTAGAGATCCTGGCTAAGCAGGCAGGAGAAGATGGAGACGATGAAGAGTGGGAAGAAGATGATGCAGAAGAAACTGCCCTGGAAGGCTATTCCACAATCATTGATGATGAAGAGAACCCTGTTGATGAGTATCAGATATTTAAAGCTATATTTCAGAGTAAGTAATTGCAATATGACTCAAATTGTAACTTTTTAGATTTGTGCACACTGAGCATGCTTAATACATATCCTAAAAATCCATAAGTAACTAACCTAGAATTTCTGGACCTAACTGGAAATTTGTGAATTAGTTTTAAATTTTAATTAAACTTTTGGACTGTCTAGAGTTCAACAGGTATTTAATGTTTAGATAAATTTGGGCTTAATATAAAGACCTTTACTAGCTGTATGAAAATGTAATGGGCTTCCTCAGTAAGGTGTAACGTATATCATCACTGTGGGTGTTCAAGCAGATGGAAAATTGTTCCTGTTGAGCCAAAGCAGCTGAATCATAACTATTTCACTGAAATATAAATCACCATGTTCTGTACACGATACCAGTTATGCTGAAGGCTTAGAAAATACATGCCCAAAATCAGTATGTCCTGTGGTTTAAGGGAACAGGGGCCAGCGTGGCTTTTCCTTTTAATTACTCTCTGAAATGGTCTTTTATGTATTAATTACAGGTGACCATTCTGTATAGCTATGAATACTGAAGGTTTTATTGAAATGGGTTTTTTTTTGTTTTTGGAAGAGGAATGAGAAAAGTTATATAGGAGGAGCAAAATGGAACTCTTCCATCTTGCTCTCTTGAACAGCTCAGAACTTAATATTTTGAAAGCTTCCCCAAGATGAGGGCAGTTGTGAGAATTTTTTAATCTGCTACATGTAAAGCAGTTGGTAAAACTATACAGTAGTCTAAAAGAATCATCTCTACAGTATTTCCTGGAGAACAACAAGAATGCTTCAAACACTATGACTCCAACCTCAGTGCTTCTTGAAACCTCATTTAGTATGATTATGGTGATAATTTTTTATTTCTTTATCTTTTTTTTTTTTTTTGTTAGCTATTCAAAGTCGTAATCCTGTGTGGTACCAAGCTCTGACTCATGGACTTAATGAAGAGCAAAGGAAACAGTTACAAGACATAGCAACTCTGGCAGACCAGAGACGAGCAGCCCATGGTACTCCTATAAGTTTTATTCCTTTTTTAAGTGCCCGAGATAATTTTGCATATTTTTGAAGTTGAAAACCTGCTCCAAATGTGTAATTATGTTGTTTGTTACAGACCACATGGTCAATATAATTTATCACTGTTAATAGATTTGTAATGTTAAAGTAAATGTCCTTATCATTTCATTAGACATAGTTGAATTTACTGAGTTGTACAGTCACCAAATTGCTTTCTACTCATAGCTCTAAAGGGTGCCAAGTACAATCGTATGGAAGTGAACTATTAATTTTCAGTCACAGGCATAGGAGGATTGGTAGGACCTTGGGAAAATATATTAAAATCACAATATTAACATGTAACCTGATCCTATAATGACGACAATAGTAATAATAACAAATATACAGGCAACCTTTCAAATTTTACAAAGTATTTTGTTCACAGAAACCCTATATGGTAGATAATGCTATAATTATTTTGGTTTGTGCTATTCAGAATCTTTATCAGTACCCTTCTTCCCTCTCTCTCAAGATTGCCTCTGTCTCCTGTTTTAGTGAAATAATAGAGCCTCTCTGGTGGGTGCCTTCTCTCTTACTCTTCACCTCAGCTCCTCTGTATCTTCACCTAGCTTCTTCTGCCTTTCTTCCTATCTATGAAGTAGGCATTGCATGCCCTTCTTGCCAAGTTCAACTTCTTCACTTGGCCAAATTATTATTTCCTTTTATCTTCAGTCTCTACTGATTTTTCCCACTGGCTTCAGACAAACCTTTACCTAACTCAGAGAATTCCTATACTCACCCCACCACCACCCTCTCTTTTCTCATCCCTTCCAAATATGGCTTCTGAACTCACTGACAGTCAGCTATTTCCAAGGACTCCAGTGATCTCCTTATTGTTACATTAGGCACTTTCTGTGCAGTTGTCTTTGGTCTCTGCAACTTTTAATTATTATTCTTGTTCCATTGGCTTCTATGGATCCCACCTCCATGTTCCTCCTACCTGTTTGACCTTTCCTTTGAAGTCACGTTTACTTGCTTCACCTCCTGCCCCCTCATTTTGGATGTCCTCCAAAGACCTATCCTGGATATTTTCTTCTTTATATATACTTTTTTTCCTTTAAATATTTCTTCTGCTTCCATAGATTGAAAAAGTGTATCTATGGTGAAGAATTCCATATTTGTATTTATTTCCCTATTCTCTTTCTCCTGTATTCTAGTCATTGTCTCCTCTCTATCTCCTCTTCAGTGGCCCGTAAGAAAATCAAACTCACTATCCCCAAAACATAAGAAATTTTCTTATTCTTTAACCTCTGCCCCTCCTAAGTTTGTGCTTTTTTTGTTGAAGGGCATGCCCCTCCTCTCATTCACCAAGTTTTAAACCTTACAGTCACCTTGAATCCAGCTGCCCCTTCATCCCCAATATCTAAAATTGTACTGCTTCTGCCTCCACGTCTCTTCCATCTGTAACCTTTCTGCTTACACTGCCACTATCTTAGATTTAACAGCTTTGGCTCAGTCTATTGTAATAACCTTCTCATTGTGGTTTTTGCCTTTCTTCTCTAATGTATCTTATAAAATTTATTTTGATGCTTTTTGTTTTTCAACCAACTCCTTTTTTGTTCAGCTACCCGAGATAATTACTCTATCTTACGTTTCCTTCTCCTAAATTTATTAGTCAACATCTCTCCTTTCTTGAGGCTAGGAACTGTTCCATTTTTTCCTTGTGTCCCCAGTGCAAGGCAGCTAGATTTTGCTGTAATGCACAGAGCACTGGGCCTGGAGTCAGGAAGCCTCATCTTAGTTCAAATCTGGCCTCAAACACTTTATTAGCTTTGTGACCCTGGGCAAGTCATTTCACCCTGTTTGTCTCAGTTTCCTCATCTGTAAAATGAGCTGGAGAAGGAAATGGCAAACCACTCCAGTATCTTAGCCAAGAAAACCCCAAATAAGATCAGAAAGAGTTGGACATGACTGAAAAATGTCTGAACAACAACATCCCTAGAGCATCGGCATGGCACACTGAATGATTTGAACTTTTGCATAATTGAGTTGAACTAGTTGATTATGTATTTCCTGTTTGGTTTAGGGTGGTTAATACACTGGGTGAATGCCAGCCATGATTGGGCTCAGGTTCTAGAAGGCGGTTTCCAATTATGCCTGTAGCATTTTAATAATAGTCACTTAATTGTAGGCAAGTTGTCTCACCCCTCAAGGTTTTTGGAAAGGGAGTTTTCCCACAGCAATGACATCACTGGATAGGGCCTGAAATCAGTTATTAGTTGGTAGAGACACACTGGCATATTTCTGGAAGAGAACCAAAAAAGGGGGGGGAGTTTTGGCCCATCCCATTAAGTACAGACATTGAGTACTTACTGACAGTGGACTAGGGCAGTTAATTAAGAATCCTGAGGCCATGAGATGTCATACGATGATAAACGTCCCCCATTTTTATCAGAAATTACATCATTTGTTTCTAATGAAGAAAAAACCCTTTTTTCCGTCCTTCATACCACTTGCTCTACTTGGTATTTGCTACTGTAGGCTTTTATTGGGGTTATATGCTGTATGTTCCTTTTTCATACTAAGAAAGAAAGTTTTAAGATCTTATAAAAAGTAAAAACCAGAAAATCCAAAATAGGTTTTGAAGATCATTACCAACAAGATAAAGTACATAGAATTTAGCACAACCCTTTCATTTATTTATAGATGAGGAAACTGAGTCCCAGAGATTAGGTGTACCGTGTTCAAGGTTACACAGGCTGTAAGCAAGCATTTTCAACCAAGTGGCCTGTAACCCGAGGATGGCTGGAGCCAAGCAAAGCAGACTAGAGACAGGAGAGTCAGGAATCAAACAGAAGTGAAGGAAATGGCTTGCCAGCAAGGAAGCAGATTAGACACACGAGCCGGGGCCCTGCTCCTAGTGGGAGGACCTGAGGCAGTGTGGAGAGATCTCACTACTTACACCTCTGGCTCCACAGTGAGCTGTAGCCCTGACAATGAGGGGTAACAGCAGCAATGACACAAGTTTGATTCATACTTGACCAGAAACAATTCTGGAATTTTGCTGTGGCTGACATCATCCAGAGGGTGAGCACAAAGGATTGTTCTCAGGACACAACTTGCTCGCTAGGTCTTTGTGGTGTCTCCTGATACTTATAGCATCAGTATGTGCCCAGCTTTTGTGACTCTGTTGCCCTGTCTATTATGCCAAAGTGGCTTAAAATAAATTGGTTTTGTAATAGCACCAGCATGTTATGAGCTATGAGAAATATGTTGTCAAACTGAACGTACATATACATACACAATGTACGTATGTGCGTATGGTTGTATGTATTTGACAGCCAAAAGATAATTTTACTATATTGTCTCTGTATGTAGTAATGAATGCTTTCTTTTAAAAAATGTAGCCAAAGTAAATGTTTTGTCTTCCAGAATCCAAAATGATTGAGAAACATGGAGGATACAAATTCAACGCTCCAGTTGTGCCAAGTTCATTCAATTTTGGAGGTCCAGCCCCTGGGATGAATTGAATTATCCCTTTTTTTCCTGCTACCGTGTGATTGTAGTAAAGAGCTTGTGTTCCTCCCAGTAGTGGTTCCAGAACTGGTTTGTGTTCTCTACAGCTCACTCTAAACTAATTGATCAATAGATTGGACAGAAAACCCAGGAAGTGGGACCTGATCATGCAACCTGGCACTGGAAAGTAAACCAGAGGGATATTGGTTGGGGTGGGGGGGAGGGCTGGGTGGTTTTTGTTTTGTTTGGGGGTGGGAGGGTTGTTTCCTTTATTTTTTTTTTTTGGAAGAAAAGAAGAACCTGACTTTGGAGCTTCAAATGACACACTGTGGAGATCTGCAAACAAACGAGGGGATGTCATAAGGCAGCTTTTCTTTTTCTGAGGAAAAAATAGGCATGGGCTGCAGAACTATTTAAAATGTCTCATTTACAGTACAAGCTCAAAGGTAGATGTAATTTTTACACTTATGAATATTTTGCCCAGTTCCCTTTCCCATCCCCTCCCCCATTGGGTCTTTATTCTTTTAATGTAAATAAGGTAATCTGATAGCCTTACTTAATCTTCATCATTTCCATTTATCAAAGATTGTTCCTATATAGATTATTGGACACTTATTGTAGCACTACATAACTGATACAAATCTGTAAATGAATTAGCACTTTCATATTGAAACAAGCCTGCTAGCCTATGTATAAAATAGCAAAATGTTTGCTGTTTATAAAAAGAAGGGATGTAATGGGGCGGGGGGCTGGGGTAATTTCAAGTTATTAATTTAAAAATGAACTAGCAGTTTTGTACCTGGTGACTGTGGTGCACTCACCTCTGACAGTGACTTGAATTCGGTATGTAAAAAGGGGTTAGTGATACTTCATTGCTGCTAAAAAATGGCAACACCCTCTGTGTCCTTTGTTTTTTTCTTAAGGCTCTCAATGTACAAGTGGAAATTTGGATATAAGACCTTAATGTAAAAATGAGAAAGGTTATCTTCTCTGAAGCATGTAAATTGGACCTAAGTTCTGCTCTTAAAGAGTTGATTGAAGTGTGTGGATGAACATCTATATATGCAATCTATTAAAAGAACTTAATTCGGCTGATATGGCTTGATCTGATGCGGTTTTTTTCTAATTTCTAAAACTTCTGTTATATTGACTTAGTTTTCCCCCTGCACCTGGTAATAGTGCTAAGTGCTTGATTTCCTTTTGTTTTTGCATTTAAACTACCACGTGTGTCTCTGTGCCTATCACAGTATCTCTGTCTTTTAACTCAGTCAGTAGGCACAGCTCTCTCTGGGACCACTTTTGATACCACTCCCAAAACAAGCCAGCAGCAAGATGGTGCATAGAGGTTGGTTTGCCATCCCTCAACCTATTGACACCTCTAAAAGAAATCATTAGTTTCTTATCTTGAATTGATCTTAAATATTTGTCTAGTTAGTCATTGTTGATTTGGGTTGTTTTTATATATTAAATACACACACACATATTAACATGTATCAAAGTGTTGTGTTATTGAATTTTAAGCTATTTTAATTTAAATGCTGTTGGGTCTCAAAACAGTCTAGAGAATTGATTACATCTGTAAAAATGAAACCTGCACATATTGATACTCAAAATGCAAAACTTCGGAAAGTGATCTGTCTTTGTGTATTTCTTATATGTTAATAATTAAGTCAGCTTTTTGGAACATGTGGATTTCTTAAAGGGCAGGCAGTTAAACATTTATCCCCATGCATAGGTTGTCAGAAGACATCCCTAAATCCCGTTACTTACATTGGGGCATTTGACCTTCTAGTTTTTTGCCCAGGGTAAAAGACTCAGCTAGCCACCTAAAAATCAGTATAGTTGACACTGATTTATGTGTTTTCTCTTAATGTTTAAATCAAGTGTGTCACTATGCCACAGCTTTTATTTCTTATCAATTTGTATAGTTAACCATCCTCATGTGAATCTGGTAGCATCATCCAGGTGCTTGAATCTGTCATGGACCTATAATAGTTAAAATAAAACCTGAAACAGTTATATGTTTTTGGTGTTATATGTAGGAGTGGAAATACTTGAATGGGGTTATAGAAAAGCCACCTATTGCCACCTTATTCCCATCCCTCCAAATCTCCCCCCTCAATTCCAAATATTCTATTTTTGGCTTCCTGTTTTAGACTTCATTATTAAATAAATTGATAATTTTAATTTTCACATTACTAATCTGTCATTGGAAAAGGCCGTCTCTAATAAAGGTTTATTATTTTCATGTCATAGTATTAAAGTTCTCTTTTGCTAAGGTACTATAACTTGAAGAAATAAATGGGTGGTGTTTGAAAAATTGGGAAGCAAAGACGGAGACTTACTGTTAAATTCAGGGTAGTTTTTCAACACTAAACTGAACTTAAAATACAGTGTTATCCTATTCCCAGGGATTGTTTAGGAAGTAAATAGGAAGAGACATCATTTGGCAGTTTACTAAGACTGTATTTATTGTAAAATAGTGATGACCTCTAGTATTGTACTGAGTGAGTAGACATAGTTTACTTCAAGGAAAACTTCATTCTTAAGCATAACTATCACTAGTTTATATACCTTGTATCCATATTGCCATGTTTTTAAAAAGTTTGAGCCTTGTTTCTTAAAATCTTAAACTACAAATAGGTGGAATAACAGTTTTATTGTTATTTCATTTTTTTTTAATGGATGTACTAAAAATGTAGAGGCTTGACATTTTTATCTCGGATGGTATTAAATGTTCAGGCAGAAATACTACTCATACATCCTTGGGAACAAAAGTCATCCATTTTGTAGAAATGTATATTCCTAGTACTAAATAAAAGAAATAAATTTGTTTCTCTACAGGTTATAAATAAAATGTTGGCTGCTAATCTCCACAAGTTATCAAGATGGTGGCTTCTATGCTCACCTTATGAAGATCAGAACCCTAAAGCAATGGTGGCCAACTGTAGGCCTAGACATGGCTCTTTGGAGCTTCATGTGCTGGCCACCCATTGGAGCAAGCATGAAGAAAAGGCATTGGCAATTGTGTTTAATATTGAGGGTAAAAGAAATAATCATGTTCTCAGGAAGATACGGAAAAATGAATTATGTAAACATTTCTTGGTCTGTTCATTTAATTAGTTATTAAAAGTTTGGAGAAAAAAAATCCTATGACTCTTTGTTGATAAACCTGGTGAATTCTGGCTCCTACCCTTGCTATAGAGCTTCACTTGTTGGTAAAGGAGTCTTGAGTGCCAGGTAAGCTGTCCCTCTGTGACTCACCAAAGACTGACATTCCCTAAGGCCAGTCCCACCATCATCCTTGAGGGAATTTAAATAAACCAAGATATAGTTCTTATAATGTCTCCCTTGAACTTAAAGCTTGTTGTGTCTGCCCATAATCACAAACTTTTCCATTCTGTTTCTTCCAACAAGACAGTTTTAGGTGTGATTTGAATTCTTATAAAAGTTTACTTAAACCCATGGTACAGCCCAAGGATGCCCAGTGCCTCATTCTATTGTGGAGGCATCCCTTATCCTCTGACAATACAAATTCTGAGAGGTTCCAGCAAAAGGAACTTTTCAGATCAGATTGTTGCAGTTCTCTTATCCGCAGTCCAGCCAAGATCTGAGCAGGAAATGTAGAATTTTACTAGAACAGAACAGACCCATCTTACTAACAAGTTGTCATTGAATCAATTGCTCTTTTGAAGTCTAGCCCGACTGTTAAAAATTGGGGCCAAGAAAAAGCCATTCTTGGAATAATTAAAAACAATTTTTTTTGAATGCCAGAAATTGAGAAGAAAACATTTTAGAGGCAGTGTGGTATAATCAAGTGGAAGGAACACTGGCTTTGGAATCTGGACCTGTCATAACGTCAGTGACCCCAACTTCCTTCTTCTGAAAATTGAAGGTGTTAAGATTAGATGGCCCTTTGAAATCCATGAAATCTATGATCCTAAGCAAAATGGAGTAATAAAAGATAGTGATTGAATAGAAGACATTTTTTTCTGTGGAGTGCCATTTCTATCAAGAATGGTTTGTTATAAATGAAGTGACTAGTGGCACAGTGGAAAAAGTCAGAAAGACTTAATAAACTTATTAGCTGTGTAACAGTCAATTTGATCTCTCAGCTAAGAGGTACTTAACAGAGTTATGAGATTCAAATAAGGTACTGTGCTTTGCAAACTTTGCTTACCACATGACTGCCCCATTACCCCGACCTTCCCACACAACAAAGTACAAAAAATAACACACAACTGACTCATGATGAAACATGCTATCCATCTCCAGAAAGAGAACAGATGGACTTAGAGTGCACACTGAAGCATATTTTCTACTATTTTTCTTGGAATGTGGCTAATACAGAAATTTGTCCTGTATGTGTATATATACTTATAATGGGTTTTATTTTTCTTGCCTTCTCAGTGGGCTGGGATGGAGGGGATAACTTGGAATTGAAAATAAAATTGAATTTAAAAAATTAACATATTGCCGTCAAAACAACATGCCTCATTCCACACCAATGATATTTCTGACCCTCATCTTTATTCTGAGTTGAAGGAAGTTCCTGTTCATCATCAGTCCCTTGAGGTCAGTAGTCACTACATCACCCAGAGTTCTTTCAGTTTTCAAGTTTTCTTTCCAAGTTAGCACTGTGTAAATTGTTGTATTCCTGCTTATTTCACTGCCTTGGTTCACACACATCTAATGAACACCTATTACTGCATTTCTATGCCAGCTTATTTTTTCCCAATCCACTTTTCCAACTGTCTGCCACTCCAAAAAGTGATGCTATGGCTGCTTCAATGTTTGTATGAATTTTCCCTCTGCATATGACCTAATTGGAGTAAATACCTCCTAATTGTATAGCTGGGGTTAAGGGTATAATGTTGTTTTTTTTTAATTAATAAATTTATTTTTAGTTTTCTGTCACTGTGATAAGATTTTTCTCCCCATCTCCCCCTCCCCTCACCCCAAGATGGCATATGTAAATTAAAATAGGCTCAACATACAGATTCATATTACATCAATTTTCACATTAGTCATTCTGTAAAGAATTAGAATCAATGGGAGGAACCATGAGAAAGAAGGAAAAAAAGCAAATAATATGCTTCAATCTGCATTCAGACTTCATAGTTCTTTTTCTGGATGTGGACAGCATTTTCCATCATGAGTCTTTTGGAGCTGTCTTAAATCCTTGCATTGCTGAGAAGAGCTAAGTCTATCAAAGTTAGTCACCACTTAATGTGGCTGTTACTGTGTATACTGTTCTGGTTCTGCTCACTTCATTCAGCATCAGTTCATATAAGTCTTTACATATTTTTCTTAAGTCTACCTCCAATTTTTTGCCACTACAAAAAGAGCTGCTGTGAATATTTTTGTACATGTGGGTCCTTTTCCCATTTTTATGATCTTTTGGGAAACAGACCGAGGATTGGTATTGCTGGGTCAAGGGGTATGCACAGTCTTATAGTCCTTTGGGCATAGTTCCAAATGCATTAGTGTTCCAAATTTCCGACATCGTCTCCAACGTTTATCATTGTCCTGTTTTGTCATGTTAGCAGATCTGATAGGTGTGATGTGGTACCTCAGAGTTGTTTTGATTTGTATTTCTGTAATCTAGTGATTTAGAGCATTTTTTCATGACTATAGATAGCTTTAATTTCTTCCTCTGAAAACTGCCTGTTCATATCCTTTGACCATCTTATCAACTGGGGAATGACTTGTATTCTTACAAATTTGACTCAGTTATTTATATTTAGAAATGAGGCCTTCATCAGAGACATTGGCTGTAAAAATTCCTTCTCGGTTTTCTGCTTCCTTTCCAATCTTGGTTGCATTGGCCTTGTTTGCAAAAACTTTTCAATTTAATGTAATCAAAATTACCCATTTTGCATCCCATAATATTCTCTCATTTGGTCATAAATTCTTCCATTTTCCATAAATAGGACAGGTAAGCTATCCTTGTTCTCCCAGTTTGGTTATAGCATCAGTCTTTAGATAATAAATCATGTACATTTTTTGACTTTATTTTGGTATATGGCTAAATTGTTTTTTAGGACAGCTGTACCAGCATTCCATTAGTGTGCCTGCTACTCCCACAGTCTCTAAGACACACCCTTTCCTTGTCATCTGTCAATCCTGATGGAAATGAGATCAAATCTTAATGCTAATTGCAACTTTCATATAGCTTTTATTTGTATTTTGAAAATTGCATGTTCATATTCTTTGACCACTTTTCTCCTGGGTAATGTCTTTTTGCCCCTATTCTTTTTTATTTATTTTTATTCTGAACTTAAGCAGTTCCATAACAAAGTGGAATTGAAAAAAAAAAGATTGCATCAGAAACTACAGGTCTTATCATGTACAACTTGCTATTCCTTTTAAATTTACAAGAAAAATATCATTTAACTTCTTTCCCCTCCCTCCCACTCAGATTGCCACCATTAGACACAAATGTGTATATGTCAGTTCTTCCTTTAGATGCAGTTACTATCTTTATTCAGAAGACCTTTGATTTTGATTAATTTGGATATTTATAATAGAATGACTTAGTCACTCAAAGTTGTTCTTAAAACAATATTATTACTGTATACAGTGTTCTCTTAGTTCTGTTCATTTTGCTCTTCGATATTTTCAAGGTTTTTTTGAAATTGTCCTGGTTGTCATTTCTTATAGCAGAGTAGTATTCCATCACAGACATAATCCACAACTTGTTTCGCTGTTCCCCAATTAATGGGCATCCTCACAATTTCCAGTTCTTTGCCACCACAAATAGAGCTACAAATATTTTACAATATGTTTTTCTCCTTTTTGCCTAATCATCTTGTGAAATACACCTACTAGTGGCTGGGTCTATAGGCTGTTTAATAACTCTTTGGGCATAATTCCAAATCTCTTCAAAATTGCTGGATCACCTCACAGGTCCATCAACAATTATTGTCCCAATTTTTCCACATCCCTTCCAACATTTGTTGCATTCCCCTTCTACCATTTTAGCTAAGCTGATAGGTATAAAATGATATCTGAAGGTTGTTTTAGTTTGCATTTTTTCATTTGACTAAACTGTTTTGATTTCTTCATCAGAAAACTGCCTGTTTGTATCCTTTGACCATTTATCAATTGGGGAATGACTCAGATATAACAAAGTTCTTTATATATTTGAGATATGAGACCTTTATCTGAGGAACTACCTATAAAGCTTTCCGCCCAATTTTCTGCTCTCCTGATCCTGACTACATTTCATTTGTACAAAAACTTTTAATTTAATGTAATCAAAATTATCCATTTTATACCTTACAGTGCTCTATCTCATTTGTTCAAGGTATTTTTTTTTAATCACCTCTGTCTCTAATTGAGATTTCTACTGTTGGCCATAATTGAGATAGGCATCTCTGAACTTTCTCCATTCTGATGGGACATTTCAAAGTTACATGCATATTCATTTGTTACTTACTGTGGTGTGAATTGTCAAAAAATGGGGCTAAACCAGTTTTCTTCAAAATTCAGTTTTTCCTAGCAATTTCTGCTGAACAGGAAGTCTCAATACTTTTTGTTCTTGGCTTTATCGAGGTATAGTAGATAGAGCACCACGCCTTAAGTTAGGAAGATGACATCACATCCAGCCTTGGACATGAGCTTGGGGGACCCTGAGCAAATCACCAATCTGTTTGCCTCATTTCCTCATCTATAAAATGGGGTACCTGGAAAGGTGGTTGTGAGGATCAAATGAGAAAGAGGTGTTCTAGCATGTCCTTCCCTTTTTGTAAAACTGCAGGTTAGATGACTTTCTGGGAGGAATTTTTAGGTTACTGAAAGAGTTAAATATATTGGAAGAGGCTGAGAAAATGTTCGGATTAGGGGACAGTAGGCCAATCTAGCTTGAGCGACTGACTTATGTGGGGGATAAAAGTGGGATGTAGATAGGACCAGGTTTTAGAAGACCTGGACAGTAGGCCAAGCTGTTCAACTTAACTTTGAGGAAAAACTGGGACACTGAGTTAAGTCACCACATTTCAGTAGGGTTAGTATTTGAACCAGTGATAGCACTGTTAATTTGTGTAGAGGCCATTCTAAGAGCTGGGGATACAAAGAACGGCAAAAAAGAATGATTTTATGCTTTCAAACAGCTCACAGTCTAATGGGGGGGGCAAATAACGTGTAAACAAGATATTTAGAGGTTAAACTGAAAATAATCAACAGAGCATTAGGAGAAAAAAAGGTAAAAGGTGGAGTTTTAACTGCAGCTTGAAGAAAGTCAGGAAATAGGAATTTCAGGCATGGGGAGCAATGAAAATGCACAGCATCAGGAGTAGGGGTGGAGAGAAGCAAGAAGGCCATTTCTTCTGATTCTTTGCTTATCCTGTTCCACTGAACCTTTAAAAAAAATAAGCCAATAACTATCCTATATTTTCAGGTCTGGTAATGTTGTTATGACCTCTTTTTTTACTTTTTATTTCTTAAGATTCTATATTTTCTGTTCCTTCAAATGGATCTTACTATTTAGTCCACACTGTAGTATCCCCTGGTAATCTTATTTTTATAGTAGTAAATCTGTAAATTACTATTGGCATGGCCAAATCATAAACTATCTTTCCATTTATCTTTATTTCTGTTAATGAATGTTTTGTATTTGTGCTTATATAAATCTTACGTAGCCCTAGTAGGCAAAGTCCCAAATATTTTGCCCATTTTTAAAATATTGTATTAGAAATGCTTTTTGTGGATTTTGTATCCTGCTACTTGTTATTAATCATCTGCTCGATCCACCACCTTTTCCTCAATTAGATTTTAAAACTGCTCTACTTCTGCCTAACAATACCTTCATGTCTTCGTCCTAACTCCTTGACATAGATATTCTCCAAAGCAACACACTGTCCTAAGCCCTCCTCATGTGTCGCTTACTACCTCTCTGCAAACCTTTCTTTCCCTTGAGCCCTGATCTTTCTGCCAAACCTCAAATTCATACTTGCAGCTGCTCACTGGAGGGCAGCTGGCTGATGCAGTGGATTGAGCGTTGGCTCTGGTGTCAGGAGTCGTCATCTCCCTGAGTTCAAATCTGGCCTCAGACACTTGTAGCTGTGTGACCCGGAGTAAGTCACTTCACCCTATTTGTCTCAGTTTCCTCATCTGTAAAATGAGCTGGAGAAGGGAATGGCAAACCACTCTTTTGCCAAGAAAACCCCAAATGGGATCACAAAGGGTTGGATGCAACTGAAACGACTCAACTGCTTACGGGATAACTTCACTTTCGTGTCCTGGTGGTATCTTAAACTCAACATTTCCAATGCCAGATGTGAACATTTTCCTCCAAAAACGAGTTCTTGACTTCTCTATTTTTTCCATCAGTGGCATTACTATTCAGAGTCAAACCTGTTATCCTTTCCTTTTTCATCCTCCCTCCTTTTTTTGGGGGGGAGGGGGTGCTCGAGGCAATGAAGGTTAAGTGACATGCCCAGGGTCACACAGTTAAGTGTCTGAAGCTGGATTTGAACTCAGGTCTTCCTGATTCCAAGGCCTGTGTTCTATGCATTGCGCCACCCAACCTACTGATATCGTTGTTGCTCCATCATCTCTGATCCATGTTTGTTACTGTTTATCCTGCACCATTCCAGGTTCTCAGCATTTATTCCGACTGCCATCCCCTTCTAACTTTGTCTGATTTCTCCAACCCATCCTCCCTCAAGTCAGGACCTCTCCTCCTCTTCTTACCTCACCTGGTTTATTAGTTTGCTGGCCTCACCTCACCCTGCTCTGGTCCTTTCTCCAATTCTGCCAAAGCAACTTGTATTAGGCACAGATCTGACCTTGTCATACTGCCCTTCCTCAGTGAATTCCACTGCCAGGTCCTCCAATCTAAATTCCTCTTCTTAGAATCGGTTTTCCTTTGGACTTACGTTTGAGATGCCGTTAGGTAACGGACATCTTCAGAAGAGAAATTAGGATTGGAGCCCATGGGAAAGGAGCAGATCATCAACAGGGAGCCGAGTGAACAGAAGAGAGCTGGGGTGGGAGGCACCACGTGTGACACAAGTGGCAAGCGTGCTTTTGACCAAAGTCATTTCCAATGTAAGGTTTGTGCAAGACAATCCACTGAAGGAGAAAATAATTTCTATTTATATTCTTTTTACTTAAAACAAGAAAAACTGAGCAATACTTAGCATACAGGTCAACAATGGTACCTCCACTCTTTATGCTGGATGGTCACATCATGTATGTATAGTATGTGAGGTTCTCCAAGAGAAGAGTAGGGATTCCCTCAGGCAGGACAGTGTATGAATAGAGCCACGGACTGAAGAAAATTTGAGTATGATCCTTACCTTAGATACTAATTAGCTATGTGACCCTGGAGAAGTTACTTAACCCTTCTCAGCCTTGGTCTTCCCCTCTGTAAAATGGGGGGAATAGTACCTACATCATAAGGCTGTTGTGAAGCTCAAATGAGATATATATGTAACAAGTCTGCAAACAAGGCCCTATAATAAATGTAATTATTTGTCCACAACATAGATTGAAAATGGTACTCTAATTTGTTTTCAGTGTATCGTTAAGTATGTGTACATGTGCCCTGCTGATTTATGGATATTATTAAGTTTTAACTAAACTAAGTTACAAAATGAACAACTGGCTTATAAAGATTCATGCAAGAAATCACAAATTGAAGAAAATACTAATAAATGTGAATACAAATAAAAAAAGGTAGAGCTGGAAATTCTACTTTCAGTTTTTTGTCAACGACATTTTGGTAAGACAATTATAACTTACAAAAAGTTGGCCAAAAAAATTTAAATTATCAAGTAGCTTATTTTAATATGGATTTATCTTCATGAGTGCTGACAAACCTTACCCTCAGTGTATCTTGTACATTGGTGGTATTAGCTGATAGTATGAGGCAAAATATAATTTATAAGACACTTTCAAAATGTAGCTTTTATTGCCAAAAACAATGTGTCACCTATAAAAATCTCTTTATGCTTTAACTTTGGAAACAATTTCCCAGCTTGTTTAAAAAACTTCCAAGTTAAGCTTCAGTAGGTTTTGAACCATTTGTTCAAAATATAACAATACTTTTCAATTAGTATATAATAACTGATACCAAGTAAAATGCAACTTTATTAGACACATTTCAGTCAACATGTTGGTAAATGAATTTGAAAAATGAATACCAAGATTTATACGCAAAGTCAATAATGCACTTTTTCCACATGGAGCTACACATTAACCAACAAACATTTATTAAGGGCCTACTCTTCATGAGGCAATGTTCTGGGTACTGAGGATATTAAGACAATTCCTATTTTCAAGGAGCTTACAATCTACTGGTGGGGGTGGGGGTGGGGGTGGAGGAGGGGGAGACAACAAGCATAGATGAATGGTGGTACTGCAGCTCTAAGAGATGGTGGTGGGGAGACTGTGCATTCTGGGAATGGAGGATGGCCAGTACAAAGGCAGGTAGATGTATGTACCATGGGAAGGATAGTGGGGCAGCCAGTTTAGATGGACTCCAGAGTGTTTTGAGGAGGAATAATGCACAGTGAGGAGGAAAAGATCAGTTGAGGTCAAGCTGTGAGGGGTGTTAAAAGCTAGAGTTTATATTTGATCCTAGAGGCAACAGAGTTTATTGAGTAAGTAAGTGACTTGACCAAATCTATGTCTAAGGAAACTCACTTTGGCAAGCATGCAAGAGCAGGATGGATTGAAGTAAAGGCTAGGGGCACACTAATTAGTAAGCCATTGTAGCAATCTTTGCTACAGGTGATAAAGGACTGAACCAAGGTTTTACTTTGTTCCATCCAGTTGACATTAAGTATTTTTTTGTGATTTTTTTTTCAGCTATGGCAGTCATTAAAATACCAGAATAAGACCTCTGAATCAATGCATCACAGTATTAAAACAAGATTTCAAAAATAATGAAGCAATTAACTTGTTTTCACTAAAAATTATTGTAATGATAACTTAGTGAGTAAAAAGGTTTTTACACCATTGATGTACAAAATCACCTATTTTAAAAAAGATTCTTTTCAAATTTGTTTTATAGTGCACATATTAGTAGAGTGGTAAATGCATATAATTCATAAATTTTATACACACAGACATGCTCAAATAAAATAATGTCCTCCAACCTGCATAACAAAAATACAGGAGGTACCAATCTTAAGAGTCCTATCTGGAGTAGTGTTAGTTCACAGTCACATTATAGGAAGGGTAGTGACAAGTTGGAGTATGTCTCCAGGAAGGGGACCAGGGGAGCTGTGGGGCTACAGAATGACTTACGACTTACTGCTGAAGAGACTGAGAATATGTAGGTCTTATAAGAATGTGAAGGGCTCTTAATAGGCATTTATTAAGCTTCTATTTTCTTCATAGTTTGAGATGCTCAATTTCTAGAATTCATGCCCTAGGCATGAATATCCCCAACCACCAGGTAAGAGGGTGATAAATCAATATGATGCACCTGATCTTCCAAAACCCCACTGTTTTCCCTCTTCCTACTTTCAAGTCCTATCATCTTCATACATGCTTCCAAACCTCTGCAGGCACAAAGATTATTTCCCTTGTTTTAATTCCTGCATCACTGCAAGTCTTTTCACCAGGACCTCGCCCCTTTACATGGTTCTTCAACTGCTTCACGTATTAGTCTTCTCAACAAAGCTGTAAGCTGTTCCATTCAAGTTGGTCGCTGGGGACACAAAAAAGAACAAGATCTTGTCCCTGCCCTCCAGGAGCTGACATTCTAGTAAGAACTTCTCAGTCCAGTTACCTCTGGTTTCTCAAACATTCCACAGAACATACAGTGCAGAGGATTAAATACAACCATGGCGTACCTACACATTATGCCTGATTTGCCTAAAAAAATGAAGCCCTGGTGTACCATCTCTTCTTTTAAAGGCCAGTTTCTCCTTGTACAGGTAATTTAATGCTTTTTGTCTCAATGGAGATAAGGTGAGCCTCTCATTTAAGAAAATGGCATTTTCTCTAAGGTGGAATGCAGTCTGAAGGTTAACAAACCAGGATGTGTCCTGAATAACTTTTCCCCCGGAATAGTCAGCAGTTGATAATACTTGAAAGCTTGTGACTTACTTGAAGGTGAAGCAAAGTAACATTCCTCTAAATATTCAGGTATCTGTTGACATATATAGATCCTAAATGTCATTATTACTCAAAACTATTCCACTCCTGGAACTTACATTCTTTCCCGTTTAACCACAATTGCATTACTTTTCATTGATCATATTGCTTCACTCCTCTCTTCCCTCATCGCGACCATTTTTACTAGCCTTCTTCTAATTTTGTTTACCTTCCAGAATCCCTTTCACCTCTGACTTTTGCAGGAGTCTAGCTTACAAAACTTTGCTGGAGAAAGCCATACAATTGACAACATTTTTTGAATGACAAATCCATTCTATTTAATCTAAGCTATATCAACTGACTGTGGAGGCATAGTAAAAACCTCCCGTTTTATCTAAATTGGAAATATTAATAAATGTATTTCTCTAAAGACCCAGAAATTGGGATTACAGGTGGAAACCAAACTTTGAATAAAGAATACCCACTAGTCCAGTTAAGTGACTGGTCTGTAACCTACCCACCCACACTTTTTTTTGGTGAGGCAATCAGGGTTAAGTGACTTGCCCAAGATCACACAGCTAGTACCCGTCAAGTGTTTGGTCTGAGGCCAGATTTGAATTCAGGTCCTCCTGACTTAAGGGCCGGTGCTCTATCCACTGCACCACCTAGCTGCCCCTGTACCCACACTTTCATAGAGAAAAGATTAAGATATTGATCCTTTCAATACTCCAATTGAGTGATTCAGGAAGAAACTGAGTAGTTACCAGAAGATTAAATGGCCATCATTGTTAGACTGAGCTCCTCGAGGGCAGGGACTCTTGTCTTTCTTTCAGCTCTTAGCACAGTGCTTAGCACTGGCAGGAGCTTAAATGATTTAAATTTTACAAAATGTGAAAGGCTGTCAAAGGGAGGAAAGGATCACACTTGTTCTGTTTGGTCAAGGAGAGAATAACAAAGAGTAATGGGTACAAGTTGCAGAGCTCTGGCAGGTTCAAGGTGGATATAAAGAAAACTTAACAATTACCTATTAAAAAAATGCAATCAGATACATAAATTACCATAAGACCACCACTTTTAGTGGAGGTTGAATGACTCCACTGGTGTAAGAGTTCATTGATCGATGTTCTGGTGGGATTCAATGGCTTCTACGATCTCTTCCAACTCTGGGCTTCTGAGATCTTCTTAAATCTCAGACCTGTTCCCGGTTCTAGTTCTGACTTGACACAGTAACTGTTAAGTGACTTTAGGGAAATTACTTAACCCTTGAGCTTGTTTCCTTAACTACAAAACAGCTTCCCAATCACCAAAATGTCAGCTACCACAAGACTTTTTTTTTTTTTTAACCAATAGTCACTCCTGAAATGTGAAGAGCCATTTGTGGCATACCTGCAAATGAAAGTGGAGACCTTCAAAATAATCCTCCCTTCTACCAACTTTGGGGTTGAAGAGATGCAACAATTTAACATCAAACATCTTTGTCAAGTGCTTACGTAGGCTAGCAGAAGCACTAGGAAAGAGAAAAGTCCCTGCCCTCATGGAGCTTACAGTCTAACAGGCTATAATATATGCATGTAATATAAAAGTTATCAAGAGCAAAGTGCTATGTGAGGTCCTAGTATGGAAATGATATTACCAACTGGCAGGGGTCAGTAAAGACTTCCTGGAGAAGTGGATATGGGACCAAATGAGATCACATATCCAAAAAGGCTTTGTAAGCTGTACTGTTTTATAACTGGGTTAATTTCCCAAGTTATTTCTGAAAGTAAGTACCAAGTTTTACACTCCACCTTTCACAAATCCTTTAGCTGAAGTCATACTGCACAGTCCACAATGTCGTGCTTCTCTATCCCTACCATTCCCAGTTTCCTATGCCAGGATTATGTTCATCATCTGAAATCCTACATTCTCAGGGTCCACCTCAAATGCAACCTTCCCTTATCCTCAAGTACTCCTATCTTGATGGACTAAACTATAGGATACTTGGATTTAAAACTTTCTGTGTCACCCTAGGTGATTAACAAGGCCTCTTTAACAACTGTTTCCTTCTCTGTAAAACAGGGCAAAAAGGTACAACCTACCTCACAGAGTTGTACGGAAAAGGCTTGTAGACATTAAAATTCTAAAGAAATATAAGCCATTACTCTCTCAGACACCTTTCCTTCCTCTTGTGAATTCTCATAAAAACCCACTTTCCAAATATCCTTAAAAGTTCCCCCAAAACTCAGGTGTTATGTACCTTTGCTTCCTCTTGTGAGTTTTCCCAACAGTCCACTTTCTATACCCTATTAAAAGTTCCCAAAAGAACTTAGACACTTTTGCCTTCTTTAGTGAAGACTCATAATAGCTGACTTTCTATACCCACCTAAAAGTTCCAAAGAACTCAGAGAGACACCTTTGTTTGCTTCCTCTTGAGTTCTCAATAGTCCCTGTCCTATACCCTTTTAAGAGTTCCCAAAGCACTTTCCTAACACCCATCCCGGGAAGTAGGCAGGTCAAGCATCCTGTTTTACTTTTGGGTGTTTTTTTTGGTTCGTTTTTAGCAGAACAGCAAAGTAGGCTCAGGTTAAATGGCTCCCAAAGGAGCTCCTGATCCAAAGCATCAACTCCTGGCTCTCGCACCACAGAAGGGGATAATGCCATCAATAACATCAGAAACTGACATGATTTTATCAGAGGAAATGACATTAAAGAAGAGGCATTACCAAGGGGCTTTCTTAACTGACTCGAAGCTGAAACCTTGCCCAGGTGTGGTTTCCTCCATTAGACTGTGAATTCTACTAGCATCTCCAGTATTTTGGACAGTACTTTGCACCTAGTAAGCGCTTAATAAATGCTGCATTCATTCATTGTTCGTTCTTTGGCCTACCTCACAGGGGACCATGAGTAACTCAGGTAAAGGCCTTGAAGAATTTACAGACATTGACTAGGGCACTATTCCCCCCCCCCCCCCGGGGCCGCACGTTTGTGGACAGTCCCGCTCCTCGGGCTGCTACCTGGTTCGGTCACAGCCAACACTGTCCACCCCGCTGCCCCCAGCCTGGGGAAGGCGAACCCTCCTCCCTCCGGGTCACTGCCCCCCGCGGGGTCGCCTGGCGAGGGTCACCCACCGCTCGTGTCCAGAGGCAGGCGGTCCCGGGCCGAGACTCGAGCTCCGAGAAAAGCGGAGACGGGCCAGCGGGGAGGGAGCGGCCTCCGCTCAGCCAGGCTCGCCTCGGGCCAGAGCCCCCTGGGAGCTCCGGGGAGCTGTCGGCCCAGCTCCCCGCTCCTCTCCGCGCTCCGCTCGGCACGGTGCCATCTTCGCAAGAGCGCGGGCCCCTAGCGCTCAGCTCCCAAGAGGCAGAGAAGCCGCTCCCGGCAAGTCCACGGGGAAAATGGCGGCCGCCGCCGCTTCTCTCTTCCCCGCTAATCTCAAATGCCAGCCTCTCTCCCTCGCTACAAAATGGCGCCTCCCGCTGCGGCCCCAGAACCGGCATAATTCACACTCCGGAGAGGTGTAGTCCGACGGGAACAGACGGATCTCCCAGCCAATCAGCCTGTGGAGTCTGTGTTCCGCTCCGTTGGCCAGCCACTCATCGGCAAGCGCCCAAGCCTGGAAGTGTCTACGTCACGGGGAAGGGCACAGAAGAGGCCGCCTTCTTCCCGGTCCTAGGGGTTTTGGCCAATGACAATCACGAGTTGCTCCATGAATGACGAGGCGGTGACCCAATGGGGTTCGGGGGCGGGCCTCGGGGGCTCTATGCGTGTTGCGGGGCCCTGGGGCCGGGGCGGCTGTTTCCTGTCCTGGTGCATGGTGGTCGGACGAAGGAATTGTTGGAAAATTTTCTCGGAGGTTCGTATATAAATGTGTTTTTACCCAGTGTGCATTATTCTCCACCCGGCCGCCGCCCTCAGCGCAGTGCGCCGGCTAGGGCTCCGGCCTCGGCCCCCCGGCTCCGTAGCTGGGCCTTGGGGGCCGGGCGCTGAGGGCGGCGGCCTGGGGCAGAAGCGGAGTTTATTAATAACTCGCGGCGGCGGGTGCAGCTCGGTGGGACTCCCTCCTCGTCCACGGGCCGCTCTCTCGCCCTTCCCTTCGCCCCTCCCCCCGGCCTCGAGGGACGGCCGCCCGCCCGCCGGGGAGGGCGCGAGAGGGAGCGAGCGAGCGGGCGGGCGCGAGCCCCGGGGGGAGCCCGTGCCGAGCCGGAGCCGCGGAGCCGCAGCCGCCGCGGGAGCCCGAACGCCGCCCCGAGGCCTTTGGGCCGCGCTTCCCGCCCGCGGCGGCTGCCCATGCGGGCCGTGATCCCGGGCCTGCCGGCTCCGGGGCCCGGGCCCCCCGGTGGGTGGGGGGGCTTAGCCGCTGTCCGCAGTCGCTCTGCGCGCGCCCCGTGGGGCTGTTGATAATCACCGTCCTTACGGGGAGCGACACCGGGCGGGTGTCCCGGAGGCGTCAGCCGCCGGGCCCGCGGTTCTCTGGCCCCGGGAGCCGGGCCGGGTGCTCGGGGCGCCCTGCCGCCCCTCGCTGGGCTCTGCCCAAATAGCGTTTGCCAACTTTGCTGTGACCGTCCTGAGCCAGGGGTCGAGAGCCGGCCTCCGCCGAGCTCGCTTTTATTCCTGAACAAAAGGAACATTTGGAAGGAAGATGGGACACGAGGGTTGTCTTAAAACTTTACCCCTGCTCCGATGCTGCCGAGACTCGTTTTCTCAAATGTCGAGTAATTTGAAGTTTACGTTTTTGTTCTTAAGTTTGGAATACTTTGTTACATTTTAAAATAAGCTTTTCTTTTTGTGTGCTCGGCATTCGAGTTTGAAGTCTGGAGATGGTCTCGATGTTTTAACACAGTCGAGATCGTCAAAGTGAGAACATTTTGAAAAATCAATACACGTGGGAATAGGAGTCAGGCGATGAGGTCCCTTATTCCGGCTCGGCACCCTATCAGCTGTGTGATTTGGGGTCAGCCATTAACCACTCTCACCTTTTAGATTCTCATCAGAAGGTTTTTCCAGAAGCATAGTGTATATACCACAGGGCTGGAATTCAAGTCAGGATGCTTTGGTTCAGGTTCTCTTTTAGCTGTTTTTTTGTGGGCAATTTACTACTTTCTCTGTATTCTCATCTTTAAGATGGGCTTAATGTTATTTGGACTCCCTGCCTCAGGGTTTGCAAGGAAAACGATGTGAGTTTTTTTGGGAATGGTTAATATCCATGTGTTCCTACCTTTTGGTTGAGGTGAGGATCTAATGAGAACTATAAATGTGGATTATACTAGTCAACGTAAACCGCCTTGCATCTTACATTATACCTTTTGATCCTTACTACAACCCTGTGAGACGGGTAGTACCAAGCCTATCCCAGTTTTACAGATGTGGATAGACTCAAGTGGTTAGAATTGACCAGAGGTCGAAGCTAGTAATTAATCAAGTGGGACTCGACTCAAGTCTTCCATCTTCAAATCCACCACACCGCGGCAGCCTCTATAAAACTTTAAATGTGAGATATTTTATATTATGTAGTGATAATTTAATACTTGTATTGGGTACCTAGTATGTGTTAGATGCTGAGGGATTCAAAGATAGGAACTGGCTCTGGATAAGCTTATGTTCTAGTTAAAGGGATAGTACATGCACATAAGGAAAATCGTTATATAAGAGAGTGCAAAATGATACAGAAAAAAAATGGCTAAAGAGTTGACATTGATCCAGGGATTAGATTGTGAGCAGGGTTGTGACAAAAAAATGTAAAGGAGAAACGTTATACTAAGCTGGGAGAATAGGAAAGGTTAACTGTGATTGAAACAGAAAAACAGTAAAGAGCAAGGTAAGGGGCAGGACTGACAGATTTCAGTTGCAAGCCTACTAAAAATTTTGGACTTGGCTCCAATACTGTATCTTTTAAAAGGACTTTACTGATTCTCCAATTACCTCCAATTTATTTTTATTATGTATGTTTTTTGCATCGACCTATTCATCTGTGTATATAAAACTCCCTAAGTAAAATGTAAAGGAGGGTAGGAGTGTGTGTGGTTTTTTGATTTGTAAATGAGGATTGGGAGTGGTTTTTGGTTTTTTTTTTCCCTCTCCCTTTGTTTCGCCAGTGCTCTTGGCTCTTTTTGGGCTGGGGAAAGGGGTGTTTAAAACTGTGTTAATCAGATAAACATCTACTATGTGGGAAGAATGGGAATCATTCATCTTTGATAAGAACGGAAGAGTGGAGAACTAGAACCAGGGAGGCGGGTTAGGAAACCCAGTGGTACAAGAAAACAAAGTGTTTTCTTGTAAACAAGTAAACTGTTCTTGTAACAAGTAAACTGTTAGCCAGGAGTATGCTTTATTTAATGAAGGAAAAACCAAAACAGGAGAGGGAGGTTCTGATTTTTATTCTAAAGAGATGAAAGAATTTAGTAATCTTGAGGGTATAACATGGGACATCAGAGGATCAAGAAAACTTTGAAATTACAAAAGTTGGAAAGTTTTAGTAATCATCTAGTCCAATACCCTCCAAGTTTTAAATAACCTGGGGCCTAGAAAAATTATTGTCTTGCCAGAGACAGCATAGCTAGTTAGTGATATCAGAGACTAGACCCTGTCCAGATCCAATCCATTCATCCAAAGTGTTGCGGATGTAAAAACAGCATTTGGAGATGATGGGAGGGTGGAGGCTACCTGATCAAATAACATTGATTTGGCTTTTTCTTGTAAAGGTGACTTCACAGTGTCGCTACCAACTCTTGTTCCAGTGGTATTTCTTCATTGTATTTGTTTTTATAGTTTTATGTACATTGAAGAGTACCCTACAAATTTCCTATTTCCAATAAAATGTAAGCTCTTTGAGGATAGAAATTATCTTGGTTTTTTTTTCTTGATTTCCCTATATATAGCACAATGCCAGTGCTGTATATGTTCTGGGGATAGTATCCATGGATTCAATGTATAGAGAATCTATTTCTACCTTCCCTGCAACTTATAGAGAGTGATCTAGAGCAGTAGGGTCAAACTCAAATAAAACAGGAATTTGCTGGCCACATTAACTTAGAAAACTACAAATCAACATTATGTTGTTTTGTATTTTTGTTGATTTTTGCTAATTTTGTTGAATTTGCTAAAAATTTCCTAATTACTTTTTAATGTGATTTGAGGGCACACTCCTTAGTTTTGCTGGTGCCTGGGGGGAAGGGGCAAGTGTGGCAAGTGTGACACCTCTGGTCTACAGCACAGAGAAGTCAAGTGACTTGTCCAGGGTCATGTAGTAGAACTTGCATTTGGGTCTGCTCTCTCTGCCTACCATACCGTGCTGCTTCTCCAGTGAGACAGGAACCTGTCCAAGTCTACACCTGTGACTTCACTGGTATAGACGACTTTCGGTGAGAAAACTCCCATCACCAATGAAGATCAGCATTTGTTCCACAGCTTCTAGTCCTACAGAGTTGCCTGGGCACTGAGGTGAAACCACATGTCTCCTGTGTGTCAAGAGGCAAGACTTGGACCCAACTCTTCCCAGCATCTTGATCCAGGCCATCTCTCCACCATGCTTAGTGTTTCTTGAATTGAGCAGAATTTAATGTGAGCCATAGAAAGGTTTTTGTGTCAGCAGGATGGGCATTCTGTGGCCAAGCTATTTTTGAGAGTACTAACTTGGTGAGTTTTACAAGCAAGCAGATAAAGGCATTCATTTTCTCTTCTGGACAGTGATGGGCTTGGTTTGGATGACCAGAAAAAGGCCATTTCAGCTCCACACATCTGTGACTTGGGTTGTGATCTTATTGAAGGGCAGCATGTGCTAGATTACTTCTTCCCCAAAACTCAAAGACCTGATGCCCATGTATGGGCCACAGTCTTGAAGGCATTTGCCTTAATAGAATGAGAAGTCCCTGGACTGAGGAGTTGGGGAGCTCATGATTCTCATCCAAGCTCTGCTACTACGTTGCTGGGACTTTTGGACAGTTATTTCCATTCTCTACTGTTTTGCCTGTAAAAAAATAAGGTTGGATTACATTATCTTTGTGTTCCATGTTGATTGAAAAGACCCAAGGAAATGTGCTGAGAAATATATTATTTAATAACAACCTGTTTTTTAAAAATTCTTGTTGGAACAGTAAGGCTAAAATTAAAGGAGAAGCATTTTAATGAAGTCATTTTTTTTTTTACACGTCTGTAATGGAATCCCTAGCTCAGGGACCAGTTTATAGATTCAGGGTTACAGGAGGCTTGAGAAGCCATCTACTACAATGTGAACCTAACTTTTCCTCTACAACATCCCCCTGAAAGTGGACATTTGGCCTGCTCTTGAAGATCGCAAGTGAAGGGGCTACCAACTGCCTCCTAAGATAGCCCATTCCACTTTTGATAGCTCAAATTGGTACAAATTTTTTTTTTCGGGGGGGGGGGGGGAGATTTAGCCTAGATCTTTCTCTGCAACCTTTTTGCCCTTTGCTCAGTCTTATCCTTTGGGGCCAAGTGGAAAAATCTCATCCCTTTTCCTTGTGGCAGTTCTTCATATAATTAATGATTGTTGTTATGTCCTTTCTGTGGTTTCACTTCTCCAGGTTAACTACTGCCAGGGCCTTTAACTGTTTTTTGTATGACGTTGTCCAGGCCCTCTCATAATAGCCATCCTCCCGATGCTATCCATCTTGTCGATGACTTTCCTAAAGTGGGATGGCTATAATCAAGCACAAAAATACAGATGTAGTCCAACTGGGACTCTCACCTCCCTAGATCTGGAACCTGCCTCTTAGTAAAGCCCAATTATCTCATTAGCATTTTTGACCATCAGTTATTGACTCCTAGTAAACTTGCAGCACCCCAGGAGAAGGGGTCTGCTGATGACTTCAAGGCTCCTATTCCAGCATTTCCTCTTTCCCTTCTCAGGGAAAGCTTCAGCTTCGACCCCTCTAGGGATTGGATTTGGAACCCTCCTCCCCTGGAGTCTGCTGCCATCTGTGGAGGGATGTGGAGGGAGTACCTTCATTACCCTTGAGTGCCGTGATGGGTGGCAGTAGGCTACTCCATTTGTCTTTGGACCCTAATCTGCTGTAGAGCCTTCCTTTGCTATTATTAAAGAAAACAGTGCCTCAGACATCACTACTCTAATATTTGTAAGAAGACCTTAACTATTGCCATAGGACCCTGGAGGATGTAGTCAACTGCTAATTGTCATCGCATGGCTAGCAGATTTTATATTCATCTCATCTATTAGTCTTAGCTATTCAGTGGTTTTTTGCTGTCATGAGATATAAATTCCATTCTGCTACCAGGTACTTCTCTCTCATTCTCCATCCACTTAATCACTGTTCTGCCTTAGTCCCTGTCTTCCCTTCCATTTTGCTTTCTCATCTGTTACAAACTTCCTTTCACCCTAGATCTGATCCTCTCGTGCTTCCTTCGTCTTGCATTCACTTGACTTACTCTAGGAGATATTGTAGCCTTGGGTCACCTTCTGTAGTAACAGTGGGCCTCACACTGGATCAGGAGGAGGAGGAGCTTTACTCTTAATGTCACTGCACCCCTTCCTCTGCTGCTGTCACTCAAAATCCTCTGCTTTTGAGGTTCACTGTCATTCCTGAGGTTATTTTGGGAAGTTAATACCTTTATAAGTTTACCCTCATTGGGACTCAGTTTCCTTATCTAAGAAATGAGTTGGTTGGACTGGATAAACTCTGTGGTCCTTTCCAGTTCTGAAGTTGGTCTTAGGATTGATCCGTAAAGGAATTCAGTACAGTCTTCATCTCCATTCCAAAACCCCCCAGTATTGAGGTTGATGGTCTCCTGAACAACTGGCTGCCCAGTTAATTAGCAGCTGACTCCCATAACCTATTCATTTTCATTCTACCTCAGATACCCACAGACAGGGATGGTCGTACTTTGGATCTCATTACCACAAGTTGTGTTACTTTGGTGATGCTGAATTCTGAAATTCCCCTGTTGATCATAATTCCCTGTCATTCCATATCTCTGTTGTCTTCTAAAAATGCCCTTTGTCCTCACCTAGGTCCATCTACCCTGCCTTATGGTCCCAGGCCATACTCCCCATTTTGGCTTTATTTTCTTTAGGTTTGTACATTGGGAGGCAGTATGTACAGGGGAAAGAGCATTGACTGAAGTCAGATGATCTGCCTCTGTACAACCTTGGGCAAATCACTTCATTCCCCATCCAAGGCGTCCTGGTTATAGTTTTTCTTTTGATCTGAATCAATCAATAAGCTTTTATTAAGAGCCAGGCACCATGCTAAGTTTTGGGGATAGGAAGAAAAAACAAACAGTTCTTACTGTCGAGTTTATATTTTAACAGAGAAGACAACATTTATACATCAGAACATACAAGATTAGTATAGAGTAAATAATTATAATAAGCGTTTATATAGCACTTTAAGGTTTGCAAAGTACATAGGCTAAATTTATAGGTAACCTTGAGGGGGTGGCACTATTGGGAAGACCCGGAAAAGCTCTGCGGAGCAGATGGCATTTCAGTCAAGCCTCCAAGGAGGGCAGAGATTCTAAAAATCAGAGGTTAGGAGGGTGAGCATTCCAGACATAGGGAATAGTCCATGCAAAGACATGGATATCAGAGATGGAATGTGCTGTGCAAGAATAGCAAGTAGACCCATGTGACTGAATTGTAGAGTACATGTAGGGGAACAGAAGGTAAGATGACAAAGAAGTTTTGAGTGCCCCCAAAAGAAGGACTTTATATTTGATCCTGGAAGTAGTAGGGAGCCACTGGTGTCTATTGAGATGGGAAGGGATGACTTGATGGTTAGGCCATTGCCTTTGGCAGTGGAGGATGGATTGGAGAAAGGAGGGACTGGAGACAATTAGAAAGCCATTGTAGAAGTGTAGTATGGGTGAGAAGTGGTGCAACCTAAACTAGGGTGGCAGTTGTATGTACAAGTGTAGAGAAAGGAACTTAGGAGAGAAATGTAGAGAAAGAACTATAAGATTTGTCAGCTGATTGGATTTGTGGAGTGATCAAGAGTAATTGAGGCTGCCAACCTGCGTGACTGAAAGAATGGGGTCTTCTCAACAGTAATAGACTAGTTCAAAAGAGGGTAGGGTGTTGGGGGGGGGGAGGAATGTGTTTTAGACTTGTTGAGTTTGAGATGCCTGTGGGATATCCATTTCAAAATGTCCAAAAGTCATTTGGTGATATGGGACTGGCACTCAGAAGAGAGACTAAGGCTGGATATAAATACCAGAGAATCATCTGCTTAGAGATGATTGATAATTGAACCCATCGGAGCTGATGAGATTATCTAGTGAATAGAGAGAACTAGAGAGAAAAAAAGGGCTTAGGGCAAAGACTTTGGAGGCACCAATGGTTAGTGGGTGTGGCATGGATGGAAGACACTGGGAAAGAGCAATTAGACAAGTGGCAGGAGAATCAAGGAAAGAGTAAAGTCAATGAAAACCGAGAGGAGAGAATGTCCAGGAAGAGAAAGTGGTCAGTATTGTTATATGCTACAGAGAGATCAAGAAGAATGAAGATAAAGAGGAGGCCATAAGATTTGACAAGTAAGAGATTGTTGGCAACTTTGGACAGCACAGTTTCAGTTGAAGGATGAAGTTGGAAGCAAGGTTGTGAGGGTTAAAAGAGTGAGAGGAGAGGGAAGGGCAACACTGATTGAAAAGTGGAGACTTTTCAAGCAAAGAGTTTAGCTGAGAAGGGAGGACAAGGTATAGGACTAATAGCTGTTAGGCATGATAGGATCAAGAAAGATAATTAAGAATGGGCGATACAAGAGCATATTTATAAGTGGTAGGAAAGGAGCCAGTAGGCAGGGGAAAAAACTGAATTAGAGAATGAAGGAATGAATGAAGATGGGTGCAATCTACTAGAGAGGAAGAGATCAAGGGGACACATAAAGGGGTTGGCTTTGGCAAGCAGAAGATCAACCTTGTCATCAGAAACAGGAATGAAGGGATAGTGAAGGTTGAAGTCAGTGGAGAGAAGATGGAGCTTTTGGTGAATATGGCTTCAGTTTTTTCTGTAAAGGATGTGATAAAGTCTTCAGCAAAGTCAGCAAGCAGGGGAGTCTTAAGAGAAGGTTTGAAATATCTACCTAGGTGAGTGGGATAGAGGATCAGTGAGGAGTAGGATTGTCCATCCTATGCCAAAGTAATTTTCCTTATGTACAGATCTAACCATGCAGTTTCCCTATTCATCCGACTCTAGTGGGTTCCTGTTGCATCTGGGATCAAATATAAACTCCTTCATTCAGCTTTTAGAGCCCCATACAAACTGTCCCCAGCTTACCTTTCTAGGCATTACTCCCTCTCTGCCATTCCGCCAAATCTGACTTTCTCTGTGCCTTTCACTCATAGCACTCCATCTCCTAGCCAAACACCATGCCTCGAATGTACTTCTTCCTTACCTTCACCTCCAAGAGCACCGCTCTTAACCTTTAAGATGCAGCTCATCTTATGCATGAAGACTTCCCTGATTCCCAACTGCTATTGTTTTCCCTCCCAAACTACCTTATGTTTAACTACTTTGTATATATTATATTCACTATATATTTATGTTGCATGTATTTTTGTATATACTTGTCACCTCCATTAGAATGTAAGCTCTTCGTGAGCAGGGGTTGTTTCTTTCTTAGTACTTGTATCCCCAGCACCTGGCCCATAGGTGCTTACTAAGTGCTTATAGATTGATTGGTTAACTATAAGGAGTTATGTGGTGATTTAAGCTGTCACATAGCTCAGTTGAGATGAGCTCCCATATATGGTAGTATGTGCCAGACACTGACAAAAAGATCAAGAGGGTAGAGTTTGGGGGGGAGGGGGAATGTGTTTTAGTCTTGTCTCTGCCTTTAAGGAACTTGATGTTCTACATAGAGAAGTACATACCAAGTAAGCAGTAGGGTAGTTGGGAGAGTGGGTTCAGGAAGGGAGGTGGTCACTCAGTCACTAGCTTTATTTAAGCACCTACTCTGTTGGAAGCACTGTGCTGAGTGCCAAGAAAGTCAAAAGACAGTCACCTCTGCCCTCAAGGAGCTCACGATCTAATGGGGGAAACAGCATGCAAGCAAGTATGTACAGAAAAGCACTATACATGGGAAAGAATCACCAGAGGAGAAGTAAAAGGCACCTAGAGGGATTGGGACAGGCTTCCTGTGGAAGAGACGATTTTAGAGGGACCTTGACGTGGCACTTGAGCTAAGTCTGGAAGGGAGAGAGCTAGTTACCTCATCTACAAAATAGGAATAATAGTAATAATAAGTATTACCTAGCTCACAGGGTTGTCCTGAGGAAGCGCACATCGTAATTATTAAAGAATTGTGGAAATGTGAGTCATTAATACACATTTTATGTTTAAAAAAAAAAAGACCAATTACCACGTTGTCAGGTGTAGTTATCTACCATTATCTACCTTTCATTTAGAAATTCCTATTCTTCCTCCTTACCTCCCTTCTTTTTTGGGCAATGGGTCATTTTATCATTTACATTTTATCAACTCCTTTGAGCTTTGGAGCTAGCCTGCTGTGCTCTCCACCCACCCACCCACCCACCCATTTTAGTGATGGGGTTATTGTAGGTATCTGATCAGCATAGCCTGCTACAGCTTAGAACTTCAGAGCTCAAGAAATCCATCCCTTCAGCCTCCCAGGTAGCCGGGATTTACTGGCATGTTCCACCACACCCAACATTTTAAAATATCTTAGACTTCAAGTATCTTAGCACACGAACCTCCCTGTTTAAGGTCCTGTGTGAATACTGCTTTGAGGAGAATGAAGTATCTTAACTATTGGATACTAGGAGCTATGTGTAAAGTGCTGGGGAGAAGACCCTCTCCTCTGTTCCTTCCATTGTCAGTGTGCCCAGGGTTGGCCCCTGAGACAGAGTACAGTAGCACTGTTCCCAAAGCACGAAGCCCAGTGGGAACATTCATCGGAGCTGGAGAGTATCATGGATGACAAGGGTGATAATTAAAAAAAAAAAATTAACATATAACATGAAATGCCTTTTGGAGAAAGTAACACCTAAGCTTTGAATTTTCATTAAGACGTGAAATAGTGCACATTTAAATTGATGTGACCATCCTCTTCCTCCTCATCTCAATGAAAGAAAGCCAGAGCACATTACTTACCTTCACTCTCCTCTCTTGTCCTCCTCATTTTTCCTAATTCTGGTTTTTGACATATACTCACCAACTTGCTCATTATAGAATTTTGCCTTCAAAGCCCAGGGTTTCTTCTCTTGCCTTGTGGTCCAGGATATTCCTTTCTCACCCATCAGCAGTTGTCTTTAAGCTCCTTGATCCAAAATTGTTCCCCTGATGGGAGCTCGGAGCTCAGTCCCCAGGTGTCAGCTCCTCCCGCCACTTCTCCTCCCAGGCTGTCTTTCAGGTCCCAACTGCCATTCCCAGGCAGCAGATTTCAGCTTCCCATTTCTAACTGCCAGCTTGCGTCAAGCGTCCCATTTCTGAAGGGTCCTAGAATCTTACACAACCTTCTGGTTCTAATATTTCATTCTCCAGTTAAAGGGCCCCACCCCAGATAAATAAATAAACATGCTGTCTACCTGAAAATTAGATACATGGTTCTTTTCCTACAACTTATTCTCTGGTGTCAGAATCTAGTAAAGTCTATGGAAACTTTCTACTACTTCTGCTAATGTATTCTCCTTTGCTCCTTTGAGTTAAATTTCATCAGTGTGATGGAAGAACTTCCACTGTGTACCTGCATATATTTAAATGTACTTAAAGATTTTTCCTAACGCTGTCATGGGATCAGCAGTTGCTCCCAAATAAATGAATTTATCCTTGTCCTTGTTTCACCGTATTAAGAAACTGATTCCTCAGTTCCTGTGTAAGGAAAAACATCTGCAGTGCTGTACTCGCAATTAAATTATCACGATTAAGTTAAATAGAAGAGAGGATTTGCCAGTAGTACAAGCTGTAAAACATTGAAGTGAGTAACTAACAGGTTGTGGAAAGATGCACTCTGGCTCTCGACTGTGTGAGGTGGATAGCCAAGATGCCAGAGGACCAATGATGAAGCATTTCACCCATCTCTGCACCTACAAGTGATGCACTCAGGCTACAGAATGAGACATAGTTTTTTGGGGCTGTGACTGATGCAGAAATTTGTTTTGCTCAGCAATGTGTATTTGTTACAAAGGCTCGGGTACTTCTTTTTTCTTTTTTTTTTTTTTTTCTTTTTCAGCTGGGGAGTGGGTTGGAAATGAGAGAGAGAAAACAGATTTTTGTTCACTGAAAAAAATGAAATGAAAAAATTTTAATAGAACTGTTATAGAATTAAAATATGATTGTTAACATTTTTAAATTGTTGTTTAAAAAGTTGTTAAGCCTACCTGGTGTCGTGGATCTGCACATGACCCCTCAATATTTTTCTAATTTTATGAGTTAAGAAAGAGAGAGGACATGCACAAGAATGACCCAAGATGAGATGTTAGCCAGTTGTGATTCCTGTTTGAGAGGATGCCCTAGATGAGGTGGCAGAGTAGTGGCATGGAGAGACTTTTCATCCAAAGGAAG
The DNA here is from genome assembly GCF_900497805.2 of Vombatus ursinus. Taxonomy (NCBI): domain Eukaryota; kingdom Metazoa; phylum Chordata; class Mammalia; order Diprotodontia; family Vombatidae; genus Vombatus; species Vombatus ursinus. Next base: position 13,776,275 of record NW_020949548.1, on the reverse strand, counting down.
ACCTTCCTTCAGGCTCTGGCTTTGCTGCTAATGAGATGAGTGATCTTTGGGTATTGCTCTGGATTCCCCTCTGAAAAAAGGATATGAATATTGACAGGGCTGTTAGGAGGAAGGCACTTTGTAAGTGGTCAGTCTATTTATAGACATAAGCTATTAATATATGTAACATATTGTAACAGAATAATACTGTAAGGGGGCCAAAGGCGCTGTTGGAATGGCCGGGATGCTAGCTGAGGATTTGTTAGTCATGCTTAACTGGCGGTGTTTTATCACCTTCATGAGGTTTATCAGAACTTCAAAATAATTTTTTATGGCAGACAAATGAAGAGGATCGTGTGTGTTTATCCCAAGCCTCAGAAAACCACAGCATGAGTTCTCAGAGGGAGGCAGGGAAATCATGAAAGTCCTTCCCCCTGACTCAGACTGGAGTAAGGGCTAGAGACTCTCCCTCCTGGCAGAGGGGTGAAGTTCTTCAGGCAAGCTCACTGTCTGTGGGGCCCTTCTGGGTCTGCTTGAAAAAGGCCCCAGATTGGAATGCTCCTCTGCCCATATCCCTAGCCTGGCTGCTCTAGCTCTACCCCTCCTGCAGGCTGGAGCCTGAGCTGCTTAGGCTTGGGAGTAACACCTGCTGGAGGCGGAGCCTGGCAGTGATGACAGAGGCCCAGGCCAGCTCTGCTGAAGGACACCTGAGGATAGGAGACAAGGGAGGCCTGTAGAAATACTCTAGTAGCAACATGGGGCAGCCCACCCTCCTTCCAGGGGCGGTCCTCAGAGCCTGGGAGTCAATAGTTTTCCATTGGTTTATGAGGGATTAAGAAAGATTTTTTCATGCCTTTCTGTTGTTTGGTTCAAGTAGGTGCTTTGTAACTGAATGCAAGTGGTTTGCCATGTCAGTACTACATGGGATCTTCAACCAAGAATGGCCTTTCCACAGACGTGTCAATCATCAGGGAGAAGTGAGAGGATCCGGGTTTTATAACAATAATTTAAAAATTATCTCAGTGAACCAATCACAGTGAAAATGAGTAGGACTCTGCTAGGAATCTACACTGGCAGTATTGGATTAACAGTAGGCCATAATAAGTCTCTCTTCGTAAACCAACACAGACCAAATAAAAATGATCACTTTCTCCGAAATAGTGTTTTCATCAATTAGATACTTAGATGCATGATCCCCCTACCTCCAGGAGCACAGATCAAAACTTTTATCCTTGCTCTTTCATCCTGTATGATTTTCTTCCGTCTTTGCATAAATTCTCCATAGGGAATTCCTCCATATCGACCTTAGTTATGTTTCTGCTTCAGGGGTAAGGCGCAGTCCTTAGCCATGTCCTCAGACTACAGGACGTTCATTTCTAGTCATGTGTGTCTATGATGATTTTATATTCCTAATAACGTTTAAAAGCAGAAATCCTTCCATTTTTATTTTCTATTATTCTGTTTTAGGAACAGTCTGTTTCCTAGTTCGCTTGAATTGAGTTGTTGGTCTGAACCATAAATTCTCTGGTACAAACCAAACCAAACTAACTTCATGAAGGAGTCATTGTTCTCTTGACTTTTCTCATCAGTCTTCATGCCAGTCCAGACAATACTTTGATAACAGTGTAGCTTAATATTGAGCTGTGGTTGGAGAGAGATGTTTCATCTATTAAATTAAAACCGTTACCATTTTTGCTATGGTTCAGTTACTAGGGATATAAACCAAATACTCCATTGGTGTGATTGCAGGCTAGTAGTTTTAGGACAATTTGCTGAAAATAACTGCAAATGAATTTGAAATTGATTTTAAAACCAGTGTTATAAACAATATTCTTAAAAGTCTAGTCATTTGATGGGGCAGCTAGGTGGCACAGTAGATAGAGCACTGACCCTGAAGTCAGGAGGACCTGAGTTCAAATCTAGACTCAGACCAAACACTTGACATTTACTAGCTGTGTGACCCTGGGCAAGTCACTTAACCCCAGTTGCCTAAAAAAACAAACAAAAAAAAAAAAGTCTATTTGGGATTGGGCCCTAGCAGCCATCCTGGCCACCAAATGGCTACCACAGATACTTTTTTTTGTGGGGTATATGTCCCTTAAAATACTCAAAATATATTTAAAATTGAAATGCATCAAATCTCACTGCAAATGAGCAATTTATTTTCTATAACTCATTGCTTAGATTTGCTCTAAAATAAAGGTTTAAGTAGAAATGTACTTGCTAGTAAATACCTCCACCTTATTTTTGTCTTCATCTCACTTCTGCCGCTTTTCCTACAAAAGTGAACACAAAGCCCCTCAAGAAGAGGAAAATTACTGGAAGTCACCAGATGTCTCCTCCCTGCCTTTCATTTTCCCCGACATTTGTTGGGAGAGAGCTTAAATCGGAGAATGTATGCTTGTTGAGGTTTCATACTAGATAGGACAGTCATACAAACAGTTGAGGTCTTGTGGCTGACAAGACATAAACAGTTGCACAATATTTCCATTTTAGCTTGTTTTTACTTAGTCGTTCATTCAACAAACATTTGCTGAGGCCTAGTACTTTGCTGTGGAAGGACTTGCCTTTTTTTTTTTTTTTTTTTAAGGTAGTTGGGGTTAAGTGACTTGCCCGCAGTCGCACAGTGTGCTAAGTGTCAAGTGTTTGGTCTGAGGCCGGATTTGAGCTCAGGTCCTCCTGACTTCAGGGCCAGTGTTCTATCCACTGCACCACCTAGCTACCCCTCTGCTTTTCAGTCTTGGCTCTGCTCCCTATTTCTTGCCAAGTTCTGGTGGGTGAGTGACTTAAACTTGCCTGAGCCTTACTTAGATAGTCTGTGACAAGGTCAGAGAGATGACCTCTGAGATCCATTTCATCTAAATTTGAAATCCTCCAATCGGTCAATTAATTTATTTTATTTAATTAATTTATTTAATTTTATTTATTTAATTTAGTTTTGTTTTTCCATTTATATTGTTGTACTTACTATGTTATCCTTCTGGCTTACTTGACTCAATTACTGCAATTTATTAAGCCCTGCCAGATACCAGGCTAAAGCTGGAGGGAGGGGAGGAAGAAAAGCATAAATAGTCTTTGCCCTCAAGGAGCTTACATTCCAAGGGGGAGATAAGTACGGGAAGAAGAACTTCAAGATATTTGTAGAATAGATAGGAAAAAACCTTAGCTGGAAGGCACTAGCACCTGGGGAGACTTGGAAAAGCTTTCCTGAAGAAGGTGGGGTTTGATTTGAGTCTTGAACACCAGGGATTCTGTGAGAAGAGAGGGCATTCCAGGCATGAGGTACAGCCAGGGCAAAGGTACAGAGATGGGAGATGAGGCATAGTGTGTGAGGAACAATAAGTAGGTCAGTATGGCTGGGCTTTGGAGGACAGTAACACGTAAGAAGCCTGGAAAGATAGGAATGGGCCACATTGTAAAGAGCTTTAAATGCCAAATAGAGTTTACATTTAATTCTTGAAATAATGAGCCTCTGGAGTTCACTGAGGATGAGAATGCCATGGTCAGAACTTTGGCAGCTTTGTGGAGGATGGACTGGAGTCGGGGGGAGACTTGAGGCAAGAGACCAACCAGAAGGCAATTGCACTACTCCCAGGTGTAAGGTAACAAGGGCTTGTACCAGAGGAGCACCTGAGTGAGTGGAGGGAAAGGGGCTCCCACTTGAGATGTTCTGGATAAAGAAACCACAAGAGTCGGCAACTAATGAATGTGGGGCATGAGGGGTATGTGGGCGAGGGTGCAGGCTGGCACTAAGGTTGTCTGATCAGGCTCAGTCCCACAGGGTGGTGGGGAGGGGTGGATCTGGAGATGGATGGATGGGTGGATGAATAGATAAATAGATAGATGAAAACAAGGTAAAATGGAGTAATTTCAAAGGATTGGTTCAAAGTACTGTTCAGAAGAGGAAAAGTTCACTTTTGGCTTGGAGTGAGGAAGGATGCCAGCAGGGAAAAGGATGCTTAAAAGAAGCATCTGAGATGAGTCTTGAAAGACAGGTAGAGTTTGAGCAGAATAGATGGGAGAAAGGCATTTTGATTGTGGGAACTGTATTCCCTTTCCTTTCCTTTATTTTTTTTTTCCTTCCCTTTACCATAAAAAGAATGTTTAACAGTTTTTAATTTTATTAAAAGGGTCAACTAGGTGGCACGATGCATCAAGTGTCCAGTCTGGAATCAGGAAGACCTAAGTTCAAATCTATCCTCAGACACTTTATTTGCAGAAAAAAACTGTGTGTGTGATTAGCTGTGTGACCCTGGGCAAGTCACTTAACCCTATTTGCCTCAGTTTCCACATATGCAAAATGAGCTGGAGAAGGAAATGGCAAAACTCTCCAGTATCTTTGTCTAGAGAATCAGACACAACTGAAACTACTGAAAAACAACAATCTTATTAAAATAAGTAGCTTCGGGGCAGCTAGATTGTGCAGTGGATAGAACACCGGCCTTGAAGTCAGGAGGACCTGAGTTCAAATTCAGCCTCAGACCAAACACTTGACATGTTCTAGCTGTGTGACCCTGGGCAAGTCACTTAACCCCAATTACCTAAAAAAAAGCCAAAAAAATAAAATAAGTAGCTTGTACTTGGTAAATACTCTTTTTTTTTTTTTTACTGTATTAAATAAATAAGTTAAGACACAGGCCTCCTCTTCACTGTCATGGAACTTTTCCAGTAACAAAGAAAAATAGTTAAAGCAAAACCAACCAGCAGAATAGCCACATTTGAGTGAAGGCAGTCAGCATTCTGTCCCCATAGTTCCCCTCCTTTCTCCTGAGAGGAGGAAGGTGTGATTCATTATCTGTCCTTTGAGATTAAATGAGGTTATTACAATTACTTAGAGTTTAGTTTAGTTTTGTTTTTCCATTTATATTTTTGTACTCACTATGTTATCCTTCTGGCTTACTTCACTCCACATTAGCTAATGGGATTGTCGGGTCATAGAGACCTCACATACAGGTCTTCTCATATTTCTTTGAGTTCCTCTTATTTCCTACAATCCAACAATAAGCATTATTAGATGCCTGTTCAGTACCAAGTACTGTTAGATACTATGGATGCAGAAACAAAAATGAAACCATCCCTGTTCACAGAAAGTTTTTATTGCATCGTGAAGACAGTGTTTAATAAGTATGTACAAAATAAATACAAGCCAACGTATATGGGGAGGGGAGGTACTAGAAGTTGGAGGAGGGAGGTTTAGGAAGGCTTCATGTAGACAGTGGAACTTGAGGTGAACTTGGAAGAAAACTGGTTTTAAGTGGTGGAGGTGAGGGAGGGAGTTCATTCCAAGGGTGAAGAGTAGACAGCCAACGAAAAGGTGGGAGATGGAGTGTCATCTGTGAGGAAGAATAGGAAAGCCAGTTTGGTCGAACTGGAGAATTCATGAAAGGGGGTGTAAGTAATAACCCTGGACATGTGAATTGGGACCAGTTGATGAAGAGGTTTGAATGCTAAACAGAGGAGTTTCTATTTGACTCTGGAGGTGACAGAAACCACTAGAGCCCATGGGCACACTCTGTGATGGGTGGATTGGAACAGAAAGAGACTTGATGATTGGGAAAGGCATCATGGAGGCGGACCCAACAGGTTCTGGAAAAGGAGAGAAGGGTTCAAGATGAGCCAGGGTTTCAGACCAGACTGGTCACCTAGGCGGGGCGGGTGCCATTAATGGAAATATGAGACTTGGGAAGTTTAGAGGAGAAATTCTGTTTTTGACCATTATGTTCAACATCATTGTTATTGTAATTGTTATTTACCATGATCCCTTCCAAGTTTCTTCTCCAGTTCTGGAGCTGCAGTAGTGGTAAGGAAGAGTGGAAAAGGTGGCCAGGCCCAGCAGCTCTGCCTCTCCTCAGACCCTAAGTTAGCCAGGTGCGCCAATCCTCTAAGCCAAGGGAGCACCGTCTGTTTGACCAAAGACCAGGGAAGCTTTTGGGGGATTCTTTAATTCTCTTAAGTGCATAGGAATGACTGATTCTACCAGGGTGAATCCAGGCATAGGAGCAGGCTGGCGAGGAAGATTTGGGGGGATAATTCTTGGGATCTCTCCAAGTCATCCTATAGAAGAGGATTCTGAAGACTTAGCCCTGGCTTGCTAACCTAGTGAGTGTGAAAGGGATGATGAAAATCTCTGTAAACTATTGTGTTTAGAATTTTATTTACAAGATCACTGGGTTTTGTTTGAATGCTCCAAAAGAACATGACTTGGGATTTGGGGCTCATCCACTTAGCTTTGCATATTAAGCAAAATTGTGAGTGAGGTAAGAATCTTCTTAGACTTTCCTTGACAGTTTTATAAATCTGGAGGAAAGACGTGTTAGTGTATATACTTTCCTCTCGTGTACTCTCCTTTTGTTTCTCAGGTGATTCTGTTTTTATTTCAGGGTAAACCATGTTATTAGCCCAGATAAATCGAGATTCTCAGGGAATGACTGAGTTTCCTGGAGGGGGAATGGAGGCTCAGCATGTCACTCTTTGCCTGACAGAGGCAGTAACTGTGGCAGGTGAGTAAGCTCACTATTTAACATCTAAAGCAGTTCAATAACACGGCCAGAAACGTAGACCTAGAGCAAAGGGATTTGCAGTTTGATCAGCAAAGCATAGAATAAGAATATGGAGAACTGAACACATTGCCAGATATAGTTGGGGTTTTTTTGGGGGGGGAGGGAAGGAAGATTCTGAATACTTACTCCAATACTTATTCTGAATTAGTTGTTTAAAATGTTATACACCTAGTCCTCAGCACCTCCAAGTTGCAGTGCGTTCTACGAGGCCCCCGATTGTTAGAGTGTTTTAAGTCATGTCCATGCAGCATTGCAGGTTGTTTAGGGGAGCTCTCCCCTGACTGTTGAGAGATACTTTTTTAAGTGGATGAAGATTGCAGAGTGTAATTTCTGGTCGGTCCTTACGTGAGAGCTGTCATTATTTACCCAGAGGTGTACAACTCGGTGGATCCTCAAGTTTCAGAGCAAACTTAAGCCTTTTAAAGTGATTTTCCGTGGTTCCAGACAGGAACATCCCAGGAATCTTCCTGGAGCTCTGCCCACTGTAATCAGACATTGAATTGAGCTCAACAGCCTGGGCCTGGTCCATTTAGTTTTTGTGTCCTTGGTGAGATCTGTAGACCTAGTTTTCCTGTTCTCCAAAATGAAATGACTGGATATTTTGGGGGTTTGTTTATTTTTTTAAAGAATTGTGGGGGGGGTTAAATTTTTTCTCAATTACATGTAAAAACTAATTTTTCACATTCATTTTTTATAATTATTGAGTTCTAAATTCTCTCCCTCACCCCTTTTTAAGATGGCAAGCACTTTGACATGGATGTTGTTTTTCATAGATGGGGACAATCTGGAAAACATGGAAGGTGTCAGCTTGCAAGCAGTGACCCTGGCAGATGGCTCCACAGCTTACATCCAGCACAATCCCAAAGGTAGGGACAGCCTCTGTGGCTGAGTAACCACCACTGCTGGTTGGCCTCTGTCAGGGAGTGCTGCTGCTCTCGTGGTTTCATTGCCCTTTTGGTGGGAGCTTGGTTTCTCAGAGGCAGCTAGAGAGCCCAGCGGCGAGAGTGCTGAACTAGCTTTGTGACCCTGGACAAGTCACTCACCTTCTGTCTGCCTCAGCTTCCACATCTGGAAAATGTATACAATAACACCACCTACCACAAAGGGTGATTTTTTTTTTGCAGATCAAATGTAATAATATGTAAAGTACTAAACAAATCTTAAATTATTATATAAACATTAGCTTTTATTGTTGTCATTGATGTTGTTATTAATATTTTCATGCACACATCTCTTGCTCCCCAGTGGTACTGCATGGCATATGCTTATGTTTTAAACTGAAGTGGATTAAAAATAAATTTTGTTTTGAGAAATGTTGTTACAACTTGAAGACATGCTGGGATATCACAAAACCAGATTTCAGGAACTCTTTGCCAGCTAGACATTTATGGAGGGTAAGGCAGGGTAATCTCTCAGGTCCCTTCCTACCCTCAAAGCCCTGGGTATCTCTCACATATCTCAGATTGTAGGATTTTTTTTTAAAGATTATCCCTAAAAATATGACAGGCAAACTTGAGCATAAAAGTATGTACTTTAATTTTTTTATGGTCCTGGAGACTAAAGGCGCTGTCTATTTTGTGCCTCCCAGATAGTGAGAGCCCAGCCCCTCTCAGATCCTCTATCCATGGAGGGAAGCTTCTTCAGCTTGTTACCTGTGGGTCGATAGTGTTCCGATAGCCCCAGCAGGGTCACTGGGGACTGGCTTCTTCCAGCCCAGGGGCTGCTCACAAGTGTAGTGGTTCCTGCCTCTGAAGGCCTCATGGAGCCACAGATTGGAGAAGAAGTGAATCAGTAGAGGAGAAGCTTGGTCCTTTCTGCCTTTCCACAAGCTTCATCACTTCTTTAAAATTTCATGTATTTCAATGAACAAAAATCCTTTTCTCTCCTTCCCACGTATTCCCCCCACATAGCCACACCCACTGAACAGAAAACAAACAAAAACAACAGACAGCATAGTCTAGCAAAGCAGATTACTGCTGTGGCCGTGTCCCCCAGTCTCTCATTCTGCACCCCCACCAAATGTATTGTGGACTGCCTCAGAACTGGGGAGAAGAATAGCTAGTGTATGGCCATATAAGTTTAGTGTGCATTTGTTTATTGGTATCTGAATCTTGTGTTTCAGATGGAAAACTCATGGATGGCCAGGTCATTCAACTAGAGGATGGTTCTGCTGCCTATGTCCAACATCTTCCCATACCTAAGGGTAGTAAGTGTTTAAAAAACAATCATGGGACTCTCCTGATGGTCAGATTACTCTTCTAGGCTCTCTCCTGCCGTGCCTGCATGAGCCAAGGTCACCCTGTCCTTATTGTTAACAAAAGGAGTAGGTGTGAATACCACGCCCATTGGGCAATCCCAGATTGGGACCTCCCTCATTGCTGGTTGAACAAAATAGATGGCACTTCCTGGCTCTGGAGAGAAAGTGAATAGCTGTTCTAAACACGTTTTGTCCAGAATAAAGGCTTAGATATTTGTCTGTTTCGGAGGGTTTCCATGACTTAGCCCCTACCATTGGGTGGATGGCTTTTGTGTAATTATGTCATGATGCCAATTTGCTTTAATTAATTCACCCTGACATTTACTAACATAATTTAAATATGAAAGGGCTTGCAAGTAGAGTGTGTTATTTGTTCAGGTTTTTAATGCCCCAGTGGGATTCTTTTCCGTTTTTTTTTTTAATTAATTTATTTTGATTTATCAATAATCATTTCCATATGCTTTTGAGTTTAAAATTTTTCTCCCCCTTCCTCCCCACCACCCTCCCCAAGATGGCGCACAATCTGATATAGGCTATACATTTACATTCATATTAAACATATTTTCACATTAGTGATGTTGTAAGTAGAAATTAAAACCAATAGGAAGAACCATCAGAAAGAGGAAACAAAACTCAACAGAAGAGAAAAAAATTAGCGATTCGGCTTCCATAGTTCTTTCTTTGGGTGTGGATAGCATTTTCCATCACAGGGCCTCTGGGGATCCTTGTCTTAGATCCTTGTATTGCCAGGAAGGGTTAAGTTTATCAATATTAGTCATCATGCAACGTGGCTGTTACTGTGTACAACGTTCTCTTGGTTCTTCTCACTTCACTCAGCATCAGACCATACAAGTCTTTCCAGTTTTTTCTGAAGTCAGCCTGTTCATCATTTCTTATAGCACAATAGTATTCCATCACATTCATATACCACAGCTTGCTCAGCTATTCCCCAGTTGATGGGCATTCTCTCAATTTCCAATTCTTTGCCACCACAAAAAGAGCTGCTATGAATATTTTTGTACATGTAGGTTCTTTTCCCATTTGTGTGATCTCTTTGGGATATAGCCCTAGAAGTGCTATTGCTGGGTGGGATTCTTTTCTCAAGAAGATTATCAGAATGGGAAAATTGAAATCTAACTTTAAATATTTCTTCTGGAGCAGGGGACAGTTTGCGTTTAGAAGATGGACAGGCAGTTCAGTTGGAAGATGGAACCACGGCTTTTATTCATCATACCTCCAAAGGTAAAATAGTTTTTGGAACATGTGGGGGATACAACTAAAGGAGAAGGGGAAACTTGGGATAGACTTAGTATTTGAGTGAATAATTTGAAGGGCTGTTGTATTGAAGGAGGCCAGCTCATTGTGTGCAGCTTCAGGGAATGGGCCTTAGAAAGGGGCGGGTTTCCATTCTGTGTAAGGAAGAACTTTTTTTAACAATCAGAGCTTTCCTGCAGTGGAATGGGCTGATGAGCTCAGGATCCCTAGAAGTGTTCAAGCAGAGGCTGAATGTGAAATAAGTCTGAAAAAACAGGTTGGCACTAGATGTTGGTGGCTCAGAATAAGGAGTTTGTGTTTTATCTTTATAAATAATTAAATGTGGGGATTCTCATCTCCAACCAAAAACTTGGCTCCTGCCCCCAAGAAACTTATATTCTACTGGGGAACAGTAGCAAATAGAAGAGAATTTGAAGAGAAGGAGAACAATAACAACTGGGGGGCTCAGGAATGCTTCCCATAGTTTGGGGCACCTAAGTTAAGTTTTGAAGAAAGCTAAGAGTTCCAAAGGTCGTTGGTAAGGAAGGACCTTCCAGGCACTCTATAGCGCCGCCAAAGGCGAGCTCCTAGAAGAGATGGGAGGAGACAAACACTGAGCTCGGAGAAGAGCTGGTAGTCTGCCTTCAGAGTGTAGCAAAGGTCATCTGGAGATTGTGAAAGCCAACCTAAGGAGTGTGCTCTTTATCCTAGAGGCACAGTGGGAGGTTTTGAGGGAGGCTTTTGAGCATAAGAGAACATGGCAGGCCTGTGCCTTGGCAGGGTTATTTCGGCATTGATATGGCTTTTAAAGCATTTGTTTGTCAATTAAACTTAAGAAATGTTCATTAATTACTTACAATGCGAAGGGCACCTGCTTAGTACTGGCAACACAAAAGAGAAAAACGTTCTAGCTCCTGCCATCAAGTAGCTTACAATCTGGTGATGTTCTAGTTTGTATAATAATTGTGTTCGGCAGGGACTCTGTATTAGACTGTAAGCAACATGAGAACACGATGGGCTCATCATTATGTACTCCAAAACACTTAAGCCAGTGCTATACACATAGTAGGTACTCACCAAACAGGATTGCAGAGTTATAAGAGCCTTATGGCCATTTAATTCTCATACCTGAAAAACAATCCCTACTGCAACGTACTCCATAAGGTCGTCCACCTTTTGTTTGAAGATATCCAAAGAGGGGAACCCAAACACCTCTTCAGGCAGAACACTTTGACTTTTGGGTAGCTCTAATTGGTAAGAATTTTTTTTTAATATCAAGCCTAAATTTGTCTGTATGTATATTCCTCCCATTGTCCTCTTTCTGGACTCTGGAGCCCAGGAGAACAAGCCTGATCCCACTTGCACATAAAAACCTTTCAAATACTCGAGGACAGTTATCCTGTCCCTGAGTCTTTCCCGGGTTTTTCATCCACTTTTTATATGACATAGAGTGGAGGCCTTTCACCGTGCTGCTTGCCTTGGACACTCTCCAGGTTATCAGTGTCCTCCCAAAACTGTGGTTCCCAGTACCTGAGCATAATGTTCCATATATGGCCTGACTGGGGCAGGGTACGGGGAGTCCCTTACCTCCTTGCTTGTTGAATGAATTAATGAATGGTTCGGAATTAAAGTTACCACATACCTTTTTAAAGATAGAAATTGTGATTTGAGAAATAACTTGATTTTTCCACTTTATCATCATTTTTTCCTCTATCTTTGCCACTTTTATAGTGTTCTCCCTTCATTTGAAATAAATTCAGTTATAAAACATAATTCTGGAAGGTCACTTAGGTATTGTGTAACCCAAAGGAATAGCTGAAATTATTTATGCCTGTGCATAAATTAAATAATGTTAGTAAGATTTGCTTGATTACAGGTAGAAAGGTCAACAGATTGTGTGTGTGTGTGTGTGTGTGTGTGTGTGTGTGTGTGTGTGTGTGTATTCTTTTAGTAGTAAAAGCTAGGTCCTCTCCATGTTATTGTGATCTGCGTGTTCACGTTCCATCACTGTCTTATGTTTCTCTAAGATGCAGTGGTTATCATTTATTGTTTGCCAGATTCTTGTCATCTCTTCTAACAGTATTTTAACCTTGTATCTCAGACAGTTATGACCAGAGTGCACTACAGGCTGTCCAGTTGGAGGACGGCACCACTGCCTATATTCACCACACTGTACAAGTTCCCCAATCGGATACCATCTTGGCTATTCAGTCAGATGGTACCGTGGCGGGCCTGCACACAGGGGACGCCACCATTGACCCTGATACCATAAGTGCTTTGGAACAGTATGCTGCAAAGGTATGGGATTGGTTTGAAATGTGGTGGCTGTCAACTTCATCACATTATTATTAGCACCTCTGAGTAACCCCTGCGCCCCTAAAATGAAATTCTTTGAGAAGAAAAAAAAATAAGAGCTTATACTGAAAATTAACACAGATTTATAGGCTGCTCTCAGGTTTTATACAAGCCAGATATGGGAGATGTGATCTATGCCAAGACTAGTAGGTTAGGAAAACTTGCTGTCTCCCCTTTTCAGGGTTTTTTATTTTGTTTTGTTTTCTAAATAAGAACCTGCCTCCACAAACCATGTCTGTGCTCCCATTCCAGCTTTATCTCGCCTCACCCTCCTCTCCACACTCTTATGTGTTATCCAAACAAGTCTCCAGACATACTGGGTTCACACTGTACCCTGTACCTGGAAAACCCTCCTTCACCACCTTCATCCAATGAATTCCTATTCATTCTTTAAAATCCAAATCACTACCTCAAGAAAAATTTCCCAGATGCCCCTTCAGGTTTCAAATAGTACTCCAATTTGTAACTTCTCTATCATCTGCTTACCTCCATTTTGTAACTCTTTCATTCACTTACTGTGATTAGGCAGGCTAGTTTTGTCAGTATTTTTTTTCCCTCTCTACTAGACAGTAAACTCCCTAAGGACCAAAAAGGCACTGGATTTAGATCCTGAGAATCTGGGTTCAGATTCTAGCTCTGATTTTCAACACTTGTGGGACTTTAGGATCTCTGCCCCATGAGCATATGACCATGTATAATCTCAGCTTTGTTGCTCTCCAGAATATAGGGCTCTGCACACCATAGATATTTAATAAGTATTTATTATATTTAACTATTTAAATTAAAAATCAATGTCCAAGGGACATCATTCGTAGTGACTAAATAAAATAAGTGAGTATGAGAATGATTAGAAAGAGGGTAAGCAGATAGGGATACACAGAGGGGAAACTTAAAATCCTTGCAGGACTCCAGTTTGGCCTTCCTTGATGCCTCTGTACTGAAGTGATTTTTCCCTTTTCTTCCCTCCATGGTGCTTTCTTCCTCTTGGGCATTTTATATTATATTTTAATACTTTATATTGTGTTCATTTATGCCTGTTCCATAAGCTTTGTAAGGTCAGGGACTATTTTATTTTATCTTGGGGTTTCACATACCTCCCAGAACAGGGCCTTACATGTAGTAGGAACTCAGTAAATACTTGCTTAATTGAGATAATATGATTTGAACCCTGTTATGGATTATGAAACATAGGACCCACAAAATGTGCATCTTAGAAGTTGCCTTGTTTTCTTTTTGGTGACGCAATTGGGGTTAAATGACTTGCCCAGGGTCACACAGTTAGTAAGTGTCAAGTGTCTGAGGCCGCATTTGAACTCAGGTCCTCCTGACTCCAAGGCCGGAACTGTACCCACTGTGCCACCTAGCTGCCCCTGCTTTGTTTTCTTAATTAAAAAACACCTATTTTCTTTCCTTTATTTCTAGGTGTCTATTGATGGAAGTGACAGTGTAACTGGTGCTGGGATAATTGGTGAAAATGAGCAGGAAAAGAAAATGCAGGTATGGAAATTTGCAGTGATCTTGGCTTGAGTTCTTTTGACCCCTCTTGCCAGTGTGCCCACTTCTTCTTGCCCTGCCCAGCGCTATGAAAAAGTGGTTTCTTTGTTTTTCCAAGGCTTTAGCGGGCCCTGTGAGTGCATGGAGAATGTCCCTGGTTAAATTGCAGAACTGGAACTTTTAGATTGATGATACACTTCTGGCCTGCCCTCATACCTTACAGGAGCTAGTCTATGACTGGGCCCAGCAATCACATTGAAGAAACTCTTAATTTCTTGGACCTTCCTGAAAGCGTTACTGTTTTTAGAACAGTTCCCCTTGTTAATGACTTCTACGATTGTCCTTTTTCTGTTTAGCATTATTTATCAGAGATACAAACCAAATGGCATACTTAACACATTTATACATCTCCCAAAGCTAGAAAGGACAGCTTAACGATCATATGACTGAGTTAGGATTTTGAAACATTTAGACAGGCTCTATAGAACATTGGGACAAATCAAGTCCAACAAAATTAAATAGATATAAATGTAAAGTCTTATGCTTAGGTTTAAAAAATCAACTTCACAAGTACTAGATGTGGGAAGCATAGCTGGAAAGCAGTTTATTCTGGGACTTTTAGTAGGCTGCAGATGCTATGATATTGGAGCTAAGAAATTTAGTTCAATCTTACACCACCATGAGAAAGACTTGGCATCTAGGATTATGGTATGAGGTAGTCCTCTCCCCAGTCAGACCACATTTGGAGTATTATTCTCAGTTCTAGATGCTACATTTTTAAAAGGACGTTGATAAGTCAGAAAGTCTGCAGAAGAAGGCAACTATTATGGTGAAGGGCCTCCAATTCATGCCATGTAAAAATCAGTCAAAGGAACTGGGGATATTTAGCCAGAGAAGAGATGAGTTACAGTGCCATGTATTGAATTATGTGTCTTCTAGTAATTCAAGGGCTCTCTAGGGTGGGAGGGTTCAGACTTGCTCCCCTTTGCCCCAGAGAGTAGAACCAGGAGTAAACCAGTAGAAGCTGCAGAGAAACAAATTTATGCTACACAGGAGGCAAAAAACTCACTAGCAGTTAGAGCTGTTTAAAAGTGGATTGGGCAGCTGGTCCCTCTCCATGGAGGTCCTCTAGCAAAGGCGCTTTGACTTCTGATGCAGCGTGTGACGTACAAGAACTGCCTGTCCAGAGGTGGGCTGGATTCATCCTTTCCAGCTAAGATGTTGTGAATATGTTGTGCCACCCTGGGCTCTTGGGTTTCAAGGCCTGGAATTTTTTCATTCCTCCAACACGTACAGAGGGTACAACTGTTTGTGGCTTTACACTGGATAAGAGAGAACAGATATTGCAAAGCTCAGTTTATCTTGGCCCCCTGAGATGTAGCCACCCCAAAGCCACCCACTTAAATATATCTGTATGCTCCAAGTGTTGGTGATAGATCGCAGGGGAGGAATTTTTAAAATTATTTTTTCACTTAAACTTCTTTTAAAGTAGAGGTTCATAATATAGCAAAGTATAATTGTTACTATACTATACAATACTATACTATGCCATACTATACAAAGTATAACCTGTTACCATCAGCATTTTTGGAGCATAGCGGGGAGTCGGCCACAGAAATTTTCCAAAAGTAGGCCTTACCAAGATTGGCTACTTTTTCCATGTTGATCTGAAAGTTGGTTTGCCTAATTTGGCTCATAAATATTAGAGTAGGGATATGGTTTCTGTGAATGAGGACCTTGACTCCTCAATGAATTAGAAGTCAATATACAGAATTGGGGTTGGACTAGAAGGCCTCTCAGTCTCCTTCCAGCTTTCCATGTACAAAAGGAAGAAAGAAGGAAGGAAAGAAACAAAAGAAAAGAGAGAAAAGAAAGAACAAAAGGAAAAGAGAGCATTTATTAGATACTTACTATGTGCCAGGTACTATGCTAAGCTCTACACGATACAAAAATTTATAAAGAGACAGTCCCAAGCCTCAAGTTGCTTATCATCTATTAAAGACAATACATATATTTCAGTTGTGACCAAGGAAGGGAGTTTTGTTTTGAGTAGGGACGAGAAGGGAAGGGAAGGGGATCTCCCTGGCCACTTATCTGGCCACCCTTGTGCCTGGTACCCCTGGGACCAATTGTAGAATTGTTAGCTTAAGACTGGGCCAAGGAATAGAGCAAAATCAAAGAGGCCGTAGGTGGATTGGATCCATTGCCTTCTCCTCCTTTGCACAGTGCTTTAACTAACAGAGCCTAACTAGTGAAAGGCAGTAGAGGATGAAGAGTTGGCCTTGGGACACCTGGTTCAGCTCCTTTCCCTGGCCCGAGCTGGCTGCGTGACCCCAAGCAGATCACTTACTCTCTCAGTGTGCCCAGCAGGTATCAGATTATAAGCAACAGATGAGCTGCCCATCTGGATGTGGGGGAGACCATTCCCTCCAGTGATGAAATCATGTGTTCAGACATCCCCCAAAATCTTAACATTAACTTTATTTATCGTGTGACTGAATCAGAATCTGAAGCCACTTTTTGTTTTTTACTTCAGAAATTGTTGCTTCAATCATTCCTGTGATGTCTTTTCCTCCAGATTGTGTTACACGGACATGGGACAAGAGTCACTGCTAAATCACAACAAAGTGGAGAAAAGGCCTTTCGGTGTAACTACGATGGGTGTGGAAAACTCTACACAACGGCTCATCACCTGAAGGTGACCTTGCCCTTGGCTTTCAGACTCTTCCCCTGATGTCCTTAGCTCTGATGGCATACCCAGTGGTGGCCCGCTGCCCAGCAGACCTCTCCCTTATAACGACGTTTAGTCCAGTCTCTGTCCCCACCCTTCGTAGGTGGCCACTTCTCGACCTGAGATGCTTCTGGCACCTTTCAGGGATGTTCTCCATTTTTGTGGTCGTGGCCCAAGTGGTTGTCCAGGTCCTCAGTTTGTGTGACTCTTTTCTAGTTGCCCGGAACCCTCCTTATTTGTTGTACCACCCTCCATAATTAAATCCGACTGTTCCATAATGGACTGGCACCTGCTGTCTCCACTTCTTGGCTCCCACAGAAAGGTGCTGCTGCTGTGCTTACTTTCTGCCTAGCAGCAGCATTTTGACTGGGTGCACGCATGTGTATTGCATAAAATAAAGACAGAGGCGCGATGGTGCCATAATCCTTGCAGATGCAAGATGGTCACGTTGCAGTTCACTTTTACTGTAGGAGACTTTGGGGATGACCCTTCTGACCTCATGTGGAGGGATCTTTCCTGAGTACATGTGAAGTCTCTACAAGTGGTTCTACCAGGGGATGAGTCTTTGTCAGCCACAGTAACTCATAGTGACCTGCAAAGGGGGAGAGGGCTTGTGGTCTCCACCAGTGTTGGGGAATACCCCCAGTGAAAAAAATCAGCACTATCAAGGTGGCACAGGAGATAGAACACCCCGACCTGGAGGCAGGAAGACCTGAATTAAAACACAGCCTCAGATACTTACTAGCTGTGGGACCCTGGGCAAGTCACTTAACCTCTGTTTGCCTGAGTTTCCTCATTGGTAAAATGGGGATAATAATAACATCTACCCCTCAGGGTTCTTGTAAGGACCAAATGAAATAATAGTTGTAAAACACTTACCACAGTGCCTGGCACATAGTAGGCTCTTTGTAAATGTTACTTATTATTATTAATTTGATTGTTATATTAATTTATTTTTATTATTATTATTATATATTTGATTATAAGTTATGTTCCTACCCAGAAACCTTCATTCGCACCTTGTCACCCATCTAATAAAGACCAAACCCAAGGTCCTGCACAATTTGGTGCCAATATTGCCCCAATCCTGTAGTGCTCCAACCAAACCAGACCCTTTGCCATCCCTGGATATGCCATGCACTTTCCCACCTCCTAGACTTTTTTTTTTTAAACTTTTTTTTTGGTGAGACAATCAGGGTTAAGTGACTTGCCCAGGGTCACACAGCTAATGTCAAGTGTCTGAGGCCAGATTTGAACTCAGGTCCTCCTGACTCCAAGGCTGGAGCTCTATCTACTGCGCCACCTAGCTGCTCCCCACCTCCTAGACTTGATGCTGTTCTCTATATCTGGCATGCCCTAGGCCCTCTCTTCCTGTCCCCCAGTTCTCTGCCCATTGAAACACCACCTGTCTTTGAAGGCCAAGGTCTGCAGCCTTGAGATTCTGCAGGCAGCAGTGATCTCGGCCTCCTGTGTTCTGGCTGCCCCATTTTTTCTTGTATTATTTGTGACTACATTTTATCTTCCCTAAGTTTGTGAACTCCAGGACTGCATCTTATCTGTATTTGCCCTTCCCCTGGGGTCCCCAGGAGGCACTTCAAGGCTTAAATGAAAAAATCAATCCCCCTCCAGAGCTCCCATTGATTCCATACTTTTCTTACTATTTTATCACATTCAGTCATACATTAGACTTGTCTTTTTTTGTTTTATCTCCCCCGATAACTTGTAAGGGCAAGGACTGAGCCTTAATGCATCTTTGTATCACCACCCCCCATAGTGCTTTGAGCCTGAAAACACACAGTATTTCTTGGGACGAATAGCAAAAACAGGATGAAAACTCATGCCGGGAACCTAAGTCAATGTGTGTTTCTTACTAGATGAATCGTGAAGTACATGTTGAGAGGTGTGGGGGCGAAGGGGTAGAGTGGTTTCTGTTTTTAAAAAAACCCAAATCTGAAGTGAGGGGAAATGCTGCTGGTTTCGTAGTGGGAATGTCCATGGGGACTGACAGCCCTATTTTAACAGGTCCATGAAAGGTCACACACAGGGGACCGGCCGTACCAGTGTGAACATCGTGGCTGTGGGAAGGCCTTTGCCACAGGTGAAAACACAACACTTTTTGTCATCCACCCACTTGTGTGGGCAGAGGCAGGCCTTGGGGCACCCAGCAGTTGTGCTTTTAATTTCTTCTACATAAAAGAGGAGTAAAAATCCTCATCTTAAGTGGCTGGTTGACCCCTCTGCCCTGTCCCGTTTCTCTGTCCCTTGTTCTCTTTAGCCCCTTCCCCCTGTTCCATTTTCTGCTGTCCTTCATTCCCCCATTGCTTTGCCTGCCTCCTCTTAGATAAGGAGAGAAAATGAAAACTTGAAAAAAAATTTTTTTTTACCCAACTCCTCTTCCTATATGCATGCACAAATGTCTCTTTCTTATCTGTGATGTGAGCTCTTTGAATGGGAAAGGTCACCTTGTGCTGTCACAAATAGAATCTAACACATTAAGAATGCTAATTTTAAAACTTTAAAATTTTCTATGAGAAGATTATTCCAGTAACCCTCTCTCAGTCAGATATGCATTTCAGGAGTCTATTGAGCTATTCACATGCTAATAAAAATTAAATGGCTTTACATCTGTTTTATTCAGTGATTGAATCCTGAAGGTTTGTGTTTAAATTTCTTTTTTTCAAGGTTACGGATTAAAAAGTCATTTCAGAACCCACACAGGAGAAAAGCCATATCGGTGTTCAGAAGATAATTGTACGAAGTCTTTTAAAACATCGGGCGACCTACAGAAACACATTCGAACTCATACAGGTACTGGCATTGTGGATAAGCTCATAGGATATTAGATCATAAAATCCAGCCCCTTCTTCTTATGCATGGGCAGACTTGGCCTTAGGTCAAACAGCTCATTAGTGCCAGGGGCACTAAACAGCCTGAACCACTTCAGATTCCAAACCTGTTCTCCTTCTACCTATACCCTGGTGCCTCTGCAGCGGATGGGAGGACTGGACAATACAGTGCCCCTTGGTTACCTCAGCTCTCCCTTCCTTCACCTTACCCACAGGGGCCTGTGCCTTACCCCCTCTCCTCCTCCTCACTCTTGATTTATCCTTCATCAACTTTGTTGAACCAGAAGTCAAAAGATAGCTGTTTACCCTGGGCCTCAGCTCCAGGAGTCTCAGAAGTTTCTGATAACTGGTGTTGTTATGAGCTGTTGCCTCAGTCACACAGTACAAGCCCTCATTTCATTTATACTGTGCATGTAAGCAGGGATGTTGTAAATACCATGTGACAGGTTTTGTTTTAATTTATTTATTTTTAGTTTTCAACATTCACTTCCACAAGATTTTGAGTTCCAAAGTTTCTCCCCATCTTGTCCCTCCCCCCACCCCAAGATGGCGTGTATTCTGAGTACCCCTTCTTCTAGTCTGCCCTCCCTTCTATCTCTCCCCCCCTTCTTTTATCCCGTTCCCCTTCAGTTTTCCTGTAGGGCAGGATAGATTTCTATATCCCATTTCCTGTATATCTTATTTCCCAGGTGCATGTGAAGACAATTTTTTTTTAACTTTTGTTTTTAAAATTTTGGGTTCCAAATTTTCTCCTTTCCTCCCACCCTCATTGAGAAGGCAAGCAACTCGATACAGGTTATACATGTACAGTTATACAAAACACTTTGTAGTAATCATGTTGTGAAAAACTAAGTATATTTCCCTTCATCCTATCCCGCTCCGATTTATTCTATTCTCTCTTTTGACCCTGTCCCTCCTTAGAAGTGTTTGCTTTTGATTACCCACTCCCCCAATCTGCCCTCCCCTCTATCATCCTCCTGCTCTCTTGTCCCCTTCCCCCCCTATTTTCCTGTAGGGTAAGATAGATTTCCATACCCAATTGAGTGTGTATGTTATTCTCTCCTTAAGCCAAATCCAATCAGAATAAGATTCACTCATTCCCTCTCACCTCCCCCCTTTCCCCTCCACTATAAAAGCCTTTTCTTGTTTGTTTTATGTGAGATAATATACCCCATTCTACCTCTCCCTTTCTCCTTCTCCCAGTCCCCTTAATTTTATTCTCCAGATATCACCCCTTCATCTTCAACTCACCCTATGCCCTCTATCTATCTATCTGTCTATCTATCTGTCTATATCTATCTGTCTATCTGTGTGTGTGTATATATATATATGTATATATATATATATATACACACACACATACATGGTAATTTTTTTTCCCTCCAGCTACTCTAATACTGACAAAGGACTCGTGAGTTACAAATGTCATCTTTCCATGCAGAATGTAAACAGTTCAACCTTAATAAGTCTCTTATGATTTCTCTTTCCTGTTTACCTCTTCATGCTTCTCTTGAGTCTTGTATCTGAAAGTCAAATTTTCTATTCAGCTCTGTCTTTTCATCAAGAATGCTTGAAAGTCCTCTATTTCACTGAATGTCCACTTTTACCCTGAAGGATTATGCTCAGTTTTGCTGGGTCATGTGACAGTTTTACCCACAGGCATTGAGATTTCCATTGCCTCTAATGGGTTTTCTAAAGTAGCTCAATAGAGGATTCACTGGCCATCAAAAATTGAATATTTCCCCTCAAGATAATCCCAGCTCTTTGAAGAGAACATGTGAGCCATCCTACCACTTAGTGTAATTTACTTAAGGGTTAACCTTTTTTTGGATCGTGGACTCTATGGGCGATCTGGGGAAGCCTATCCCTTCCCAGAGTAATATTTTTAAATGCATAAAACAAAATACATAGTATTACAAAGGAAACAAATTATATTGAAATACAGTTGAGGTAAGGTAAGGTTAATGTTTATGTGCACTCTCACTTGGAGGTCCCTGTGCCCACTGGCATGAATTTGCAGCCCCTGACCCTAAATGTATGACTCAGGAAAGCTATAACTCCCCCTTCTTCCTAAAAACCTTCATGGTTCACATGAAGATTTAAAATCTGAAAGGATTTTCGGTGTACATGAAGCTGTTTTCAGCCTCACAGAGGGCCTTAATTCCAATTCTCCAGGATGCTTTCTGAAATGTAGTGTAAATAGAGAAGCAGTGTCTTACTGTGGGGGAAAAGCCCCAGAGCTTAGAGCCAGAAGCCCTAGCCTGGAGTCCTGACCTTGTCAATTGCTTTTTAGGTGACTTTGGGCAAATCACTTCTCCTCTGAGTTTGCTCATCTCTAAAATGGGAATGATAATAATAATTCCAGGCCTGCTGAACTCATGGGTTATGAATGAGAAATGCACTTTGTAAATTGAAAGTGCTATATGAATGTGAACAACTGTTTTTATTATTACAAATGCAGTCAAGGTAATAGGTACACTATAAAGAAACCAGGCTCATGTAGTCAAACCCTAGATGTGGAGGGGTTGTTTTTGTTTCTTGTTTTTTACATATATGCATCATCAGAATAAGGTGATTTGGTCAAAAAGGCAGACCTCAGAAATCTTCTCGTGGTTTTCCAGTCTATGAAGTTATTTTGCCTTTAACCCAAGGGAAAATGGCCAAGATCTTTTGATCTCTTTTCCAGGATCTTTTTTTTTTCCACCCTAAAATTTCTTGTGATACTTGAACTGATCTCTTCTCTTTTCTGGAACTGCATCTCAAACATTTGAAAATTAAAAGCGAAGCCTCGTTTCCTTTTCATTTTTGGAAGAAAATTGACACATTCCTTTTGCCTGTCCTTGGTGCTGAGGAATATTCAAGAGACAAGCAGACTGAGCAGTTTTTCTTGTAGTTAATGTCAGCCTAATGAAGAAAGGATCATTCTTTTTTCTGTATGATAACACCACAAAACAGAAGGAGACTCATTTTCCTAATCAACCAAAATTTCCATGATTGATAAAAGGTGGTCCTAAGAAGGTTCTGACTTAGGGCCTTATCATTCTCAAATCTGTCTTACTCAATTATCTCTCCCTTCCAGTCTATCATTAAAATGTGCACACTTGATAATTCCTTCTGAGACTTTCATGTAATTAGCTTTGTGAGTTCTTATTTCAGAAACTTTTCTGTGTCCCTTTAAACTTGGAGAGAAAAATAAACTTTACTTAGAAAGTTTTGCTCAAGTAAGAGAAATCTGAGTAGCAAAGCCGCAAATCATGGATTTTGATTCTGCTTTTTATTTTTAAAAAATGTTTTATTGATGCCTTTTGTTTTATGTCAATCATTTCCAACTTTACTGCACTCCCTCTCACCCAGTGAACCTTCTGTTGGAACAAGGGAAAAAGCAATTTGAACAAAACAACTCTGTCTGACAGCACCTTCCTGACCATTTAATTTACCCTCCTCTGTGTTTGCAGGTGAACGACCCTTCAAGTGTACCTTTGAGGGATGCGGCAGGTCCTTTACTACATCAAACATCAGAAAAGTGCACATTAGGACACATACAGGAGAAAGACCCTATTACTGTACAGAGCCAGGATGTGGGAGGGCCTTTGCCAGTGCAACAAATTATAAGAATCATGTGAGGATACACACAGGTAATCAGTCTCTGGGGTTGGGGTCTTTGTTTCTTCTAGTCCTCCTTTGAAGCTCAGTTCATCAGCTTCTTTTCCCAGGAAGCCCTCCTTGCCTACTCCATCCCTCCCTCCCTCTAATGCCCATGGCTTCATGTGTATAAATCTTACCTCCCAACAAGAGGGTACAAGCAATGTGTTAGCCTTTTTTTAATGTCCCTTACAGTTCTGGGTATGCAGTGTATGCTCAGAGTTTTTGAGTGGTCACAGAAGGTCTGAGGTGAGGTCACTAAAGACATCTGTCCTCGATTCCTTGCCCTTGAAGTGGCCAGCTATATTAAAGAATATTTTATTATCCTTTCCTACATTTTAGTGAGCTGATTTTTTGGTGGGGTTCAGACCTGTGATTCATCTGCATAGGGCAGTGGTATCAAACTCAGATGGAAATGGGGAGCTCTAACCATATGTAAGGAGTAGCTTAGTGGTTAAATAGCCATTTACTTTGGAAATAATGGGGAAGGTGCCGAAGTAGGTAGAATCCTAGCTGGAAAGGCAGAGGACTGAGCTAGACCCATCTGGAATAGGAGAATGTGGGCTTTTCCCATCATTCTTATTGTTGTCCCTGGTGGGAAGGTTATTGCTTTCCATCCCCATCCTTTTAACTTTTATAACCTAATGTGTGACATGTTGACTTTGTGTGTGTGTGTGTGTGTGTGTGTTGTCTTTTCCTTAGGGGAGAAGCCATATGTTTGTACAGTCCCTGGGTGTGATAAACGATTCACAGAATATTCCAGTTTGTACAAACACCACGTTGTTCATACTCACTCCAAACCATACAACTGCAATCACTGTGGGAAAACATATAAGCAAATCTCCACCTTAGCAATGCACAAGCGAACAGCTCACAACGACACAGAGCCAATTGAGGAAGAACAAGAGGCCTTCTTCGAGCCCCCACCAGGTGGGTAGCTGGTGGGGAGTCGGGCACTGCGCAGGAGAGGGACCTGAAGGGTCAGATTCCTTTCCAGCTTTTGTTTGGAGTCATCTTAGATGCCTTTCCTGACTCACCGGGGCGCTTGGAAGCGCTCTGGTCTAAAGCCTTCTTGGTATTGGTTTTCCTTTCTGACTGCACCTGTGACTTTGGTTGGCCAGCTCAGCCATTTAGAGACTCAGAGATTGGCATTCCATGAGTGTGAGTTACTGGATTCATTCTTGAAGAAATATGAGGAAACCATTGACTAATAATAATAACACACATTTATAGTGCTTACGGGTCACAGAGCACTTTCTTCATACAGCAATCCTGAATCCGCATTGTACAGATGAGGAAACTGAAATTCAAAGGGGCTCTGACTTTCCCAGGGTGGCTCCTAAGAGTCTGAGCCAGGATAAGGACTCACGTGTGTCTCTCCTTTCTGTTGAAATACTCTTTCCGGTGTGCGAAGCTGTGACTTTTTTAACGTTCTGAAAAGGCAGTTCTCTGATCCTCTGTAATAGGGAAGCAATAAGGATGGCATTGTGGAGAGAGCACTGGATTAAGAGACAGCGTGGGTTTGGGGAAGGGGCAAGGCAGCACAATAGAGTGGAAAGTGAACTCGGCAGACTTGCATTCGAATCTCGGCTCTCTCACTTCCTAGTTGTGTCTTCTTGGGCAAGTCACTTAACCCTTCTGAGGGTCAGTGTCTTCATTTGTCAGATGGGAAGAAGGATACTTGTTCTATGAACTTCACAGGGTTGTTGAAAGTACCTTGTAACCTTGGAGAGTTGTGTAATTGGGAGCTATTACTATTGAAGTTTACAAAGCACCTCTGGGTCAAGATGAGAAGCAGTGGATTAATGGGTTACCAACTATTCAGACTTTTTTTTTGGACACAGTAGACTTTTCAGAGGTTACACATGGGAAAATGCTGTGGGAACCCCTCCTCCTTACTTCCCCAAATCTCATACCATATTCCTCAGTGATTTCTAGCTTTAAATATCCAGATTTAAATGTTTAGAAAAAGCCAAAACCCTTTAAAAATAAGAAAGTGAATGGAACGGTGTATTTATTTTAGTTGTGGAAGGGAAATGAGGTAAACATCGTTAACGTTATGTACACTCACTGGAAGCCCTTGTGACCATGGGCATACATTTCCAAGAAGTTGATAGAAAGGAGAAAGGTTAATGGTGCCCCTAGAGATTAAATTGATGACCTGGGCCTTCTCAGCCCAGTACTCACCATCCACAGTCTTCAGGCAACAGTGTATAACATTGTAGGTTACCTTCAATTTCCTTTTTAAATTGGAATAAAGATCTTACTTGCCCTTTTTCTGCCTTTCATGAGAGATAGAGAATGGAGAATGGGAAAAGAGAAGAATCTGATGTAATTGCCAAATGTGGCTCATCCTGAGTGGTATAATTACAGCAGGGACACTTGGAGTGCACTATGGTTATTTAAGAAAAAGAATAAGAGCCTCTTTGGCTTATTAAATGGTACACCTTTACACAATGATGAGTGTGCTTTCCTGAGGGCCAGAGGTCACTTATATTTTTTTTTTCTTTTTTTTTTTTTCAGAGGTCACTTATGTTAATGAATACTTGTTAGTACCACTTTATGGTATTTACAAACCATTCAGGTTTGCTGGTTGGTATTGTTAACCTGGTGAATCATTATCTCTGGGCATTTTTTTTTTAGCCAGTAGAACAAATAAAGTGAATATATAACTAAGTTCATATTTACTTTGGGTTATTTTTGGAAGCTCTATTTACATATGTCTTCTTCACCTCCCCCAAAACACACACTCTTTAACAATGAGGAAAAAATAGACCCAAGACCTTGGAACAATTTGTTGGATTTGATGGTGTTAAATTTGGGGGATGGGGATGGGATGTTGTAAAGAATCCCTAAGAAAGGGCTCTTTATGGTTAGTAATTTAATAAATAACACAAAATCTTTTGTCTTTTTCCCCCATAATTTTAATTTGTATATATTTTTCTTGAACAGGTCAAGGCGAGGATGTCCTCAAAGGTCCACAGATAACCTATGTTACAGGTGTAGAAGGGGAGGATGTGGTGTCTGCACACGTAGCTACCGTAACTCAATCTGGATTGAGCCAGCAGGTCACTCTCATATCCCAGGATGGGACCCAACATGTAAGTGTCCACCGTACACAAGTCAGGTGAAAATCCTGGAGGATATTCTGTCAGGGAATGGTGGGAGATGGGGCTGGAATTGTAAGTTTGGGCCAGACTGGAAGCCCCTGATTATCAAGTAAGGAAATTTGACGATTGTCCTGTGGGCAGCAGGGAGCCTCTGAACGTTGTTGAACTGCTGAGTGACTAGATAAAAACGAAGTTTTAGAAACATTAATGTGGAAGTGACCCACAAAGTGGAGAGACTTTTAGGAAGCTGTTACTGTAGTACAAATATGGGATGCGTAGGGCCTGAACTGGGGTGGTAATGGAATAAGAAGGAGGGATGAAGGCGAGAGGTGCCACTCAGGGTCAACAGCGCTTGATGATGGGGAAGTTGGGGAATGGCTGATGAGAAGGAGGAAGAGTCCAAGATGACTCCAGGGTTCTAAGCCATGTGCAGAATCAGGAAAGGGAGCACACGGAGCCTCTAAAGAGTCCCTGCCTGTTTGCATCACAGCTCATGACTCTGCCTCCTAAACATTCTCAACTGCTTTTTGCTTCTCATCTCCTTGGATGACACACAAAGATCAGCTGCCACTTTATTTTGTTTGCTTCGAAATGGGGTTAAGTGACTTGCCCAGGGTCACACAGCTGGTAAGTATTATGTATCTGAGGCAGGATTTGAACTAGGGTCCTCCTGACTCTGGAGCTGGTGCTCTATCCACTGCACCACCTAGCTGCCCCCAGCTGCCACTTTTTGTGATGTGCCTCTGGAGGTATGATTGTAAAGCAGGTTAAGTGGATTGTCCCAAAGCAGATTGTTTCCCTGTAGGGGGAGTATAATAATTAAGGACTGCATGGTTCATAAAAGATGCAGAATCAGAGACATCTATGCCAAACATGTAACAGTTATTTAAAGTAGTAAAATGGTGTTACAGCTTCTGTAAAACGGATATAAATGTACCTCGGTGATACAAATAGGACTAAGAAGTGTGATACAGAACATAAACAGTGATAATAATAGTTCACATTTGTGTAGCGCTTTTAGGTCTGCAAGTGCTTTACATAATTTGATTCTCACAACAAGGGGTAGGAGACAGGGTCACGCAGCATGTCGGCATGTGAGGCTGGATTTGAACTCATATTCCTGACTCCAGACTCGGTTCTCCATCCACTATCCTACCTGGCTGCCTCAGCATTAACAAACCATTGTATTATGAATTTGATATCAGTGAAACTAGCCTTCTCACTGCATTAAATAAACAATAATTATGTTTGTCTTCTTAGGATTTAGAATGAATTTTTTTTAAGGCAATTGGGGTTAAATGACTTGCCCAGGGTCACACAGCTAGTAAGTGTCAAGTGTTTGGTCAGAGACCAGATTTGAACTTAGGTCCTCCTGACTCCAGGGCTGGTGCTCTATCCAGCGTGCCACCTAGCTGCCCCGTGAATAATTTTTTTAAAAAATTCATTCTAGGGGCAGCTAGGTGGCACGCTGGATAGAGCACCAGCCCTGGAGTCAGGAGGACCTGAATTTAAATGTGGCCTCAGACACTTGGCACTTACTAGCTGTGTGACCCTGGGCAAGTCACTTAACCCTGATTGCCTCGCATCCAAAAAAAAAAGATTATTCCGATGACTTTATTATTCAGGTCGCTTTCAAAAAGCTATCCTTGGAAGCTTGAACTGAAGCTTTTTTCCCTCTCTCAGTAAATTTATCATAACCAGAAAAATTCAGAACCATTCCACTGACATTAGAGCTCTGCTCCAAGTAATAAATGTTCAGTAAATGTTACTACTAATAATGGTGATATTTGTCCTACTAAGAAACTTTTATTTTTTTAAGAGAGGACTTATCCACAATTAATCCTCATTGTCCTTTATTATGCTTTCATTTTATTCAAAGCTACAAGTGTATCAAGTGTCTGAACCAGTCAGGGACACCAAGAAATAATAAAGGTTGTTACATCACTCTTTATACTTCACTATCACAGCCAACCTTGACAGGATGGTTCTCTCAAACTGGTGACCCAGCCAAAGGTTTGATCAGCTCCTGCTATAAACTGGACTAAAGATGTTCTCAGACACCTGAATCCAGAAACCTTGCTCCTTTTACTACAAATTACTTTCTACCCTTTCCTCCAAGTTTAAGCTGAGTGTGATGGCTTTTAGCACTCCAGGAATACCTTCCATGGAGAAAACTCACCTCTTGGTACAATGCCTAAAAGTGCAGTTTGGAACAGAGAGCTCTGTTCCACAAGTATTTGACACTTTTATCCAAGCCTACATTACATTTGACTTGAAAAGCTCCCAAAGCAGATTTCATAATATGACTTCACAAAGAACTGCTGAGGCAAATTTGAGATGGTATTTAATCATGCATGCATTGTGACCTGTAAGATATCTGCAAGGTATGGTTGAGGAACCCAGTGAGCTCTAGGCCCAGAGATTTCGATGGAAACAAAAGAAAGAAAATCAGAGAGGAAGGTTCGCCCTTGCCCCTCCTGCTAATACTGAGCCGTTCTTCTAAGTCTGACTCAATTTCTACCCCTCCAAGAAACCTCACAAAACCTTAATTTTCTTCCTGTCCAAAACACCTGTAGCCTTTATAATCCATATCACGCCTTTCAGATCAAGTATCATGTTGGCTTTAAGACTGTAGCACTCCTGTTTTTGTGCTACTGCCGTCCTTTTTTTTTCTTTATATGTATTTAAATTTATATATTTTATATAATATAAAAATTATATCAACAAATTATATTGTAGATATATAATTATATGTTTAAATTTACATATTTAAATATATATTTGTTTTCTTTATAAAGACATGATTATCTGTTTTATATCTTCGTCTGACCCAGAGGGCAAGAAGCTACACAATGTGACTGGCGGTACCTGGGAGGGGTCTACCATGAACTTTGGGATCCCTGGTGGATAATGAGCACTCCAGCCCTAGAGGGTCGTTTCATGTTTTATACTGTTCACTAATTGGCGATTGAATATTTGTCATGGACTCTCCAAATTGGACGAGACCTTGGAGCTAGTTCATCTAGTCCATCTCGTATCCAAATTATGAATTCTGTCTTCAGTGACAAGTAGTTAAACACTGTTTCAACACTTCTGGTGACAAAAACCTCACCACTCATCTTCGCAGTCCATTCCTTTTTCAGATATCACTAAATATTAGAAAGTGTTTGTTAAGTTGAAATATGTCTGCCTACAATTTCCACCCATTGGGCCTAATTGTTGGGTCAATCAGTACAAGTCTAACCCTTCTTCCCCAGGCTAAACATTCTTAATTCCTTCAACCAAGCTTTATCTGGCATGGTTAAAAGACCCTTATTCCCTCACTGTCCTGGTCACCCTTCCCTGGACACATTCCAACTTGTCAGTGGTCCTTCTAAAATGTGGTACCCAAGAACTGTACATCATACTCCGGATGTGGTCAGCTATCTTGTCTTCACTGCTCGGTCATGAGCTCTCAGAGCCAGTGTCTCTCATATCCCTTGGCGTACCTGGAACATAGTAGATGCCCACTGCATATTTGTTTGGTTTATGTTATCTTAAAAACATGTATTTGTGACAAGGGTTTTGATTTGTGGAAGGGGTAGGTTTGAGAAGGAGAGAAAATAGATTTTTTTTTATGTTTAGTTGGAAAAATTAAATTTAATTTTAAAAATTAAAAAAGGAGCAGCTAGGTGGCACAGTGGATAGAGCACCGGCCCTGAAGTCAGGAGAACCTGAATTCAAATCCAGCCTCAGACCAAACACTTGACACTTACTACCTGTGTGACCCTGGGCAAGTCACTTAACCTCAATTGCCTTAAAAAATTTTTTTTTTTTTAAATTAAAAAAAAAGATAAGGCTACTGCAAGTTTTTGTGGATGGAAGAACTGAACCCTGGAAGGGCTGGCTTGGCCAATAGTTATACCATTCTTGGTTTCTCTCTTTCCTTATCAGCCCAGCAGTTGAATTTTTTTCTCAATACGTTTTATTCTGATGCAACGGAAACTTTCACACAAACACCCTTACCAGTTATATTCCTTGGAAAATATTTATCAGTGGTAAACAGAAAGGAGGGGTGTGCCCTCTCATTTTGATAGTATGGTATGGTTAACCCTCAGTCATTCAATTACCATGCATTTATTAAGTACCTATTGTATGCCAGGCACTAAGAATACAGAGACCAAGATAAAACAGTACCTGCCCTGAAGGTGCTTACAGTCTAGCTGAGGGAGGGAACATGTGTGCAGGATATGCAATATCCATAGAAGATAATCTAGTGGGAGGGAGGGATAGCCATGAGGGGAACAGAAGAGGTTTCTGTCGAAAGAAGGGAGCATGTGAGCTGGGCTTTCAAGGAAACTAGAGATGCTGAAGTGGGGATGATGAGGGAGTGCATTCCAAACATGGGGCACAGCCAGTGCAAAAATTTAGAGAGAGGAGATGGGGTATTGTATATGAGGCACAGTAAAGAGATTATTTGGCTTGACTTGTAGAGTGTGTATTTCTCTCTCTGCCACTGACTTCCTTTCTTTCTCTCTTGGTGTGTGTAAGGGAACAGGGCACCAAGATGAAGAGAAAGCAGGTTGGGGCAGTCCCCAAAAGGAACGGTTCTGATTCTGGCTCTGTCCTGTGGCCTTCCAGCAAGTCACTTTCCCTCTTAGGCGGGAGATTGGGCTCCATGATATCTTAGGTCCCTCCCAGTTCCAAGTCAGTGGCTTAAGTTAATATTTACTTACAGATGGTTGGGGGCTTTACCAACCCATCGTGATTCTGTTAGGGAGAAGTATGCTGTTGCTGTCCCCTGGCGATAGTTCACGTTTACCTTAGCAGTGTGTGCTTGTAGCAGGTACCAGTGAGGGTCTTTCATGAACCTAAAATGTTTTTTCTATATATTTTTTCTAACATAAAATATTTTTCAGTTTTCTGAACCAGGCTTGCTAGGTAAACAAACTACCCTTAGATCTAGTGTCCAAGCAAAGTGTGTTTGAATTTACTGGCCATAGGCTATTGTTCAAGTCGGGTTTCTTGGCAGCCTAAAAGCATTTCTTAAGTGTCCAGCGGAAGATTCAATTCACTGGTTGTCAATTTATTCACTGAAGGGTTGGGCTCAAATGAACAAATGTACTTGAAGCATTTCTGATTTGTTTGGTTTTTTTTTTTAATGTTTCATTTCAGGTCAACATATCTCAGGCAGACATGCAGGCCATTGGAAATACCATCACAATGGTGACGCAAGATGGCACTCCAATCACAGTCCCCACTCATGATGCAGTTATCTCTTCAGCGGGAACACACTCTGTAGCCATGGTTACTGCTGAGGGTACAGAAGGACAGCAGGTAAATGCCTTTGTATGCATATGTGTGACACTGAAAAAAAAATGTCCAGAGCCAGCTTGGGAGAAAGTATAGCATCATGGGAAAAATAGTGCATTGGGAGTCAGATGATACAGGTTCTAATCCTGGCTCTGCCCCTTTCTAGCTGGGTAATAACTTTAGACTAGGCTCTTCCCCTCTCTGGGGCTCAGTTTCCTGTCTGTAAAATGAACAGTAGGACTGGCTGCCTTCCAAGGCCCTGTGTAGCCCTGACATTCTATAGTCTAAGCTGTCAATTTCTGAGGCATCGATGCCATGCAACATTGCTCTCAGCGGTCACTCACTCAGCGGTCATCCGGCAGTAGCAGATTCAACTGGAGCTCTCTGAAGGGAGTTTGTGCTCTAGCTTATTGCAAGTCTCCCAGCCCATTTAATGATGGAGTCGATCCAGAGGAAGAAGGTTATCTCTTCCCTCTGGCTGACTTTAGAGTGGCCCCAACCAACCTCTCATCTTTCCCATGGTCCCTGGATGCTTTTCCCATGGGTACCCTACAGCAGGCAGAGATGCAGAAATTCCAGCAGGTCTTGTGACCATTAACTGACACCCCATAGTAGACACTCTCTAAAATCTTGTTTCAAGAAGCATGGGCCACAGAATCCTGAACTTAGAGTTACAGGAACCTCCAGCCATTTACTCCAGTCTTCTCATTTTATCGATAAGGGAGCTGAGGTCCAGAGACTTATCATGATTTACCCACAGTCACAGGGGTGGTAAGTGGCAGAACCTGACTCCTAACTCCAAATCCAGTGTGCTTTCTTGGTTAGAGCATCTGGAAGAAAAAATGCCAGGGATCAGTAATGTCATTGGGAGTGTCATTTAAGATTTGGTGACTCCCTTTTCTCTTCCTCTGCCCCTACCACTGCTATATATCCACTTCCATATTCAAAAATTCAACTCTGCATTGACCCTATCATTAGATAGCCTGAAATAGTTTCAGTAAACTCTCAACAGAATCGTAAGCACAGAAGCAGATATCCACTGGGGAAATGTTGAAATTTCCCCTGGAGTGCTCTGATCTTATCTGCACTGAGGCCTTCCTGGAACACCTGCCACTTCAGGGCTGAGCTCTCCTGTAGACAGCTTTCCATGTGCCCAGAGAGGGGGGTCGTCTGGGTCTTCCTGATTCCTCCTTTTAAAAAGAGGCCAAGGCAACCTGGTTTCAGACACACTCTCTAGTGGAAGCTTTGGAAAACATGGCCACTCAGCATGGTTTTTCATTCTACTTCATGTTATAGAACCTGTGAATATCCCATCTTGAATTTTCTGGTGGGTTAAAAAACCAGGGTTTGTTAGTGGAATGAAGCCCAGGTTATCGAGCAGTGGCAGCTGAGCTCTGACTCCTCTGCGTTTGATTGAATGAGTTCTTTCTTACCCAGCCTCTCCTCGGGTTGCTACAGGACAAAGGGTCGATGCCTTTTGTCCACCCACCAGCTATGTAGGAAAGGCAGTCTTGTGACTCCTGGGACAAGCACATTCAATACCCTTTCCTTGACATTTGGAGGAGAAAAGTAAAGTGGATGTATGGTATCTAAACTTGAGCATTATATTAGATATCACACTATAATATATTGGTCCAATAAAGTGTCCTAATTGTACAAAAATGTGATTTTAAATAATTATGGGTTTGAATGGAAGAAATGATGTTGCCCAGCACTTACCCAGACCCAGGAATAAAGAGATGTTTAGGAATATTGACTCTTTGTGTTTGTGGGCCAACCTGGCTGCCTCTGAACTAGCCACTTGGGGGCAGCAAAATTTAGGGGCAGAGAAGGCTTGCCAGCAACTGAAGACAGGAAATGAGCTATTCTGTTAAATTGGCCTGAGCGCCCTGAGGTCTGAGAATGAACCTCACGCTGACTGTCTCTGGCCTCTGTGTTGCAGGTTGCAATAGTGGCCCAGGACTTAGCAGCATTCCACACGGCCTCCTCAGAAATGGGGCACCAGCCACACGGGCATCATTTGGTGGCGACAGAAGCTCGACCGCTGACGTTAGTGGCCACATCCAACGGAACACAAATCGCAGTGCAGGTGAGCGTAAGCATGTAGCAAGTGTGGCCACCCTCGACTCCCCACTCTGTCTGTTGTACCCGAGGGGCTGTTTCTGGTCCTCATGGCAAACAGGCAGCACAGAGATGTACACACGTCGGCTAACCCAACGCTAAGCACCCATGGAGCCATTGGCACAGATACCAATATCTCTATCTCTAATTTCTGCGCTTGCTACAGAGGAATATATAGAAAAAGAACGGGCAGGACATTCACTGCTGCGTATCCCAAAAGGCCATCACATGACTCCCAGTTTTCCTAAAAGTCTCCCTGCATAGGTGCCTGTCAACCTGTCCCTTCCAGATTCTGTGATCTGGTGAATAAGAGCATCTCCTCACCTTTTGCTTTACAGCAAGACAAATAAAGGACATGGATCCGTCTGAGTCAAAACTAGGTAGGAGTGACAGTATCGGTCAGCTGCAGGTTAGACTGGATAGCATTGGTGATTCCTTCTCAGCCTGTGATTCCATGCTTCCTTGGCTAAGACCATTGTGTCCTGTGCTCCAAGACTGTTTTAGATGTTAGGTGCCGGTTCCTCTGTGGCCTGCTTAATTTTTGTAAACTGTGGAGAGGATGGCTGATTGGGCATGGTGCTCTTGGCTTGGAACCAGGCCTCTTCCATGTTTGTTTCTGAGGGAAAATATGCTTCAATTTAAGAGAGCCTTTCCCAGGGGCATAACCTGCTGCCTGTACGAGTAGACACCTGCCTGGATACACTTCTTCCCACAGGCCACCATGGTCTCGAAAGTCTCTTAAATGTCTCTCGGAGGCCTTTGTAAAATAAATGTATAAAATCTACCTCATCAGTAGACCATGGTACAGGGTCATGAAAAGACCACCCACCAGATCTGAAGCAAAAGACTCAGGGTCTTATCTCGGCTGTCATCTGCCGGTGGTAGCGTCATGGGCAAGGGGCTTCGGAATACTAAAGAGAGGCTTGAGTTTCCCTCTCTATCAAAATGAGAGGCCGACATGGATTATTGTGAAGACCTCTTCCAGCTTTTCTGTCTATGGTCTTGGGAGGGTCACATGAATCCTGAAAGTAACCAGCAACATTGATGAAAGGAGATGCTTATAAACCTGAGAAAGAAGCAGACCGAGATAGAGGGAGACAGACTGAGTGATTGAGGGATAAAAAAAATAAACGCAGCTTCCTGGTAGGACTGGCCTTTTGACTTTGCCGTGTATGTATGTATGTGTGTGTGTGTGTGTGTGTGTGTGTATACATGTTAAGAGCTTAACACTCATAAATAAGCATGAACATTTCAATATACAAAGAAGAACAAAAAGAATTGCATCTGAAACCATGAATTTCCATTTTGTGGACTTTTTAACAAGTGTATATTAAATTTAACATGGTGGTAACAAAATTGCTCAGTTTGTATTCCCTTATCAACTCTTGTATTTCTTCTTATAGTGTGTTTTTATTAATGTTATATTGATGCCTCTCTCTCTCTCTCTTTCTCTTTTTCTCTCTCTCTCTCCCTCCCAGTGCCCCCTCTGTCTCTGTCAGTCTCTCTTTCTCTCCCCCCCTTCCCTCTGTCTCTCTCTTCCCCCCTCCCCACCAAAACATTCCCTTTTCTCCTTCCCTTAAGCCTTTCTTTGCCTTTCACCATTGCTAAGCAATTTTACAGGCACACGTTCCACTGTGTGCCTTCAGCTGGTCATCACCACTCTTTTTTTTTTTTTTTTTTTTGGCCAGTTGGGGTTAAGTGACTTGCCCAGGGTCATACAGCTAGTAAGTGTCAAGGCTGACTTCAAGGCTGGTGCTCTATCCATTGCGCCACCTAGCTGCCCCTTGTCACCACTCTTAAAATAAAAGCTTAACAATACTGCCATTTTGTAATAAAATAAAATTTTACGTTTATAGATCGTTTTATGGTCACAAAGCACTTTGAATACATCTCATTTTGTTCTCACAATAGCCCTATGAGGTAGATAATGCAGGTAATAATCTTTTCCATTTTATAGATGAGGAAACTGAGGCTCAGAAAAGAGAAGTGACTTGCCCCAGGTTACTGTAGCTAGACTCACCTCTTGGAAGAGATGTACCCTTTCAACATGGAGAGCTGATTGATTAATCCTCAAAGACTCATTACACAATCCCAGTCAATTCAGCAAACAATTTGTTGAAGCCTAATGTTTTTACAGAAGTTCCTGTGGTGGATGTAGAAATTAGGGCCACGCCAAGGCCCCCTACCCAGAAGGAATAAATAGTTGAGTGAGGAGTTAAGACAGATACACAGTTGAACTGTGCTGCGACGCAGAACGTAGTCATTGCCCCCAAGAGAGGCACCGGCCTCTTCTCTTAGAGTTGGCAATGCTAGGAAACCCTTTGGCTTGCTGGGAATCATAGAGGTGTAGAAGGGCTCCTAGGGTGAATGGTCGGCAGCGTGCCCCATATTGGAGAGATGTGAAACAAAGATGCCTTAAAAAAATGCTTTTATAGGTGCTTAACTTGAAAAGAATGTGAAGGCCATGTCTTGGTGTGGATAACTCCTTAGGAAAAAAGGCCTATGGACTGTCTTTATCTTGGACTTCCAAAATAAGGAATTTCTTTTGGCCCCTTTGCTGTGAAGACTTTTATCAAATACCTAAAGAAACTATACTTAATCTCTTCCCACCTTCTTTTCCCCTCACATCACTTAGGCAGATATCTCCGGCTGTGCCCCTTCATTCAAAGTCAAATACTGAGAACATTTATTAAGTACTTAATATGCTCTGGGAGCTGGGGAGCCATGGGCAAAAAGTGAACATACCTGCCCTCTGGCAGCCTGCATTCTTCTTGGGGAACACAGATAAGAGGGCACAAATTAGTCAATAAAAAGTACATACAAATTGTTATCATATTGTGCTTACCTTCTCAATGGGTAAGGGAAGGTTGGGAGGGAGAGAATATAGAACTCAACTTTTTTTTACTTTTTAAAATATTCTTAATTATTTAGGATTTTATTTTTCTCCCAATTACATGTAAAAACAGTTTTAAACATTTAAAAATTTTGAGCGAAACTCAAATTTTTAAAAAATGAATGATAAAATAGTGTATATATTTTAAAAAATTAAATAAAAAGTATATACAAAGGAGTGTAAGAGGGAGAGCATATTAGATTCCACCAAGCCAAGTTTTCCAAGTGAGTGGGAAAGATTTGGCTCCTGGCCTATGATGTTTATTTTATTGAAAACTTTTGTTGAGTGAAAACTCTTTTATCTTTCTCACATTCATGTTGCAGCTTGGAGAACAGCAGTCTTTGGAAGAAGCCATCAGAATAGCCTCCAGAATCCAGCAAGGAGAGACGCCAGGCTTGGACGATTAACCCGGACCTTGGAACCATCCGGCGGAGAATCTTTTCTTTTCAGACAACAGAGACCCCTGCAGCCAGAGTCCAAGAACACTTGGAACTTTCCCATTCCCTGATCCTCTGCACACATTTTTATGCACAAATGGACACCGTCTCACTGGTTGGACTGGGTGACCTCCAGGGTCCCTTCCAACTCTGCAGATCAGCAGCTCTCAATTTCCAACCTGACCCCTTGTGTATGCAGAAATATGAAATTAGGACTAGATGGTAGGTGTTCCTGTTGTTAGCCTCTATCAGCTCTCAGACTACTGAAGTCTACCTGCATGGCCGGTGCAGCTGTAGAATTCTGCCCCAGGATGAATTTTAACTTTAAATACATGATCAAAGCTGTTCAGACACTTTCAGATGTCTGAAAGGTCCTTACAATCATAATTCCAGAAGCCATTTCAAATGACAAAAGGATGCAAAACCTTTAAATATGTTCTTCAATTAGTAGGGACCCTGCGATGTTGGTCCTACGTTTCTCCATTTTGATTTCTGTCCCAGGTAACTGGTTGTCTTTCCCTGTCCCTGTCAAGTACAGCCTATTCAGCTAATTCCATTAGCTTTAATTAGATTATGTAAACATTGAAAAGCTTTGGTTGTTCAGAATTAAAAGGTTAAACCCAATACTTTGGTTTCCTTAAAGGTTTTACCTTACGAGTTTTGTTTTTGGTTTGGTTTTGTTTTTAATAATTCCAATTATGATCTAGGAAAATGTGACCACAGTGTCCAGGGAAGAAGGCAGGGCCATGATCTGAAGTGAATTGACTCTGGGATGAGTTCAGTGTAACCTATTTATTTTTGTTTAACATGTGTTATATCCTTGTTCCAAAGTTTATTTAACCTGTAGCTCATTTTTAATTGAATCTAGTAGTTCAATAAATGATAATTTACTTTTATTAAATTGGGTGAATAAATTGCTGAGGAAAAACAGACCAGAAACCTAATGGAGACAACCACTTTGGAGGCCTCTTGTGACAGAATGAAACTCAGCCTTGAGAAGATTTTTTTTTTTTTTACAGATCAATGGTTCAGATTCTGCTTTAGTAGAAATTCAGGCCCAAAGAGCATTGCCTCCTCACCCCCTATTTCCAGCATTATATTGTTCTTTGTACAGTTGAGAAGCCAGTTGTGGGAATGTTTCATTTCAATTTGTATAGTTAAAAAGAAAACTTTCCTGGTTTGTTTTTATTATTATTGAATATAAATGCTGTTTCTTACCTGTTTTTCTTTGAAGTCTCTACCAAAAGGAAACATTTAAAATAAAATAGCATTTTAGGCGGAATTCCTACCAAAACCGGGACCACTATTGCTCAAGTCCTTGCTCTAACGGGAAATCCTAGGATTCACAAACCCGTTCCTCTTCCTATACTGGACACTGGGGCTGAAGGGTGGACTCTTCAGGGAGAAAAGAAGGGTGCTGAGACACAGGAGACCCCCACCCATCTTCCTTTGTGGAAGCTTGTGGCTGCACCAGCTCAGGCCCCTGGCCCTGCCCAGGGTCACTCCAAATGGCGTATGGCAGGTCTTGCCCTTAGATCGTGGGGAGGGGGAGAGAGGCCACAGGCACTGTGCCGAAGGAAGCTGTCATGGATCACTTGGAATTCACTCTTCTCCAGCCCCAAGGTCGCCTCCTCTTAATGTGTCACCAGATCCCACAGTTGACAAGCCTTCTCTTGGGTAGCTGCCTCTTGACAAATTTTTCACGGCCAGTATTTCTGGATGCTTTCCTATACGGGTCTGGTGAGCCCCAGGAAGGAGATCTTTGTCAGCATTCTAGAAGGAAACCATTTGCACTGATTTTTAGGGGTTGTTTAAAACAGAAATGAACAGAGAGGAGGGGGCTTGCAAGTTCTAACTGCTTGGAGTAGTGAGTCCCCTGTAATGTATTTGGGCACCAAAAGGTTGTTTTCTTTCCTTTTGCCATTGGGCTTATGACTTGCCCCTAGGGAAGGAGAAATATGACTTGCTAATACTGATCTGACATTCCTGGGAGCTGTTAAAGCCAGAAGTTCCCGATTCCTTTTCAGGAGGAAGGTGGAACTTGGCTGAGCTGGAGGGAGATCTAATATGATGGATTTTGTAAGGCCAGACTGAAAACTCAGCCACTAGTTTTTGGTAGAGAAACCCTTTCAATCCAAGAAAATTAGTTCTACTTGCCCCCTACCCTTTTATACCTCTGTTATCTCCTTCCATCCCCTTTTGTCTTTCTCCTCTACCTTTCCATCCCTTCCCCTACACATTACTGCCCCAGACCCCTCAGAGAACAGCTAAGAGATGTCCCTGGACCCAGGAACTCTATGAACACAATTACAAAACACTTTTCACACAAATAAAGTCAGATCTAAATAATTGGAAAAACATCAGTTGCTCATGGGTAGGCTGAGCTAATATAATAAAAATGACAATTCTGACTAAGCTAATTTACTTATTCAGTATCATACCAATCAAACTACCAAAAATTATTTTATAGAGTTAGAAAATATAAAACAAGATTCATTTGGAAGAACAACAGGTCCAGAATATCAAGGGAACTAATGAAAAGAAATGCAGGGGAAGGTGGCCTAGCCATTCCAGATCTTAAATGGTATTATAAAGCAGCAATCATCAAAACTGCTTGGTACTGGCTGAAAAAATAGAGTGGTGGATCAGTGGAATAGGTTAAATGTGCAAGACACAGTAGTCAATGACTATAGTAATCTATTATTTGATATACCCAAAGACCCCAGCTTCTGGGATAAGAGCCCACTCTTTGAAAAAAAAAAACTGCTGGGAAAACTGGAAAAGAATATGGCAGAAACTAGGCATAGACCAAAATCTCACACCATATACCAAAATAAAGTCAAAATGGGTTCATGATTTAGATACAAAGGCTGATACTGTAAGCAAAGTGGGAGAGCAAGGAATAGTTTACCTATCAGATTTATGGAGAACAGAAGAATTCATGACCAGACAGGAGATAGAGAACATTACAAAATGCTAAATGGATAATTTCAATTACATTAAATTGAAAAGTTTTTGCACAAACAAAGCCAATGCAACTAAGATTAGAAGGAAGGTAGAAAATTGGGAAAGAATTTTTACAACCAGTCTCTCTGATAAGGGCCTCATTTCTAAAATATATAGAGAATTAAGTCAAATTTATAAGAATACAACTCATTCCCCAATTGATAAATGGTCAAAGGATATGAACAGGTAGTTATCAGATGAAGAAATTAACACCATCTATAGTCATAAAAAAATGCTCTAAATCACTATTGATTAGAGAAATGCAAATCAAAACAACTCTGAGGTACCACATCACACCTATCAGATTGGTCAACATGACAAAACAGGAAAATGATAAATGTTGGAGAAGATGTGGGAAAATTGGAACACTAATGCATTGTTGGTGGAATTGTGAAATGATCTAAACATTTTGGAGAGCAATTTGGAACTATGCCCAAAGGGCTATAAAAAATGTGCATACCCTTTGACCCAGAAATAGCACTTCTAGGGCTATATCCCAAAGACACCATGCAAATGGGAAAAGGACCCACATGTACAAAAATATTCATAGCAGCTCTTTTTGTGGTGGCAAAGAATTGGAAATTGAGGGGATGCCCATCAATTGGGGAATGGCTGAGCAAGTTGTGGTATATGAATGTAATGGAATACTATTGTGCAATAAGAAATGATGAACAGGCTGACTTCAGAAAAACCTGGAAAGACTTGTATGGTCTGATGCTGAGTGAAGTGAGCAGAACCAGGAGAACGTTGTACACAATAACAGCCACGTTGTGCAATGACTAGTAGACTTAACCCTTCCCAGCAATACAAGGATTTAAGACATCTCCAAAGGCCTCGTGATGGAAAATGCTATCCAAATCCAAAGAAAGAACTATGCAATCTGAATACAGATCGAAGCATACTGTTTGCTATTTTTTTTTTCTGTTGTGTTTTGTTTCCTCTTTCTGGTGGTTGCTCCTATTGGTTCTGATTCTTCCTTACAACATCACCAATGTGAAAATATGTTTAATAGGAATGTATATGTATAGCCCGTATCAGATTGTGCGCCGTCTTGGGGAGGGTGGTGGGGAGGAAGAGGGAGAAAAATGTTAAACTCAAAAGCTTTTGGAAGTGATTGTTGATAAATCAAAATAAATTAATAAAAAAAAAAAGAGATGTCCCTGGTTTCCCCCGTGGGAGGTGTTAAGTCTGCCCTGCACTGCCCAGAATACTGACAGTCCAAAGGTCCGGTAACCCAGCTTGAACCTGTCCTACTGTATACAAAGCAGGTGTCTGACAACTGATGAGAATAACTCTTGTCAACAAGCTCGGTTGGAGAAAGGATCCAGGAGTCCTAGGCTTCAGAGTTTCTGCTACGATGCCACTGGGTGGCCTTGGACACTGGGACACTTCCTGCGCCTCACAAAAGCATCGATTTAGAGCCAGCAGCAACTTTAGAAATCACCTCATCCAACCACTTCATTTTCTGTAACTGAGGGGAAGGGACTTACCCAAAGCCATACAGTTATTAGCAAGTGGAAGAACTGGGATTTGAACCCAGAACCCCAGACTCAGGCCCCAATCCAGCTTTTTTCCCCCAAATCCACTTCCAATTTCATTGGCCTTAAAATGAAGGAATAGATGCTCCCATCAAACTTCAATATTGCATGGCTCATCGAGGTCAGCTGTGGGCCTAAAAAGTTAGTACATTGAAGGTATTGTGGATACTGTGGTAAGCTAATGGATTGGAGGTTCCACCATCTTGTTTGTGTCCCTTCCCCTCTCTGGGGTTCAGTTTCCCCATTTGTAAAATGAACCAGATAACCTCTGAGGTCCCTTCCATCTCTAAAACTCCAATTAGGTGTGGCTAATGAGTCCTAAGACTCATTTACCTCCTAGGTCACAAGGGAAAGGATAGATTTCCT
The DNA here is from genome assembly GCF_900497805.2 of Vombatus ursinus. Taxonomy (NCBI): domain Eukaryota; kingdom Metazoa; phylum Chordata; class Mammalia; order Diprotodontia; family Vombatidae; genus Vombatus; species Vombatus ursinus. The sequence goes on along the minus strand of NW_020949548.1, from coordinate 13,734,394 downwards.
CAAAGCAGCAGCTGACCTTTTCCCTTAGTAATCCCTTGAGAATTCACCTAGATGTCAGTTCGGGGCTCGAGGCTCGGGGGCAGGCAGTCTCATTTGGTCACTTGTGTTCTCCTCCTTTGGTCCTGGGCCTTTTTTTGGAAGCATCATGTTTCTATCTGCAATTGAACTCAACTGGACTGTGGGTAGGGAGAGAGATGGCGTCCCAGAATGTCAGAGACAAATGAGTGGATCATCTAGCATTTATTAAGTGCCTGCTGTGTTCCTGGCACCATGCTAAGTGCTGGGGATTCAAAGAAAGGCAAAAGACAATCCCTGCCCTCCAGGAGCTTAGCCTCCTTTGGCCAGTCCCAAAGGGAGTGTCGGCAGCTCTCATCACTATTCGCAGGACCATAGATTTAAAACTGGCCGGAACCTTAGAGGCCATGTGGTAGAATGAGGTTTCCTCAAGGACAAATAGCAGCATATCATCTGTATCCCCACCATCTACCACAGGGGCTGGCACAGGGGGCAGCTAGGTGGCAAAGGGAATAGAGCACTACATCTGGAGTCAGGAGGTCCTGAATTCAAATGTGACCCTTACATACTTACTAGCTGTGTGACCCTGGGCAAGTCACTTAACCCTTGTTTGTCTCAGTTTCCTCCTCTATAAAATGGGAGGGGGGTAATAATAGCACCTACCTCTGAGGGTTGTTGTGAGGATCAAATGAGATAATAATTGTAAAGCATTTAACACGGTTGCCCTGTACATAGGAAGCACTATATAAATATTAGCTATTATTATTAATAAATGCTTAGTAAGTGAATGAATATACCCCAACCCTCTCATTTTACAGATGAGGAAACTGAAGCCCAGAGAGCTTGAGGGACTTGCCCAATTCAATTGCAGAAGAGGAAGCAACAGTAGATACTACCCTGGACGCTCTGTAGGGGATTGGCACCTGGGATAAGACTTTGAGTTTCGTGCCTTTCTATCTTTCTGCAGGGGAACTATTCCTAGCTTGCTTTGCCAGCCACACTTCTCCAGGGCATCTCCCAGGGCTTACAGTGCTTTTTTTTTTCCTCCCTAAAATAGGGGTTAGACTGGAAATAAAATAGCTCCTCTTCTCTAGAAGACAGAAGCATCATCTAATTTTGCTGGGGAGGAAAAGCTGAGTTTAGAAGCAGAAGGTCACTCCAATCTGTTAGGAGATGTTACCTGAGGACCAGTCTTGGCTATGAAACTGATTCCTCTTTGTATTCTTGATTTAGGAGAAAATGTGAGCTCTTCCTTTGGAGTCAGGAATCAATCACAGAGTCTTAGATGTGGACCTCAGAAAGCCATCTAGTCTGACCCTCTCATTTGTTTTTTTTTTAGATGAGGAAACAGGTCCAGGGAGTTTAAATGCCTCAAGAGATAGGATTTGATCAAGTCAGGTCCCCTGACTTGAGAGCTCTTCCCCATTTCATTGTATTACTTCTCTTTTTTTTCTTTTTAGGTAATTGGGTTAAGTGACTTGCCCAGGGTTACACAGTTAGTGTCAAGTGTTTGGTCTGAGGCTGGATTTGAACTCAGATCCTCCTGACTTCAGGGCCGGTGCTCTATCCACTGTGCCACCTAGCTGCCTCCCATCATGCTACTTGTGCTCCCAATCAATCAGGCAAACAATCTAAAGAGCATTTATTAAGTAATTACTATGAGTTAGGCAGGCAGCGGAGCTAAAAAGACATAAATGAAGCTGCTTACCGTCTCAAATTCCCCCTCAAGTGCATGGTAGCCAGACCCTCACTAGCCGTGTGACCCTATGCAAGTCACAGCCTTCCTGCCCCTCACTTACCTCATTTGTTAAATTAGGACATTGCACTTGATTGCCTCTGAGGTCCCTTCCAGCTCTCAATAAAGGATCCTAATTAGATCCTATAGGATCCTAAGGTTCTGACCTTAAATAGGTCACTTAACCACCGTGGGGCCCAGTCTTTTCATCTGTGAAACGAGGGCACTGAATTTTTTCCTCTTCCTTTCTGCCCTAAATCCTGAGGACTCTAGATATGTGACAACTCATCTAATTTCTTTGTACCTGTTTCCTCATTTTTCCCACATGGGGGGAAGGAAATAAGCATTTATGTAGCACCTACTATGTGCCAGGCACTGCACAAATAAGTGCTTTACAAATATTATCCCATTTGATCCTCACAGCAACCCTGAGAGGTAGGGCTATTATTACCCTCATTTTACAGTTGAGGAAACTGAGGAAAACAGAGGTTAAGTGACTTGTCCAGGGTCACACAGCTAGTAAGTGTGTGACACTGGATTTGAACTCAGGTCTGTGAAAAATGTCCAGTTACACAGTTGTAAACCTTTATGTCAGCTGAGTGCTCTCTATGAGACTTTATCTCCATTTAGTCCCCAACACAACCCTGTGAGGTGGGTTATTATTCCTATTTTGTGGATGAAGAAATAGATCAGAGAGTCAAAGCAACTTATTCAGGAATGCACAGCTCAGAAGCAGCTGCAAGTTTCATCATTAATTTTTATTTTATTTTATTTTTATTTTTTCTTTTTAGGCAATTGGGGTTAAGTGACTTGCCCAGGGTCACACAGCTAGTGTCAAGTGTTTGGTCTAGGCCGGATTTGAACTCAGGTTCTTCTGACTTCAGGGCAGGCGCTCTATCCACTGCGCCACCTCGCTGCCCCCCATCATCAGTTTTAAAGGGCATGTTTACCCCAAGTCCCACTCCGCCCCAACCATCTGGTGGTCATAGCTTCTTAGATTTAGAGGTGGAAGGGACCTTGCAGGCCACCGAGTTCACCTCTTCATTGCAGAGCCTCCTACCACATCCCTCCTTGGAATCAAGAAGACCTGATTTCAAACCCTACCTCAGACATTTAGCTGCAAGATGAGGATAACTGAGGTGTAAAATGAGGTTCGGAGGACCACCTGAGATAAAATCCATCAAAGTAATTTGTAAATGCCAAAGCATTATGTAAATGTTGGCTATGACTGTGATTTTACAGATGAGGAAACTGAGGCCCAGAGGCGGGAATGGACTTGCCCAAAATCACACGTAGTAGTAAGTGGCAGAGTCAGATTTGGAAAGAAGGGGCTCTGCTTCCAAATTCTTCACTCTTTCCCCTCCCTACTCTGTTTCCCACCCGTTCTGAGGTAGACACATCCCTAGATAGGAAGCGCAAGGGTTCCTTGGTCGGGCAGGTCCATCCCTGGGAGAGGGTCCCTCTCAGGACTCCAGGACCGGCCAACATTCTCCCACAAGAGCTCTGAGATGGGTGCCTTCTCCCCGATACAGGGCGTCCCAAAAGTCTTAGAGCAGTTGGGCTTTTGGGAAACTCTATAATCCTACAGGGTGACATCTCCAGTCCCCATGCCTTCACATCGGCTATCACCCGTGCCTAGAATGTTACACCTCCTCAATCTTGCCTCTTCTAATCCTTCAAGACTGAGTTCAAATCCTATCTTTTTCAAGAGACCTTTCCCTCCCTTCCACCCTTCTCCCCCTTTACGATCACCTTCCATCTCCTCTGTATATACCTTTCATGTGCCTATTTAGATACATATGGCTCCTTGCATTAGAATATAAGCTCCCTGAGGGCAGGGACTGTTTTTGTTTTTTCTTTATCTCCCTGCTGCCTGGCACATCATGAGTGATTAATAAACAGCATGCTGTTTGATTGATTGATTGAGCATTGTGTCAGGTGCTGTGTTTGAGACCAGGATTTTCTCCCTGGTAAAGCTGAATGCAGGCGAGCAAGACTGAAGTCTCTTGCAAAGCCGGGAAAAACATTTTGGGAATTCACATGCTAATCAGGCAATGTGGCCTGTTCCATCTGCAAATCAAAAACCCAGCAGGGTATCGAAACACTGGAAATTTTCCTTCAGAGGAGCTCAGGCTTCACGTCGTAGATTCAGATCTGGAAGGAGCGTCATAGAAATCATTTGCTCCAACCCCCTTATATTACAGAGAAAGAAACTGAGCCCCAGAGAAGGGCAGTGATTTGCCTAAGGTCACACAGGTAGGAAGAAGCAGAATCCAGATGTGAATCCTGACCCTTTGACTTCGACCTTAGGGCTTTAATACTTTTTTGTGTTTTTAAAGGGAGCCTTTGGAGGTTGACATTATTGACATTCTTTTTGCCAGAGGAGGGAGGCATGTGTCACCACTGGACCTCGATATTCTGATTAGCATCAGCATTGATCAACATTCTGAAATTTGAGACATTTTATGTGGATCTTCTACAATGTTCAGGAGCCTCTCAGAAGCAGGGAGTCCTATTTAAAAGCCTATGTCCGTAGAACTCTCATCCTTGTACTATGAGTCAAATTATTTTTTCCCATAGGCACAAATATTATAATAGAGAGTTGGACTTCTCTTTTTAATTTTATTTTTTCATTTGGAACTCAAATCTCCCCCAAAAAGAGCATTTCTACAAACTTTTGTCGTTGCTCAGTCGTGTCAGACTCTTCATGACCCCATTTGGGGTTTTCTTGGCAAAGATACTGGAGAGGTTTGCCATTACCTTCTCCAGCTCATTTTACAGATGAGGAAAGTGAGGCAAACAGGGTGAAGTGACTTATCCAGGGTCACACAGCTACTAGGTGTCTGAAGCCAGATTTGGACTCAGGAACATGAGTCTTCCTGACCCCAGACCCAGCACTCTATCCGCTGTGTCACCTAGTTGCCCTATCTACCACACACAGAGAACATAAAAAGGGGATTCTATATGGAACCATGAACCTCCATTTCACATGGCTTGCCTTTTTTTTTTAAATACAGATTGCTGTATAATAAATTCTAAATGTCACTTTCAAAACTTTTCTGCTTGTCTGCGTTTCCTTCCAGACTTCTTGTTCTGTTACGTGCATTTAAAAAAATGTTTCAATGGTCCTCTTTATTTTCAGCATCACCATTAACTAACTCCTGCTCTCCTCTGACTTCTCACCCCTCCCATAACCCATTAACCATTAGAAAGAAAGGAAAAAGAAAAACATAACAAATTTGCAGTCGGACAAAACGAGTTGGCATAGTGGTCATGTTCAAAAATACATATATCTCCTGCATCTTGTGTCCACTATCTCTCTGCCAGGAGGTGGTTCATATGCTTTATTAGAGGTCCTCTGGTTTGTTGTTAATGGGCTTTTCTTTCTTTCTTTTTTTTTCTCTCTACTTAATAGTATTTTATTTTTTTCCAATTGCATGTAAAGATAGTTTTCAACATTCACTTTTTTTTTTTTGGTGAGGCAATGGGGGGGTAAGTGACTTGCCCAGGGTCACACAGCTAGTGTCAAGTGTCTGAATTTGAACTCAGGTCCTCCTGACTCCAGGGCCAGTGCTCTATCCACTGTGCCACCTAGCTGCCCCCAGAACATTCACGTTTATAAGATTTTGAATTCCAAATTTTTTTTCTCCTTCCCTCCCCTCCATCTTCCCCAAGATGTCATGCAATCTGATATAGGTTATACATGTACAACCACATTAATCATATTTCCACATTAGTCATGTTGTGAAAGAAGAATCAGAACAAAAGGGAAAAACCATGAAAAAAAAAAAGAGAAAATAGTATGCATCCATCTGCATTCAGACTCCTTAGTTCTTTCTCTAGATGAGTGTAGCATTTTCCATCATGAGTCTTTTGGAGATGTCTTAGGTCCTTGTATTGCTGGGAAGGGTTAAGTTTATCAATATTAGTCACTGCACAACATGGCTGTCACTGTGTACGACGTTCTCCTGGTTCTGCTCATTTCACTCAGCATCAATCTACACAAGTCTTTGCAGGTTTTTCTGAAGTCAACCTGCTCATCATTTCTTACGGTACAATAGTATTCCATCACATTCATATACCACAACTTGTTCAGCCATTCCCCAATTGATGGGCATCCCCTCAATTTCCAATTCTTTGCCACCACAGAAAGAGCTGCTATGAATATTTTTGTGTATGTGGGTCCTTTTCTCATTTTTATGATCTCTTTGGGATAGAGCCCTAGAAGTGCTATTTCTGGGTCAAAAATAATTTTATAGCCCTTTGGGCATAGTTCCAAATTGCTCTCCAGAATGGTTGGATCAGTTCACAACTCCACCAACAATGCATCAGTATTCCAATTTTCTCCCATCCTCTCCAACACTTGCCATTTTCCTGTTTCGTCATGTTGGCCAGTCTGATGGGTGTGAGGTGGGACTTCAGAGTCACTTTGATTTGCATTTCTCTGATCAACAGTGATTTAGAGCACTTTTTCATATGACTCTAGATGACTTTAGTTCCTCCATCTCAAAGCTGTCTACCCCATCCTTAAGAATCCTTCCCTGGACCTTGCATCCCCTAAAGCTATCATTCTCTCTTCCTTGTTCCTTGAACTCTGGAATGCTTCCCTTCAGTTCCTCCTCTTCGCTCACAAGACCGCCACCCCTAGTGCAGATTCTTCTCATCTCCTGCCTACACTACTGCCATAGCTCTTTGCTGGTCTCCCTGACCCTAATATGTCCCTTCTTTAGGGCTTCTTTCAAAAATAATCTTCCTAGGGCACAGGTCCAACCCTTGCTCCGAACATTTAAATGCTCCATGTTGCCTAAATAATAAATGCATTATTTTCTTTTTTTGGCTAGGCAATGGGGTTAAGTGACTTGCCCAGGGTCACACAGCTAGTAAGTGTTATGTGTCTGAGGCCACATCTGAACGCAGGTCCTCCTGAATTCAGGGCTGGTGCTCTATCCACTTCACCACCTAACTGCCCCTAAACCATCATTTTCAAAGCCAGTAACCAAAAGCCAAAGCTTAACACACAGGCTTCAGTAAACAGGAATTAGTTAAAGAATGCTTAGTTCAGTGCATCTAGGACCCATGATCCACATGTTCTGCCCATTGCCTCCACTGATCAGTTTTTGTATGCCTTCAATCAATAATCAATCAGTCAATCAATAAACATTTGTTAAGTGCCTATTATGTGTGTGCCTATACTGTCTTGCTGGGCCCTGAGAATATAAGGACCAAAAAAAACACCCACAAATGGTCCCTGCCCTCAAGGAACTTCTATTCTATTGGGGGAGATAACACATTTATGTATGTGTGTATGTATATATGTATACATATATGTATATACATATATGTGTATACATGTACATATAAACACATATGCACACATTTATATAAAATTCTACATAGAATAAATACAAAGGTAGTCAGGGAGGAAAGTGGGGATGGGGGGATAAGGAAAGGCTTCATGTAAAAGGTGGGACACCAGCTGACTTCTTTGAGCTGGAGAGGAGGAGGAGTGCATCCAGGTAGACAGGAGAAAGAATGCCAAAGATAGGAACAGTGAGAAGGCCACTCTAAACTTGGCAAAGGTGAGCCTCGAATGACATACATAGCATTCCAAAAGTCTTAGTACAGCCTTAAGCTATTAAAATTTTAGTAGCTTAAAAACTGCACAAGGACTTTTGGGATTCCATGTGCATTAAAATAAACCTAAATGAAAACCGAGGTTTTTAGATTGAAACACTCACAGGGAGAATTTGCTTCTGTAAGGAGTGCATTGCTCTGGACTTTGGGAACTCTTTACCAACAAAAAAATATTTCTAAGATTCTGTTCAGATTCTAAATTGAGTTTTCATTTCACACCTGTTATATTTGACTTCTGTTTGCATTATCTCCAGACTTAACCTTTAGTCATTGTAGCAAATCAAAACCCAAAGTTCACCATCTTGCTTTCCTTTCAAGAGACACTTTAGTAATATAAATTGCCACCCCTCACTGGCTATGAGGCCTTGTACTTTTAGGTGTCCGTTGTGCTGATCCCCAGTTATCGCACAATTTCAAAGTTTGAGCAAGGTCCAACTCTGAGCTTGGACAAATACTGTGACTTGACTAGTTTCTATTTATCTTCCATCATCCTGAAAATTCCCAGGTTGAAAATAAGTGAGGAGTGACCTCTGTTTACTGTGTAGGTGATAAAATATATCATAATTAAGAGTTTTTGGAGGAAGGGGTGTGGGATTAGCTATGGAAGCTAAAGATTGTATAACATTTTGAATGGTGTCCAACTAGGCAGCTGGATAAACTAAGTTTTACAATGAGACACAATTTGCTATCAAGTTTCTTGCAGCTGTCCCTCTGAGGCTGTAATCCTCCGAGATCAAAGTGGGCAGATAAGGACTAGAGCTTGGGCAGTATTAGGCAAAAGAGACATGTTGGGTAGAATTGTGCAAAAGAAAAAAAAAATCAGAACTGCGTGCTGTTTAAAGTCTATGTTGAAGAAGGATGGGATATTTTCCACCATTTTGCAGGGCTGCACTGAAGTTTGAATTGGAGGTGGCCAAAGGCTAGAAGCTGATGAGAGATTGCATAGGTTAGCTCAGAGTCAAATCAATCAATCAATCAATCAACAAGCATTTATTAAACACTTACTACATGCCAGACATATTAGCACATGGCACTGTGAGGGAAAGACAAAAAAAACCAAACAAATGAAAAAACAGTCTCTGTACTAAGGAATTTTCTATTGGAATGTTGGGAAATGAAAGTGATAGGGATGAGGACAATTTTTGAGAACTCCCATATGAGGAAGCTCCCTCTATCAAAGCAACCTCTTTACAACTTAGAGTCTTGAAGTAAGTAATAGAAAAAAAAAGATATCAATTTTTTTTCAAAGTTAATCTTTTTTTTTCAATTAACCTTCATTGACTTTTAATTGGCAGAGCCAGGATGATGACTCCCAGTGATTACTATTTCTCTCTCTCTCTCTTTTTTCTTTTTGGGTGAGGCAATGGGGGTTAAGTGACTTGCCCAGGGTCACACAGCTAGTAAGTGTCAAGTATCTGAGGTAAGATTTGAACTCAGGTCCTTCTGACTGCAAGGCTGGAGCTCTATCCACTGTACCACCTAGCTGCCCCGGGAATACTATTTCTTTTACGTTTTTCTGTCTTCTAAATTGTTGTTTTAAGAGTCAAAGGATGGTAGAGCTCGGGGATCTAAGCTGATCAAGTACAGATAGATAAGGGTATCCTTTGTGTGTATGTGTATGTGTGTGTGTGTGTGTGTGTGTGTGAGAGAGAGAGAGAGAGAATCAGCTTAATAGAGGCTGTCTTCTTATCTCCTCAGAGTGGTGTGGAGATGGAAGGCCCCCAACATCAACCCTGAAGAATACTGAGTTTGATTGTTTTAATTGATAGTGCTGGGCACACAAGACAGTTCAGAGCAAAGGCCTGGAGATGGTCAATGGAACACCAAGTTTAGGGAACCATGTACAGTATAGCTGAACCATAGGGTAAATGAAGGGGAGAAATATGAAAATGTTAGAAAGGTAGTTTTGAGAGGCTGTTTAGATCCTAAGCTAAGTTTGTATTTTATTCTAGAGGCCAAAGGGAGGTAGCTCCTCCCTGGGTTTCCATGACACTGCTGTTTCCTAGTTCTCCTCCAGACTCGTCTGCCTGTTCTTCCTCAGTCTCCTTTGCTGGTTCTCTCATCCTCTTAATTATAGGTGTTCCTTGAAGGTCTTTCCTGAGCCCTTTTCTTTTCCCTCTCTATGCATTCTCTTTTGGTGACCTCATCAGCTCACATGGGTTTAATTATAATCTCCATGAAGATGACTCAGAGATCTATATATGCATCTGCAGCCTCTCTATGAATTTCAATCCTACATCAAACCAACTGCCTATTGGACTGAATATCCCAGACACATCTTAATCTCAACATATCTATAACAAAACTTTTGGGGCAGAGTAGCAAATTACTTTCCAGGATGGCTGAAACAGCTCACTGCTCCACCAACAGGACATTAACATACCAGTTTTTCCAAAGCCCATCCCTCCAACATTTGTCATTTTTCTTTTTTGATCTCTGCCAATCTGAGGGGTGTGAGTTGGAACCTCAGAGTTGTCTAGGTTTCCCTTGGCCCAGAGGAGAAGGCATTGTTTCTGGGAAGAAGCAGTTTTGGGGTGGGAGGGAGAAAGGCAGGAAGAGAAGGAAGGGCTTGAAGAGCTGGGCCTTAGTGACTGCTGGCAGGTGGGAGTGGGCAGAAATAAGCTGCTCAGTTGGAAGGGATCAGAGACTCAATAACCGCAAAAGTCGCTGTCACAGAATCTAACCCCTCCACTCATGACTCAGGGCCGCAGGAGTCACAAAGCCTTAGATCTGGAAGGTATCTCAGAAGGCAGAAGGCTTACGCTGGAAGGACTCGTGGAAAAGCGGAACATGGAAAAACAGAGATGGAGGCCGGATGGAAGAAGAGGAAGAACACGGAATTGGGAATCAGAAGATCTAGGTTTGAGACCTGTGTGATCCTGGTCAAGTCACCTAATTTCTCTGGGGTTCTGCAAAATGAAGATGTTGCACTGATCATTGGAAGTCCTCTTCTAACTCTGCATCCTAGGAGCCCCAGAGAAGGGACCTGAGAATACAGACTATTAGAAATCAAAGGGACCACGTAGTCTAACTCCATAATTTTACAGAGAAGGAAACTGAGGTCCAGAAAGAAGAGAACGTGGCTAAATCCACAGAACAAGATCTGGGCCCCAGACTCAGATCTCCTTACTCCGAGTTCAAGGCTGTAACCCCAGTCATCAAACATCTTGAGGGGTTCTGGTGTCAGAGCATCTGGGTTCCAATCCTGCCTCTGCTACGAACTACTTTTGTGACCATGACTAGCCACTTAGCTTCCCTGGGCCTCAGTTTCCCCATCTGAAAAGGAAGTGGTTGGGTGAATTAGGATCATAGAGTTGGAAGGGTCCTTGTTCACTTGTTTCAGTCGTGGCCAACTCTTTATGACCCCATTTGGGGTTTTCTTGGCAAAGATACTGGAGTGGTTTGTCATTTTCTTCTCCAGCTCACTTACAGATGAGGAAACTGAGGCAAACAGGGTGAAGTGACTTGCCTGGGGTCACGCAGTTACTGAGTGCCTAAGGCTGACCTCAGGTGAATTCAGGTTTTCCTAACTCCAAGCTCGGCTGCATCCACTGTGCCCCGTTGGTTGCCCTAATTCCCTCATTCTACAGATGGGAAAACAGGTAAAATGACTTGACCAGGGCCACACAGCTAATACATAGGAGATAGGGTTTGAATTTAGGTCTTCCTGACTCTACTGCAGTCCTTTAATCTTAAAGGCAAGGACTGTCTTTAGCCTCTTTTTACACCCCCAGTACTTAATGCCTGGCCCATAGTAGGTGCTCAATAAACTTATTAATTGACTACACCACTCCACTCCCTGCCAGCTTTATATTTATGATCCTATCCAGAGTCAGCAATCTTCTGTCCCTCACCCTTGCTAGCTTCACTCTTCTTTTCTTCCTCCCTCCTCCACCCACCAAACTGTCTGCCACCTCATTCCCAAACAACACTTGCTTCCTGTGAAGGTTTTCTTTTATAGGCCAAACAAAAGAAAGATGTCCCTTTAGTAATGTGCTCCTCACAAGTAAAAGATGACCTGTCCCTTTGCTCCCTGAGAGAGTGGGGAGAGGAGTGGCAAGAGACATGACAGAAACACAGAGAGAAAGAGACAGAGGGGGAGAGGAGAGACAGATAAAAGGAAAGGGTGTGTATATATGAAAGACAGAAAGAGATAAGGAGGGAGAGAAAGAGAAAAGAGAGAGAGAGAAAGAGAGAGAAGAGAAGAGAAGAGAGAGGAGAGGAGAGGAGAGAGAATTTGTAGCAGCCAACTTGACAGACAGAGACAGGGAGGGAGGAAGGGAGGGAGAGGAAGCGCCTTGCCTTCTCTAGGAAAGAGCAATCACCAGGGGAAGATTGGTAGTGACAGAGGGAGACAGCTCTATGTATGAATGCATGGGGAGAAGGAATCACATAAAATTGGGTCAAACCACCCTGGAGAGTGGTTTGAAACTATGCCCCCCAAAGTCACCAAACTGTTCATACTTTTTGACTCAGTGGTACCATTATTAAGGCTGTTCGCTTAAAGAGATCAAAGAAATAGGAAAAAGGAGGAATAGGAGAAATATATAATTATAGCAACTCTATTTATAGTGTTTTAAACTATTAAGACTTAAAACTGCACTAGGACTTTTGGGACGCCCTGTATTTTATTTTATGCATTTAAAAACATGATTCTGAGGAGGGGTCCCTTGGTCCTCTTTGAGAACAAAGGACAAATAGTAGCAGCAGCAGTAACAACAAGCCTTTACTAGTTGGCCGAAAGGGCCCAGGCCACAAGGAAGGTGGAGAACCCCTGTTCTAAAGTCCTTCCTAAGACTTTGATAGGCCAGGAAAGAACACAGAAGATTCTACACTGGGGACCACTCAGGAGGGATCTCTTCTCGTTGAAGAGAGGCCGGGTCACAGAAAGGATCTAGCTCACAATTGTATCTGCCTACAACCAGTTTTAGATACACAAGCTCCAAGTTTCTTACTGTTGTTTTTTTTTTTTTTTCATCAAGTTCTCCATCCTCTACTACTAAATTAGAAATATTCAACTGAGTATAGGACCTGACATTTACTCAAACACTTCATTCTCATTAGTGTTGCCATTCCTTTGGCAAATTTACAGGAGGACATTTGGACAAGAGTTGTTGCAGGATGGTGAGGTGTGGGCAACTTGTAATCTGAATCATTGGAGGGAATACCCACATTGATGAGGTGGAGATCCATTGGAAGTTTCTGAATGAAGGCCAAATCCTACCCTGGGCAGAATTGATTTGAATTGAATAGAAGAACTCACATTCTATTTTGTACCACCTTTCCCCAAAAGGTGGCTCTCTCTGTCAAAGTGGGAAGTCCCAAATCTTCCTCTGGTCCAAGGCTTCTCAAAGTGTGGTCTGGAGACCCTTGAGGATCCCAGAGACTCTTTTAGTGGGTCCATGAGGTCAAAACCATCTTCAAAAGAATACTAAGATGTTTTCATTTCTAGTATGGTGAATATTAACAGAGAGAACCCACATAAACAAAAGTCTTTGGTGTCCTCAATTTTTAAGAGTATAAAGGGGTCCTGAGAGGAAAATTTTTGAGAACCATTGCTCTGATCAATGAGGCTCTCTTTCCTCTACCCTCCCCACCACCACCCCCAGCAGTGATTGCCTTGCAGGGACCCAATGAAAGATGAGCCGATTCTATGTTGACCCACCACCAGAAAGCTGTATTCTGAACCAGCTAACTGTTTTTATCTAAAGCCCACAAGGCATGATTGATTCTCTTCAAACAATCCCAATACATTTCCTTTGTTCACACCTGGCTTACACCTTTGATGGTGGGATAGAGGTCTAAGCCTTTGTCACACTTTGTTTGATTGATTCAGGGAGAAGTCCAGGCAGTGTTTATTGGAATGAGGTAGGCTTCCATCCCTACACCCCAAAGCTCTGAGAAAAGCTTTTTTCACTTGGCTTGGGGGTGGAAGAATTGACAATCTGCAAACCTGATCTAGAGAGAAAAACGAGGTTACTTGACTCAATTCAACAAATGTTTGTTAAAGACTTCCAAAGTACAAGGTGGGGCAGCTAAGTGGCACAGACGGATAGAGCACTGGGCTTGAAATCAAGAAGACTCATCTTCATGAGTTCAAATCCAGCCTCAGGCACTTATTAGCTGTGTGACCCTGGGCAAGTCACTCAATCCAGTTTGCCTCAGTTTCCTCATCAGTAAAACAAGCTGGAGAAGGAAATGGCAAACCACTCCAGTATCTTTGCCAAGGAAACCCCAAATGGAGTCACAAAGAATCAGACATGACTGAAACAACTGAACAACAACATGTTAAAGGTCCATACTCATGCATGACTCCTCACTGAATCCAGTGCTGGATCTTAATGATTATGGCTTCCCATCTTAAGTGCTTAATAACTAAATCTGTTGTAGATCTTTCCTAGCAAGAGAGCTCGAGGCCATTGGTCTATAGTCTGCAGAATTTTCCTTTTCCTTCTTTAGAGATTTGGGACTCCACAATAATACAAAGGTCATAGCTGCAGGTCCCTTCAATACTGACATTCCAGATGTATAAGAAGTGATATAGAGTAACAGGAGCAGAACCAGGAGAACAATTTATTAAAATTATTATTAATTTATTCAAAAACACTGTGAAAACAAACAACTTTGAAAGACTTAAGGACTGACATCAACACAGTGACCAATCATGATTTCAGAGAACCAAAGACAATCATACTGCCAGAGAGGTGAGGGGCTCAAGAATCAGAATGAAATATACATTTCTGGACATGGCCGAGATAGGAATCTGTTTGACCCAACTGTGCATATTTGTTACGAGAGCTTTCTTTTTTTATTATTCTTTTTATTGAGGGTGGAAGTAATAGAAAATAAGTGCTTATAAAAATTAAAAGAAAATAAGAAAATTTAATTTAAAAGAAGTAAGGACAAGCAGGAGTGAAGCCTCTGACCTGGCACCAATGTTCTTATATGCATCTTGGTTCACAACTCAGATGACCAGACAACTTTAAAATAGGGGAGCACAGGAAAGATCAATTCCCTCAGCTGTGAAATGGAAACAATAATCCCTTGTAGAAGAAGTTTGTAAATTGTACACCACTATCGTTAGGGGATCCATTAGTACAATTTCAACAGAAAATGACTTATCTGGTTGATATTAAGCCAGGTGGATGGATTACAAATCAAGTCCAAAAAGACCTGTTGAATGGAGGAACTGGGAAGGGCTCTCGGAGACCATCCAGTCTCATTCTACCCTCATTTCACAGATGAGAAACCAGTCCCAGAATGTGAAGGGACTTGCCCAAGGTTATCATTGCTCAATACAAAATTATTTGATTGCTGTTTACTGAGAACTGACTGATAATTAGGGTTACAGGCTTTTCTCTTTCACCGCTGATAACAGGAAGATGTGAATTTACCAGTTGAGTTTAACTCTGACCTAACAATTCTGCTGTGATGGAAAGCTCACTTGTTTAGAAGTCAAGAGGCTAACTTTAGCTCCCCTTGCTTACTAGCTGTGTGATTAATTAGGGAAATCACTTCATCTGGATGAGCCCCAGTTTCCCCCTCTATAAAATGAATATAACCATTCCTGCTCTGCCTTTCTCACAAGGCTTCTGTAGCTATCAAGCAAGTTGACAAATGGGAAAATTCCAAAGAGATCATTTTTCTCATTGATATCTGAACTTTCTGACTCAAATCTGGAGTCCTTGGAGAGTTGAAATCGTTCTACATTTGTGCTCTCTTCCTCCCCCTCCCCCCCCTCCACCGCCATGCTTTAAGGATTGGTGATTTCATTGATGTGAATGTTCCCTTTATAGATACACATTGCAACTTTTCTAAGATTGAGTAGTTTCTGGGGCTGAAATATTCAACACTGTGTAGCCAATCTGGAGACGAACCTTTCCAAATCTAAGGAGGCTGATCCTTGAACTAGATCCATGGCTAGGTCTGACCTTGAAGTCCTTTATCTTGGTAGGACCTGCCAGAATTAGCCCTTAATATGGGTCCGGCAAGAACTTGAACACAGCTTTTGCTATTAGCCCTGAGCCTTCTATTCTCCAGTTGTCTTCTCTCAGGAAGTTTGGAATGAGGGGAGAGGTGATCTGTAGGCACTGAGAGAGGACATATTGTAGTGAACATTCCATTTGTAAAAGATCATCCCCATAACCAAGTCCCTGGCTTGAAACTAGAATATCAGAAGATCTGGGAGTTTAGGCAGACAAGAAATTCAACTTTGAAAGACTTAAGAACTCTGATCAGCACAAGGCTAGACCAGGATTCCACAGGATGGATGTTGAAACATGCTACCCACCTCTTGCCCCCAAGGGGTGATGAACTTGAAGTGTATAATTTGACGAACATTTCTGAACATAGCACTGAGCCACATTATAAAACAGGACCTTGATAATCTGGAGAGTGAGCAGAGGAGGGGTATCCAGAATGATGAAGGGATATGAGATCAGGCCAAAATAGGACCCACTGGAAGAAGGGATGCCCATCCTTTAGACAAGATGTTGCAGACTTGTCTGCTGTGTTGTAGTGGGGATTTCTTTTGTATCTAGGTTGAAACTTTATGGCTGCTATAGAAGACCTTTCCAACCCTCAAGTTCTGTGATTCTGTAAAATTCTCCAGTTGGATACACAAGCTCTCTTCAAGTATTTCAAGAGCTGTTCTATGAAAGAGAGATTAGATTTGTGCTGTTTGGCCCCAGAGGGAGGAAATAGCAAGGAGGGGAGCAAGTTCCAGAGAAGCACTTTTGGGCTTCCTGGACTTCCTAATGGAAAGGAAAAACTTCCAGAGGACTAGAGCTTTGGGGGTTTGAGCTGCCTCTGGATAAGAGCTCGCCTTTACTAGAGTCATTCAAGTGGGAGCTAGATGACCGGTCGTTGGTAATATATCCTAAATCAAGTACAGACAGGTTGAATTACATGACTTTTGGGTGATTCCTTCTCCTCTCACATCCCCCCAACCCACCCACCATATGGCTGCCTCCAGGAGTCACTGCTAACCCTTCTAGAGCTACTCAAAATCTATTCCCGGTGTTTGCTTTTGTTTCCCCTCAACTATAAAATAGGGTCAATAATCCTGCCCTGTCTCTCCTCCCTGGGCTGTCATGAGGATCTAAAGGGATAATGGATGGGAAAGCACTTTCTCAAATGTAAAGAGTTGTCAGCACCCATCTGAGAAGTTATTATTATTTCCCTGAAGCTTCAGTCTTCCCTAAGAAAGAGGAAGGAGGAAAGAGTTGGGAAGGGATGAGTAATTCTGTGCTGGCAAGACCTTCTTGCCAACTCTGAGTTTCTGGGATTGTGTAGCTTTGAGCTATCACTCTTCTCTTTGAAAACCTAAGTTTAATTTTTTGTCAATATTTTGTTTTTACATTACCTTTTTGCCAAATATTTCCCTTACACCTCCCCTACCCAAAGAGCCTTCTCCCTATAATTAAGATTTTTTAAAAGGGAGAGAACTAAAAAATGAATAGTACCGACGAGGAAGTGATTTGTCTAACGTTATATAGTAAGGGGCAGAGCTAATATTTGAACCCAGGTCAGTTCTCCAGAGGCCCCTTTCCCATCCCTCCTCTCCTTTTTTAAAATAGATTTTATAGTGAGTTGTGCTTTGAAAACCCAAAAGGCTGCCCTGTACTTATATCCAGTTGGTGTCTGTGGCTGTCCCAATCCCTTTCCTCCTCCATAGTCACAAATCTGAGCTTCTTTTAATATGCTACTGAATTTGCAGGGTAGCTCAGTCTCTGTCTCTGACTCTTGTTTCTTCCTGTCTGTCTCTCTGTTTCTGTTTCTCTCTGCTTCTGCTTCTGTCTGTCTTTCGGTCTCAGTCTCTCTGTCTCTATCTCTGCTCCCGTCTCTGTCTCTTGTCTCTCACTCTTTTCAAGGGTAGAGGTGCAGACAGCCCTGCTCTACATCCCAGACACTGGGCTTCCTCCCCTCCCCCAGTCTGCTCCAGGATGAGATCACCTCTAAACAACAGGGCTGCTGTTTACAGTACTTTTAAACTGGCTTAGCCTGAGTCATCAAAACTTAGCCAGGCTCGAACACAAAAGGCAAGCTTGAGATGGATGACTGACTAACCCCTTCCCCCATCCCCCTCTCCTCTCCTGGGGCCTTTTATAGCATTCTGACTCATCCAAGAGGAGTCATTAGGACTTTTTGTGCTAAGATAAACTGAACAAACCTGATTTAAATAGACAATTGCTTTTTACTGTGTTGGGTTTTAAGTAGGAAATTCCCCTGCTTCTCCGATTAATTTCCTATGCATGGATGATGATCTTTAAAACGACCAAGATTAATTCTGATTTGCAAAGACCTTTCTAACACTTCACTTTCTATAATTCTAAAGCTTGCTTTTCCTATTGCTGAGACTCTGGACTTTCCCTACCCTCATCAAAACTGAACTCTGTCATCGAATCAGATCCTAAAGTATAGTATTTGAAGGAACCAGTTCAGACCTAGATTCAGAAGTCAAGGAGACAGTTCATAAACCTGGCTCTGGGACTCACCACCAGTGTGACTTTAAGCAAAGTATTTAACTTTTCTCGTCTACAATTCATTTACGTAAAACCAAGGGATTGGACTCGATGATCTCAAAGCTTCCTTCCTGATTTAAATTTTATGATCTTCTGGCTTCCAAGACTTTGTTCTTCCCTGGTTCTCCTATCTGCCTGTTTTTCAATCTCCCTTGCTAATTCAATATCCTCCTTTTGCCTCCTAAATCTGGGTGTCTCCCAAGGCTCTGTCCTGGGCCTTCTCTCCCTTTGGTGATCTCATTGGCTTGCATTGGTTCAATTTTTAACTCAATGCAGGTGATTTGCAAATTGACCTAGCCAGCCCTAACTCCTAGGGAACACCAATCATAGGTCTCCCCCTGCCTACAGTGCAGCTCAATCTGAATGTCTTGCCAACTCCTCAAACTCAACATATCCAAATCTAGATTCATCATTTTGTCTGCCGCTCTTCCCAACCTCCCTATTTCTGTTAATGACATCTGGCTAAATTACCCAGGTTCAGAACTTGGCAGCTATTTGTGGTTCTTCCTTCTCCTTCACATCCAGTGGATTCATTGCCAGGTCTCCACAATGGCATCTCTTCAATCCATCCCTTTTTCTCTATTAACCCTAACACCAGCTCATTCCTTTGGACTACTGTAATAGCCTCCTAACTGGTATCTCTACCTGTAGTCTCTCCCTTCTTCCATTCATCCTTCCTGCCAAAATAATATTACTAATAAAAAAAATTGCTATATTACAAATAAAATAACATTACTATATTATATATGATATTACTAATAAAATAATATTACTAAGGTATAATAAGAATAGCTAACATTTACATCGTGCTTTGAGGCTTGTAAAGTATGTACTTTGCAAATATTATCTCATGATCCTCACAACACCCCTGGGAAGTAGGTGCTATTATTATCCCCATTTTACAGATGAGGAAACTGAGGCAGAATAGAGCTGAGTAAGTTGTGATATATGATTGTGATGGAATACTACTGTGCCGTAAGAAATGATAAGCTGGTTGATTTTAGAAAAACATAGAAAGACTTGCATGAAACCAGAAGAACCAAGAGAATGTTGTATACAGTAACAACAATATTGTTGGAAGAGTAACTGTGAATGACTAAGCTATTCTGAGTAATGTAAATATTCAAATCAACCACCAAGGACCTAGGAAGGAAGATGCTATTCCTCTCCAGAGAAAAAAACTGATATAAGGAATGATTTATTTTATGGTTTTCACACACATATCTGTGTCAAATGTTGGCCTTCTCTAGTGGGGGGTTGGGAGGGAAGGAGGGAGATAGCTTGGAACTCAAAAATGTAACAAAAATAAATAAATGAAATGTTTTTTTTAAAAAAGGAAACTGAGACTGAAAAAGGGAAGTGACTTAAGCAGGGTCACATAGTAAGTATGTTTGAAGAAGGATTTGAACTCAGGGCTTCCTTACTCCCAGTTCAGTGTTCATTGTATCACCCAGTTGCCCTATGTTATGCTTCATCAGAGGCTTCCTATTGTCTCTGGGGAAAATACAGAGTCTTCAGTCTAGCATTTAAGGCCCACGTGGTATCACAAGGAGTCATTTTGTTAATTATTTTTCTTTGTTATTGAGGAAGATTCAACGTGGAAGTGGAGAGGTATCAGAAAATGACTGTGAGATAAAAGACAAAAAGAGTCAAAGCCCTTTAAATATGAATGAATGAAATGCTGGTTGGGCTGCAGATCTCCTCAGCTAATTCTTTTCAGAGACCTGGACTTTGCAATCTGTCTGACCAGCTCTCACCTCCTTATCTAAGTATGACATGGTCAGAATTTTCTCTTGGGAAAAGTTCTAGATTCAGGATTATAGTCCATTGGTCTGAGCTGTTGCAGTGATGGTCTAACAAGTCGGTCAAGATAAGGAGCCTATGTAATCCCCTAGGAAGCGCAGATAGCTGAGAAACAAGTCAGAGGGCTACTCTGAACAACTGTGACCTCATCTGGACCTGTTTTGTCTCCCCACATCCATGACAACTTTTAAACATCCTCCAAGGGTGTGTCTCACAGCTGCTAGTCCTAGACCAAAACAGAAATGGAATGACTTTGTTGTGGCAACTACTGGTGTTAGAAACCTGATTTAAATCCCAAGTCATCTGCTTACCATTGACTATGTGATGCTGGACAAGTCAGATGAGAACATACGTAAATCATAGATACAGAACTGGGAGGGAGCTTCCAGGCCATCCGACCCCGTCCCTTCATGTTACAGATGAGGGAGCTAAGGCTCTGAGGGGTAAGCGATTTGTCCAAGGACACACGAATAGCCAGGAAAGGGTGAAGAAATATAAGATGAGAGCTAGAAGTCATGCTAATCAAGTAAGCATCTCTAGGACTGTAGCTTGATATGTCTGTCAATAAGCATTGATAAATGAAAGGCTTTGTAATCACAGAGTGCTACTTAACTGTGAGTCATCTTATAATACATGCCATGTGGGTTTTGCTTTTCTATTCCCTAAAAAGGCATTCACTTTAATCCAACATTCATCACGTACCTGCAGTGAGTGGCTGGTTTTGCCTCCTTCCTCTGGCAGGAGAGGGGGCTGTGGCCGCAGATCCTGGTTTCCTTTCTCCTGTTCTAGAGCCTCCCAGAGGCTCCCCCCACCTCACCCCCCTTACCCACCAGCCACTAGCCCTGAGAAGGGCCTCTGAGTCACTTCCTGCTTCAGCCAGTTCCAGCATGGAGATACCACAGGAAGGGTTCTGGATTTGACTCAGCAGACCTGGGTTTGAAACCTAGCGATGCCTCTAGGTGACTTTGGGCCAATCTGAGCTGATAATGCTTGCATTACCTGCTACCCATGTTGTGGTGATGAACAAAATTTGGGCAGAATATAAGCTCTTTGAAAATAAATTTTTACTGATATCTTGTTTTTCCATCACTTACATTTCTCAGCTGCCAGGTGTTGGGAATACAAAGACAAAAATGAAAGTCTTTGCCCTCAAGGTGCTTACATTCTACTTAGGGAAAACAACACATACACAAAAAAATACATACAAATATATGCAAAACGAAGGGCTCTCTGTCAGAGGAGGCTTTTGAGGCTTTCGCTCCCCTGAAGGGAGTTAGGGGTTTCAAGAGGGAGAGCATTCCAGGCACATAAGATAATTTGTGCAAAGACACAGATAAAGCAGGTAAGATGATTTGTATAGAGAATGTATTTTGCTTAACATAATACCTAAGGTAAAATAATGTACAGTCAACCTGGAAAGGTTGGCTGGAGCCAGACTGTGAACTGCTTTAAATGCCAAACAGAGGAGCCTACTTTTTAAGCTATATACAATAGGAAACCACTGAGATGGAGGCAGAGCCAAGATGGCAGAATAAGGCAGAAACTCCCTGACCTCTCCCGAATTTCCCTCTAAACAACTTTAAATAAAGCCCTCAAAATGAATTCTGGAGTGGTAGAACCAACAAAAGGTCGAGGTGAAATAATTTTCCAGTCCAAGACAACTTAGAAGGTCAACAGGAAAGGTCTCTCTCTGGACAAGACAGCAGCAAGGGTCTCCCGCTTTTCCACCACCCCCAGGCAAACCAGAAGTCAACACAGGCTTTGAGGGCAACTGAATCAGCAGCAGTGATTTCCAGAGCTCTCAGCCCACAGACAGTAACGGGGTCAGACAACTGGTCAGAAGGAGATTACAAGGCACACTTTGCTGGCACTGGATGCAGGACTCTATCGCATTGCTTATAAAGAGATCTAGGTCACAGGCACAGATTGCAGTCCCAGGGTGAGGAGGAGCACTAGCCCATTAGAGCCACAGCAGAGAGGGATCCTGGTCATCGGTCCAGGGTAGAAAAGAGTAGTTATGGTTGCTCACTGGCAAAAGTTCAGGCTAGGATATTAGTGAACACACCTCTCCTTAGATCATAATACCTTTGAAGAACTGGAACCTTACAGATCCCCAGAGCTACTTCTGAAAACAACTACACAAAAACCTGAAGTTTGGGGTAGTGCCTCTTCCACCCCAGGAGCAGAAGACAGATTTAACACGAAGTTAAAAGTTACAAAATAAACTGAGAAAAAGTGAGCAAAAAAAAAAAAAAAAGGGAAAGAAAAAAGAACCTGACCATAGAAAGTTACTATGGTGACAGGGAAGATCAAAACACAAATTCAGAATAGTACAACAATGTCAAAACGGCTATAGGCAAAGCCTCAAAAAAATGTGAATTGATCTCAGGCCAAAAAAGAAAAAAAAAAGGATTTTAAAAATCAAAGAACAGTTAGGTGGTGCAATAAATAGAGCACTGGCCCTGGAGTCAGGAGGACCTGAGTTCGAATACAACTTCAGATACTAGCTAGGTGACCCTGGGCAAATCATTTAACACCAACTGCCTCAAAAAAAAAAAAAAAAATCAAATGAGAGAGGTAGAGGAAAAATTGTGAAAAGAAATGAGAACGATGCAAGAGAATCATGAAAAAAAGGCAATGGCTTGGTAAAGGAAGGACAAAAAATGGAATAAGATGTATAAAAAAAAAGTTGTTTTCACTGAAGAAAACAACTCCTTAAAAAGGAGAACTGGCCAAATGGAGAAGGAGGTACAAAAGCTCATTGAAGAAAATAATTCCTTAAAAATTAGGTGTGGGCAAGTGGGAACCACTGAAGCTTCTTCAAGGGAATACCAGGGTCAGAATTAACCTAGAAGAGAAGAATTGGAACTTTTTCATTGGTTGAAGGGCTATGTGCTCCCCCCGGGAAGGGCCAGTCACGGATGGAGCTAGACGGATCAACTGGACTTAAGATTGGTGCTGGGTAAAAGGTGAATTGTTTTGGGACCTTGGAGGGATAAAATGTATTTGACTCAGTATCACTCCCATCCATCTAGATCAGAGGTGTCAGAGTGCATGTAACTTGGAAATGTTTAACAAAATAAATAAAAATACAATAGAACATAGAAGTGTTACTATGTGGTTTTCTAAGACAATATGCTGACCGCTGGGATGAACAATGTCAGGGCCCTTTTGAATTTGACATCATAAATCTAGATAAAAGAATCTTAACCTGGAGTCTATGAACTTGAAAAAACACATATTTTGATAGTTGTGTTGTTTGGTCATTGAGTCACAACTGACCATGGGGTTTTCTTGGCAAAGACATTGGAGTGGTTTGCCATTTCCCTCTCCAGTGTGTCCCCATTTTGCAGATGAGGAACTGAGGCAAATAGCGATTAAGTGGCTTGCTAAGGGTCTGAGCCCAGGTTTGAACTCAGATCTTCCTGACTCCAGGCTTGATGCTCTATCCACTGTACCACCTAGCTGCCCCTTGATAATTGTGTTTCAATATAATTATCTTCTTTGTGATGCTATGTATTTAATTTTATGCATTTAAAAACATCATTCTGAGAAGGGGTACATAGGCTTTACCAGATTGCTGAAAGGGTCCATGAAAAAAGGTTAAGAATCCCTGACTACACATAAGTCAGATTCTCCATAATCTAAATGGTACAGTAGATAAAGACTTGAGTCCAAATCCCTCCTTGCCAGTGGGTATGGCTTGGGGTAAGTCACTTAACCTTTTGTTTAGCCTCAGGTTCCTCATCTGTAAAATGGGCATCATAATGGCACCTACCTCTCAAAGTCGTGGTAAGAAACAGATAAATTAATATGTGTAAAAGCATTTTGCAAACTTTAAAGCCCAACAAAGATAAGAGTGCTTACTATTATCCAGAATACCTCCAAGATCATAAATGCCAGTGATGTATGGAGCAAACCATGGATCTGAGAGTTTGAGAAACTCTGGGCAAAGAGAGGCTCAGAGCAGTCTGAACTGCCAGTGAGATCACAAATGAGCAGGGCGGTGCTCGGGGGTGTGTGTGAAAGCTGGGGCACCTGCTGTTGGGTGGCACGTGCCTAGAGAGGCAGTGCTGAGGAACTGGGGGATTCATCTGGTGGGAAAAACAGAAATAGACAGAAGTCAAAATTGCATGTGATAGTATGGCCAGCAGGCTGGGACAGGCTTGGGCTAAGGTCAGGGGTGGCAGCAGGTCTTTGCGGTCTGAGGACTTGATTTCTAATCACACCTCTGCTATTGATCTACCTGCTATGGCCTTGGACAAGCTGAGTTCCCATGGGGAGCCTATCCATCCAGCCCGGAACCTGTCTGTTCTCCACAACAGCTAGTGCTTTCTCTCTCTCCTCAAATTATCTTGTATTCCCCAGCTGATCAAAGGATATGAATAGCAAGTTTTCAGAGAAAGAAATCCAACCTGTCAATAGATATAGGAGCAACTGCTCCAGTCAGGTTCGGGGACGTGTTTACAATTCCTGCTGCTGGGGAGGCTGAGGCTGGTGGATGACTTGAATTCAAGAGCTACAGCAGGGCTAAAGCTGATCAGCTACCTACATGAAGTCTGGCACCAATACAGTGAGCCCTGAGGAGCAGAGGGCCACCAAGGTTGCTTAAGGCGGGACCAATGAGCCCAGGTAGGGAAAATGAAGCAGGTTAAAACTTCTATGCCGAGGAGTGGGTGCTGCACTTCTAGCCCTGGAAAGATAGGGAGACCCAGGTCTTTCTTTCTTTCTTTTTTAAAATAATAAACAGTATTTTAGTTTTTCAATTACACATAAAGACAATTTTTAACATTCATTTAAAAATATTTTTGAGTTCCAAATTTTTCTCTCTCCTCCCTTCCCTCCTTAAAATGGTAAGCAATTTGATATAGATTATATATGTGCAATCACGTAAAACATATTTCCATATTAGTCATGTTGTGAAAAAAGAAACAGACCAAAAGAAAAAAAATAAAGAAAGTGAAAATAGTATGCTTCCATCTGCATTCAGACTCCATCAATTCTTTCTCTGGATGTGGATAGCATTTTTCATCATGAGTCCTTTGGAATTGTCTTGGATCATTCATTGGATTGCTGAGAAGAGCTAAGACATTCACAGTCATCATAACAGTTGCTGTTGCTTACTACGTACAATGTTCTCACTTCACTTTGTATAACTGCATGTAAGTCTTTCCAGGTTTTTCTGAAATCAGCCTGCTCATCATTTCTTACAGCATAATAGTATTCTACTATAATCATATTCCACAAGTTGTTCAGCCATTCCCCAATTGATAGGCATCCCCTCAATTTCCAATTCTTTGCCACCACAAAAAAGAGTTGCTATAAATATTTTTGTACAAACAGGTCCTTTTCTCTTTTTTAAAAAAAATGTCTTTAAGATACAGACCTAGTAGTGGTACTGCTGGGTCAAAAGGTATTCACAATTTGACTGCCCTTTCAAATTCCAAATTGCAAATTTCAAATTGCAGGAAAGCTAGTTCTTGCTCATATATCTAACGAGCTTCCCAGAATTAAAAGTACAGCTAGAAAAGAGTCCTTACTTGAGGTTCGAATCTAGCCCCCTTTTCTTTTCCACATTTCTTCCTTTAGAAAGTGAAGGCATTGAATGAAAGAATGGAAGATCTTTAAGGCATTTTCCAACTCCAGCATTCTGTGAGTCTGTGACTTAGAGCACTGGGAGAGGCTAGGGAGTTAAACCTCTGAATCAGGATGAACAAGGTTCAAGTGCTGTCTCTGACACATCCTGACTATATAACCCTAGCTGAGTCATTTAGCTTTTCATGGTCCCAAACAACTCTCTAAGGCGTTGGACAGCCCCCCTAAAGTGTAGAGGGACTGCTAATCTTTATTGGTAGAGACCTCTCCCTCAGGAGGATACTCGCCGGACCAGTGAACTCACAGGTCCAGAATAAAATAATAATAATAAAAATAAAACACCAGAAAAGGGGGAAGCCAAGCCTTAGAGGTACTGCCACTCTCAAAGTGAAGTTTGAGAAAGACATGAACAGAAACTCACTATCTGTTTAAAAAAAAACCACCCTAAAACAAAAAACTTCAAAACCAGAAGTTGACTTGGCTTATGAATCTGAGACTGTTAAGTCTACCACGCAAGAATCCACTTCTGTTGGGAACAGAGGAATTTCTGGCCCCACAAAAGGTCTTTTCACTCTTTCAGTCCTGTTTCTTAAAGGAGACAAACAGGTTAAGTCTGCTTTCCCAACCACTAGCAGCAAGAAACTTGCCCTCTTTTCGGTTATTGCAACATTATCAAAAGTGTATGGATTTGGCAAAAATCGCCTAGCAACACCATTGAGCAACATCAGTGGGTGGGGAAGGGAACTAGGAGCTGGTAGGTTTTCCAGGCCCTGGGGCTGGTGGGTGTGAACTGTTCTTTCTAGCTTTGGGAGGCTGTGTGAGACGCCCTGTTGTTCCCTTTAAACAGCCAAAGGCAGAGGAAGCCGGGAATGGCCATTTAAAAGGTTAACTGTAGTCTGCTGCCTATTAAGCTACAATACCCTCCTGTCGCCTCAGCCTGCACACAGGATGCGCTGTATTCTCGGGAATAGATTCTCCTTATCTGAGCACTTTTACTTAGGGGAAAAAAAAGGCAACTTCACTGCTGTAGTCTCAAGGCAGACAAAGGGCAGACCTCACACACTAGATATGATGCAGAATGGAAAAAAGACTGGATACATTTGGGTATTCAGAAGACCTGGGTTCCAGTTCTCTTGCCACCATTAGTAATTATGGGACCCTGGATAAAACCATTTTATTTCTTTTTCTTGAGCTTTATTTTCCTCATCTCTGGAATAGGGATAATACTATCTATCATAGTTTCAGCTAGGTATATTTTGACCTGGGGTGAAAAAGAGTTAGGAATGGGCACTGAGAGTCAGTTTGGTTCTGACCTGAGAGAAATGGGAGGTTTAATGTTTTTGCCTGGTAGAAAATGCTCTCTGGAATCTCGCCCCTGCAATGGGCTCCAAGAGGAAGGCAGTCTGGAAGGGGCAGGTGGTACCCTGATCCCATTCATTTGCCTGGCACTTCTCAACTATTATTATTATTATTATTATTATCATTAATAGCTAGCATTTATAGAGCTCATGAAGATTTGCAAAGTGCTTGATAAATATTACCTCTGGGAGGAAGATGCTATTTTTATCCCCATTTTATTGATGAAGAAACTGAGGCAGACAGCTCAGTGGATCCACAAAGTGTCTGATGATGGATTTGAACTTAATTACACTTCTCTGCAGCTAGGTGACACATTGATAAATCTCAGGGGGGCTGGAATCAGGAAGACGACTTGTCCTGAGTTCAAATGTGGTTTTAGACACTAGCTGTGTGACCTTGGGCAAATCATTAACCCTGTCTACCTCAGTTTCCTCATCTGTAAAATGAACTGGAGAAGGAAATGGCAAAGCACTCCAGTATCTTTCCTAAGAAAACCTCAAATGGGGTCACAAAGAGTCAGACACAATTGAACAACAGCAACACTCCCTTGCAATCTACCTGGTAGGATTGTGGTGAGGCTCAAATAAGAGGAAAAGTGTGAATTATTGCTAGTTACCTATCAGCAATTTTTTGAGCATCAGCCTATGTATAAGACACTAAATATAAGACAGAGAATTCCTGCCCTGCTGGAGCTTATAGTCTAATTGGGAAGACAAGACACACCCACATTCAATTTATTAGGGATTTATTAAATTCTGCTGCCGCGCGGGGCTTTGCTCAACACCAAGTGAGAAAGAAGAATGAAAAACAGCATTATCCATGTTGTCAAGGAGCTGACAATTAATATGGGAGATGAGATGAACCTAACTAAATATGCTACAAAGTTTACTGTGATAGGAGGAAAGCTGAGATCCAGAGGACTAGGAGAAATTCGAGGAAGGAAAGAGAGGTCACTTTGACCCTAGTGCAGAAGAGGCAAACATAGGGTCAATATTTCTGAGTACTGTCCAGATCAGATCAAAATGTTATTGTGGTATATTTAATAAGATTAATAAAATATAATAAAACATAGATAACATTTTAAAAGTAAGTCAATATTCAGTCTGCAGGGTTCCTTATGTATGGATTAGTGGGCCCTTTGTTCCAGTTTGACCTGCTGCTTAGGGGTGTGTGCGTCTGTGTGTGGGGGTGGAACTTACAGAAGTCTTCATGGAAATGGCACCTGAGCTGGTCAAGGAAGGGAAATTATTCAAATAGGGGTGAGGAGGAACTGCATTCCAGTGGGCACAGTCTGTGTGAATGCAGAAAAATCTGAGAGGTCAGGACAAAATTAGGAAAGAGCTAGTGGGAATACAGAAAGGATCAAAGCCTGGAAATTGGTTGGAGCCATAATGTGAAGGGTCTTCCATACCAAGAGCTTAGACTGGCAAGGAAGGAAGGGTGGTGATAGAGCTGGGGGAGCTGTGCACCTGCTGGAACATTTGTGACCTTGGCAGAGTCACAGTCTCAGTTTCCTCCTTTGTAAAAGGAGGTGAGAGTAGATGGCTTCTGGGCTCTCTCCCTTCCCTACATCTGAGAAACTGTGGTTTTTATCTTGCAGGAAGCCATTGAAAGTTTTTGGGTATGGGAATGACATGGTCTCTAACCTGTGAATTAGGGAAGATTATTTCAACATTGTGCCATGGATGGATTTGAAAGAGAAGCCATCTATGACCACTGGAGAGGTTATTACTTGAAAGAGATTATGAGGGCCCCCCCCCCAACCAGAGAGAGGCAGGTGGGGGTAAAAGAAAAAAAAAAGGATGGATGGGTGGGATTCTATAAAGTTGGGGATGAGGAAGAGGGAAGAGTTCAAGATGATTCAAAAGTTTGGATCCTGGTGACTGCAGGATAGTCATACCTTTTAACAGAAATAGGGAATTACATACTTCACGTGTCTAAAGGGTAGCATTTTATGCCTTCTCAATGTGGGGATGGGGTAGAAAGAGGAAGAGAATTTGGAACTAGAAGTTAAAATTTAACAAAATTAAATAGAAAGTTGGAAGGAAAGTTCGGTGTTTTTTGTTGTTGTTTTTAGGGATGAGAAGACGATTTCTGTCTAGACGTGTTAGATTTGAGGCAGGGGAATAGACTACTATGTGGATATGTCTCGAAGTCAGTTGGATGAGGGACTGGAGCTCAGGGAGAGAAATAATTCGGGGCTGGGGATATATTTGGGAGACATCTGCAGAGAATTGATAACTGAAACAGCGGGAGTGGAAAGGAAAAGATTACTAACGGACAACAAAGGGTAGTAGATAAGTGAAATAAGGCAATGATTACTAGGTTCATCTTTCATTCTGTTAACCCCCTCCCTCTCTGAGCCTTTAAGATGGGATTGTACTCGGGAGGTAAGAATTGTTTCCTGGGGGTGGACATCTCTCAAACTGGAAACTTAATTTGACGGTGTCTCCTCTGGAAAGTAACAAAAGGACGGCATACGTGTGGGGCCCGTTGAACTCGTGCTGTCCCCTAGAAGGAGCCTGCAGTCCGGGCTCTAGTTCTACCTCGTCTGTCTGAATACACTCCTGCAGACCGAAGTGCGTCTGCTTTCGGCCCTTTGGGACATTCTGTCTGCAGCCCCCCTGCCATCCACCGGCCTGTGGCGCCTGCTTGACCCGCAAGTGGCCGGGATCGGGCTTTGCCAAAGGTCAGGGTCAGGGTCCTGAAGAGCCCATACGTGACCTGACCGTAGAGATAACCCCACTCATCCCCATTTGGGGGCCCAGCAGGCACGTTCTCGGTGGGATTCCCGGCTGGCCGCCCCACCCCCTGCAAGTTTTGCCCGGACGTGGACTTTAGATTCGCGTGTTTACTCAGCTGCTAGACGGAGTTTTTCCTGCCTGCCTGCAGCAAGGGGCCCTATGGTGACTGCTCTCCCCAGGGGGGCTGCGGGTCTCCCCGCCCCCAAGCTTCCGCAGAGCCAGCCCCCCCCCCCCCAAGGCTGTGCAGGGTCCAGCAGCAGCAGCAGCAGGCGGCAAACCTTGGGCGCCCAGCCCCGAGCGGTGCTCGCTTCTTCCCCTGTCAAAGTTCAGGGAAAGCACCCGAGGGGAAAACCCTTACTCAGTGACCCCAAGAATTCTAGTCTGCGCCTCGCCCCCCTTTCCCCTTTCTCATTCTCCCCCCACGCTTTCCCCCTTCTCCCCCTCCTTCCCACTCTTCTCCTCCTTCCCTCCCATTCTCTTCCCCTCCCACTTTCCTCCTCCTCCTCTTCTGTTCTCTCCCATTATCTTTCTAGGCCCCGATACGCTCCCACTCCTCCCTTTGGCCGTCCTTCTTCTCACCTACCAATTCTTTTCCCCTCCTCCCCCTCCCACCTTCTCCTTCTCTCCCCTTCCCCCATTCTTTCTCTTTCCCCTTTCCCCCCCCTTTCGTGGGGAGGGACCCTCAACAAGCCCTTGCAGTCTCTCTCCCCTATTGGCCAGCATCCCTAGCCACGCCCTCTCTCCTCCCCGGCGGCTGTGTGTGTTTGTGTGTCTCCAACTGCGTGTGTGGAGAGGAGGGGTGCAGATGGGGGGGCGGAGAAGGGCGGAGTCGCAAATTTCGCGCCAAAATCGCGTAGCACGTACCCTCCCTCCGCGGGTAACGTAGCGCCCTCCTTTTTTTCAAACCCCAAACTGGGCGGGGATTGGTGGGTTGGGCGTTCACGTGACTAACGGTCGCGGGAAGCCGCGGAGCCCGAACCTCGCAGCCGATCCTCCCGGAGCGCAGCAGCTCGGATCAGCCGCCGCCGCCGCCGCCGCATCGCAGCAGAGACCCCGGTTCTCGCCCCCTACCCCGGCCAGCGCCGGTGCCCGCCGTGACGCCCCGCCGAGGCGCGGGAGCCGAAGCTGCCTGCGCCGCCGCCGCCGCCCCTGCGGAGCTCCCCGGGCCGCACGTGGCGGTCCCGCCCCCTCGGCCCCCGCTCCCGCTCCCGGCCCCCATGAGCTTCCAGAGCCGGCACCAGGCGCCGCCGCTCCGCGGCCGGCCCGGAGGCTCCTGCGCGCTGCGGCAGAAGCTCATCTTCTCCCCGGGCAGCGACTGCGAGGAGGAGGAGGAGGAGGAAGAGGAGGAGGAGGAGGACGAGGGCAGCGGCCACAGCACCGGGGAGGACTCGGCCTTCCAGGAGCCCGACTCGCCGCTGCCGCCCGCCCGCAGCCCCGCGGCCCCGGGGCCGGCCGCCGAGCCCGAGAGCGAGCCCGGCAGCCGCCGGCGCGCCCCGGACCGGCCCCCGGTCCCGGGCCCGCGGGAGGAGGAGATGCCGCTGGTCGACGGAGGCGGCCCGGGCGACGGGGACGCGGGCGGCGCCGAGGGCGACTCGTGGGAGGAGGAGGGCTTCGGCTCGTCGTCCCCGGTCAAGTCCCCGGCCGCCGCCGCCCCCTACTACCTGAGCAGCCCCTTGTCGCCGCTCCGCGGGGACCGCTCCCCGCGCGGCCGCCAGCGCCGGGACGGCTCCTGCTCGCCGGTGCCCGACTACCCGGGCACGCCGCCGCACAAGACCTTCCGCAAGCTGCGGCTGTTCGACACGCCGCACACCCCGAAGGTGAGGCCCGGAGGGGCGCGACCCCCGCGGCGGAGGGGGCCGCGTTTAAAGGGGGCCCCTACGGGCGCTGCCGCCGCTGCTGCTGAGGCCCTGGGCGCGGGGCCAGGCCCCAGCCCCCGGGCGGGGGCGGGGCGGGGGGCCGGCGCAGCCCTCGGGACAGTTACATAACCTCCCAACCGCATCTCCGGACCCGCGGCCCAGGCTTGGCACCCTGTTCCCCGGCCTGCCCTCGCAAGTGTCCGTTACGGTTATGTAACCGAGCCACGAGCCTCCCCGGATCGGCCTGTGCTTCCCCCGAGGGGCTGCCTCTCTGGGCTCTGGGGAGGTGGGCAGTGGTTCCTGGGAACGCCAGCCCCCTGGGTGCCGTCTGTGGGAATGCTGACCCATCCTGAAGACGTGGGGCTTAAAAAAAAGGAAGAAAGTTTGCCTTTGTAAAGTTTCGGAAGGATGGGCAGCGGGTCTTGATTTCTATAAACCCCCAGCGTACTGCCATGTGTCGTGGGAGCGGACCCAGGCCCAGACCCCTACGTTTTGTCAGTTGGAGTGGAGTACTGAAGACTTGGAGTTTTAAATTAAAAAGTTTTACCTATATGTCTTTTTAGCTTTCATTTCATAAGTTGTGTTAGATTCTGCAGTTGTAAGTTTAGGGTACACAGGGATACTTTGTAACAATATCCAAATTTTTGTGTTTTTTAAAAATGCGTTTTGTTGAAGATGGCTTTTGTCTTCACATCAGTCATTTCGACCTTCCCCATCTCCCATTGAACCCTGCCTTGTGACAGAAAAAATTAAGACATTTAGGCAAAAACTTTTACACGTTGAGTTGGCAGAATCCTTTCAGGCCTATGGGACAAAACCTGTTTTGTGTTTACTTTTTAAGACAGAGATGACATCATTTATGTATCAGAGCATAAAATATGTGTATACATATACAATATATATTTGAAGATTCATGCATGTATGTGTATGTATGTATGCACACAGAATGTCAAGGCTTCCAAACTTCAGTCTACATAATGATGTCTTCTAACTTAAAAAGCTTTATTTTAACACCCTAGTATTTCTCTTTCACCTTGTGCGTTCAGGCGGTATGATAACTATAATAAGCATTGAGTACACATTTGTTGAATGAATGAACGTCTCCTCTGTCAAACCAGTGTGAAAGTTAGTCTTTTGAAATTTTAAGTGATTTCAGGAAGAAGTTAGCAGAAATATTTAACTTTATAAAAGCTAAACATACAGTCCTCTTTGGGTTTGTTTCCTTGTTTATTCAGCCATGAAGATGGTGGTTGTATGACCCTCCAAGTTGTCCTTGTTATTGGCTAGCTTGGCCCATCCCACATCTCCTGGAGTCAGTTTGAGTAGGGTGGGGGAGGGAGGCAGCCGCGGGAGAAGGAGGTTTCTGACTGCCAGCCCCTCCTATCGATTGGTTTAGGCATTGAAAGGGTTTGTTTAGGAGCTCTAGCCTGCTGGATTTCTTCTTTTGAGCTCAATTTTTACTGAAAAAGGAAAGGCTCATTTCAGCTTTTTTTTTTGTATTACTTTACTTTTTAAAAAAGTAGACCAAACTTGAGAAATCATCCTGAACCAGGTATATAGCTTTGTTTGTCTAGGAACTAGACAGAGGCTTATGGGGGGGGGAGGGTGTGTGTGTGGGGGGTGTTTGCTTGCTTGTTTGTTTTTTTTGTTTGTTTTGCTGTCTGATAGCTGATTTCCTGATATAAACTAATTCTTACTCTTCAAGAGACCAGATTAAATTAGCCAGGTGGGAGTGTGGGGAGAGGACTTTGTTGATCATCTTAGATGCTAACAAAAATTTCCTTGTTACAATCTAGAGTTTGCTATCCAAAGCTCGAGGAATAGATTCCAGCTCTGTTAAACTCCGAGGTGGTTCTCTGTTTATGAGCTCAGGAAGATCAGAAAAACAAGGATTATCTGACATGAGACAAACCCCTCAAGTGAATATTAATCCCTTCACTCCAGATTCAATGTTGCTTCATTCTTCCGGACAGTGTCGTCGAAGGAAGAGAACACACTGGAATGAGTATGTCATTTGATAATTGTTTCTAATATTAGTTTCAAGTCTTGCTTTTATACATATGATTGAAATGGTCCTATTTACAGTTAGTTTCTAGACTATGCTGTAAATTATGAGGGTGCTATTTCCTCTACCTTTGTAGAGTAGGAAGAAATAAAAGGTTGCCCGAACATCTTGGAGGAAGGCGTTAAGAGCTTGGAAATAAGAATTGCTACCGAATACTGTTATAATAGGGGAAAGTTAGAAAGATGGAGTGCTGTTGATGATACAGACTGCTTCATGAAGTAGTGAGACCTTTATCATTGGAAATATTCAGGCAGAGTTGAGACACTTCAAGGAAGTGTTTTTTATCAAGTGAAGGGGTTATAGCTGTTAGATAAGAGGGCTTCTTCCAACTCAGAGGTTCTATTAATTAAATTTTAGGTTGGGAGAATTAACTTGGAAGGGCTTTGGGACATGTTTGTGGTAGGGTTAGGGAATTACTGTCCAGGTCATTGGACTGAGACAAATATAATATTTTATTTGAGAGTCATAGAATCCAGAAAATAAATGTGGGGTCAAGGTCTCCACCCTAAACTAAGCTGATTAGTAATCTTACCTTAAAAACCCTGGAGAGAGAGAGAGAGGGGGAGGGAGGGAGGGAGGGAGGGAGAGAGACAGAGAGGGAGGGAGGGAGGGAGAGAAACAGAGAGAGAGATACTTGGTGAATTTCTCAAAAGCTCTGTCTTCACCGAATCCTCCTATTAAAATTCCATTAGTAATCTGCATGTACTTGCCAGATAAAGTTCAGAGGTTGGAATATGTCTTCAAGTATATTTGATGAAGAGAGCACCAATTCTTGTTTCAGTTCCTGTGATGAAGACATGGAAGCGAGTGATGGGGAGCTTGAAGATGAGACCACCCGACCTGCCAAGGTGGGTTGTTAGTAGCCTCCTCCTTTCTTGTGCCATCTTCTGTTGATTTGGCTTTTATAGGTTTGAAACAGCCAAATTTTTCGTTGTTACAGAGAATTACAATTACAGAAAGTAATATGAAATCAAGATATGAAAGTGAATTTCATGAACTGGAGAAGATTGGGTCAGGAGAATTTGGTTCAGTCTTTAAGTGTGTAAAGAGGCTGGATGGATGTATCTATGCCATAAAGCGATCAAAGAAGCCATTGGCTGGTTCTGTCGATGAGTGAGTATTTTTTTTTAATCTTGGGCTTTGTTTCTATGCTCCTTTGTCAGAGGTAGTTTGTTAAACTCTTTGAGTTTTAGTTACATTCAAGTTCTAAACTTAAAAGGTATTGAAATTGGAAAGGTTCTTTAAAGTTGGAAAAATGTTGTTCTGGTCAGTTTTGCTTTCTTTTTGGACCTGGGAATATTTGACATCTAGTCTGAATTTGGGGACATAACTGTACTGCCCTTACCTTTAAAAAATATATTTCTGTGTTTTTACCCAGTCCACATTTCCTTCATCCCTTCTCCTTCCCTTCCCAGAGAGCCATCTCTTATAACAATTTTTGTAAAAGAAGATGAGAAAAAAACTGATCAAACAAATCAACACACAAATCTAAGTAGATGCATTAGATGCTGTTTCAAACTATGGACCTCCCATCTCAGCAACGGAATTGGAGGATGTGTCTTTTCTTTGAGGCCATGCTTATTCTTTGTAATTCTGCAAAGTTCACTTTCATTTGTTTTATGAAGTTCTCTCCATTTACTTTGTTGTAGTCACTGTATGTGTTGTTTTCCTGGCTTGGCTCGCTTCTCTCTGCATCTGTTCATACAGTTCTTTCATGTGTCTCAGTATTCAATACACACATGGTTTCTTAAAGCACAGAGATATTCCGTTACACTCATATGTCACAGTTTGCTTAGCTATTCACCACCTGATGGGCATCTACTTTGTTTCTAATTCTTTGCTACCATAAAAAGTACTGCCATAAATTTTTTTTGCATGTGGAGAGAGTGTGTGTGTGTGTGTGTATTCTGGGTCAAGTGGTATGTCCAGTTTATTTTAGCAGTTTTATTTACATAATTCCAAATTACTTTCCAGAATTGTATTAGTGCATAGCTCTACTAACTAGGCCATTAGTGAGTCTGTCTTTGCACAACCCATTCAGCATTGACTATTCCCATCTTTTATCATGTTTATCAATTTGCTGGAGGTGAGGTGAAACCCTCAGGGTTGTTTGGATTTGCATTTCTTTTGTTACTTTCAAGTGATTTAGAAATTCTTTCATATGGTTATTAACAGTTTGCAACACTCTTGAGAGCTGTCTTGGTCTTATATGTTTTTATTAGTTCTTTTTATGTCTTGGATATCAAACCCTTCTCAGAGGTATTTATGCCCTTACCTCTTAATCAAGTTCACAGTTAAACTTTTCTGCATCATAGGACTCGAAGTGGCTATTGTCCCTTAACCAAACCTCTGTCCCATAGAAAGGGTCTCTGAAGGAGTAGAGACCGATAGAATTTATCAGAGTATCTATAATAATAGAGTGAAGTTGCCTGGTTTATGTTGGTACTGATCTCAAACTTCTTATAAACAGACAGAATGCTTTAAGAGAAGTCTATGCCCACGCAGTACTTGGACAGCATTCTCATGTGGTTCGATACTTCTCTGCATGGGCAGAAGATGATCACATGCTGATACAGAATGAGTATTGTAACGGTAAGCTGGACTTTTTTGGGGGGGGGGGTTGTTTAAAATATTTTGTTTTCCTATTTCTTCCCAGATGAGTGAAGCAGGAAAAGACTTTTGAATTCAACACCAGCATTCTAGTCCTAACTGCTATTTACTGAGTCACTTGGGGTGTCTCAGTTTCTATACAGCATGGAATATCCTCCTTGTGCCACTTACCTCTTGCTGTTCTTTCTAGAATTAAGAAATTATGATTGTGAAAGTCTTTGTTGTAAACGGTAAAGCACTGAATGAGTGTCAGCTGTTGATATTGTTGTTCTAAACAAAGTGAATACTGAAAGTAATTATTCCCAATGTTGCTTAAAGTCTTAACTTTATTGATGTGTTTTCTATATCAATTGAGTTTAACAAGCATTTATCATCAGTTGCCTGTTTAAAGAGAAACTAACAAGGCCATGAAAAATCCATTTTCCTTCCAGCTAGAATGCTGCACTGAGTTTCTGTTTTTGTTTTTGTTTTTAATAAGTTGAGTATATTTCCATCCAGCTGCCCTTTCAGGTTCACATGGCCATTGAGCTGCAGGTGCAGAATGGTGCCTGCTTATGGTCTTTTCTTTGTCTTGCGTCATTAAATAGAAAGCACCACAGCAATTTTCTAATTAAAGTAAGGAAAGTAACAGGCATCACAGTCACCTTTTCAATACAGACAAACCCTACATCATGCTTTTTTGGACTGTGCAGCATAGCTAGCACAAAATAGCAATTTTTTTTTTGTAGGGAAAAATATTTGAGAAATCTCCTGAAGGAAAGTCATTATATTACTAGAGAAAACTGTCTATACATATTTATTCCACTTTCTCACTGTTTGCTTGCACCTCAGACTTGTGCAATCTAGTTTCTAATTCCACTGGCCTGAAATGGCTCTCTCTGAAGTTATCAGAATCTCTTAATTATGAAAGCCGATTGCTGGGTTTTGGTCCTCCTTTCTTAACCTCTTTGTAATTTGTGATACCGTCGACCGTTCCCTCCTAGTTAGTCTCTCTTTCTTCTGCTTATCTTACATTACTTTCTGTGTTTTTCGTTCTACCTATCTGATACTTCCTATTCCATCTCTGTTGGTGAATCATTATGCTCAGTCCCGCCTCTTAACTGAACATACCCTAACACTCTTTCCTGGGGCCTTTCTTCTTCTTGATGGCTCCTTGGTGAACTCTTCAGCTCCTGTGGGTTCATGTCTCACCTCTTTGCCAGATGACTCATAAGTTTATATATCCAAACCTCAACTTTTTTGAACTCCATTCCTGTATTGCCACCTATCTAGCAGTCATCTCTTCTAGGAAGTCCCATAGGCATCTCCAACTGGACATGTCCAAAGTGGACTCATAACTCCCCCCACACACCCACCCCTGCCTCCCAGAATTCACTACTTCTGTTAAGGCCATGGTCATCTTTCCAGTTAGCCAGGTGCACAGACTCAAGAGTTATTCTTGACCCTTCCCTCCCTTACCCCATCTTCCCTATGTCTGGTCAGTTGTCCATGGTTATACGTTTTACCTTTACAACATCTGCAACTGCCTTTTCTCTCTATTCACATGGCCACTACCCTAGTTCAGTACTTGATCACATCCTCCCATGGACCATTGTAATAGTTTCCTAACTGGTCTCCATGCTTCCAGGATCTCTCTTCTCCAATGTATCTTCCTCAGAGCTGCCAAAATAATCTATATAAAATAGAAATCTGACTGTATTTTTCCTTGCCTGTGAATTTTCAATGGCTTTCTATTGCCTACAGGATAAAATATTTGGCATTTAAAGCCCTTTGCAGTCTGGCTCCATCCAACCTTTCCAGATTTATTTCATATTGTACCCCTTTCCACATTCTGTGTTTCAACCAAACTAGCTTACTTGTTCCCTGAACTTCTCATTTCCAGCCTCCATTCCTTTGCATAAGCTATACCCTGTGCCTGGAGTGTGCCTTGGATACTCCCTCTTCGCTTCTGCATAGGAGAATTCTTAGCTTCCTTCAAAGTGAGGTACTTGGCTGGCTATAGGAAGCCTTTCCTGATATCTTTAGGTGGGGTGCTCTCCGTCCTCACATTCTCTCTCATGCATCCTCCCCAAGCAGACTATGAGTTTCTTGAGGAGAGGGGCTGTTTTTCAATTTGTTCTTGTATCCCCAACACTTAGCAATAAGGCCTTGAACATGATATAAATTAAAAGTTTATTGAATTAAGTTAACCTTGGGGTCGAGCTATGTGAGCCAAGAGTTTTCCTCGATCCATTTGAGAAGGCCTCCCTTTCCACTTAGTCTTTAGAAGAAAAGAATTCAATTGTCTTGGCTCCTTTTCATGACTAAACTCCTGTATAAAGCTATCTGCAATTGGTGCCTCACCTTCTTCTTCTCTTATTCTTTTGTAAACCCTCTGCAGTCTGGCTTCTGGCCTCATGCTACTTGAACCTGCTCTTTCCAAAGTTCCCATTGATCTTCTGATGGCCAAATCTAATGGTGTGTTCTTGATCCTCATCCTCCTTAGCCTCTTTGCAACTCGTGACACTGTAGATGACGCTCTTCTTGGTACTTCTTGGCACTGCTCTGTCCTGGTTCTTCTTCCACCTGTCTGACTGCTCCTTCTGGCTCTCCTTGCTGGATATTCCTCCAGGCCATGCCTGCCAAAGTGGGAGTCACCCAGAGACTCTGACCTGGGCTTTTTTCCCCTTCTCCTTCACCATTATCGTACTTGGTGATCTTATTGGCTACTTTGAGTTCAATTATTTCTAATCAGATGGTGGTCAGATCTGTTTATCCA
Organism: Vombatus ursinus; assembly: GCF_900497805.2. Taxonomy (NCBI): domain Eukaryota; kingdom Metazoa; phylum Chordata; class Mammalia; order Diprotodontia; family Vombatidae; genus Vombatus; species Vombatus ursinus. The sequence goes on along the minus strand of NW_020949548.1, from coordinate 13,695,697 downwards.
GCCTTAATCTCTCCCTGACCCTCCAGTCTTACCTCACCTACTGCCTGTCACCCTCCTCAGACTGGATGCCCGTAGGCATCTCAAACACAATTCATTATTCCCACCAAATGTAGGCCCTTATCACCTCATGCTTGACCTGTGGTAATAATCTTCTGATGGGGCTCCCTGCATCAGGTCTGTCCCCATTCCAGTCCATCCTCCATTCACTTGTCACATCTAAAACCTAGTTCTGACCATATCACCACCCTAGGTGATAAATCGAAGTAGTATCTTACTACTTTAAGATCAAAGATAAAATCCTCTCTTTGGCTTTTAAAGTCCTTCATAATCTCCCTTCCTTTCCATTTTTCTTGTGCTTTACTTCCTTCCATATACTCTGTGATCTCTTGACACTGGCCTCCTTGCTACTCATTGAACAAGACCCTCCATCTCCCAAATCCATGCCATTTCACTGGCTGTCCCATGTGCCTGGAATGCTCTCCCTTTTCACCTTAGCCTTCTGGCTTCCTTCGAATTTCACCTTAAATCCTACTTTCTGCAAAAGTCCTGTCCTTATTCTCCCCTAATGTTAGTGCCTTCCTTCAGATATTCCATCTCATTTACACTGCATGTATATCGATGTAAATGGTTGTTTGCGTGTTGTTTCCCCCTTTAGGATGTGAGGGGCTTTTGAAGGCAAGGACTGTATCCCCAACACTTAGCCCAGATCCTACCACATGGTAGCTGCCACTTAATAAATATTTGTTGAATGAGTACAATAAATGTAAATTCTGAATGTGCAGTGTACTAGGGGAGAAGCCAGGGACACAGAATTGAAGAAAAACATGATTCTTGATCTCCTGAAGCTTTTTTGGGGGGGGTGGGTGAGGCAGTGGGGGTTAAGTGACTTGCCCAGGGTCACACAGCTAGTGTCACGTGTCTGAGGCTGGATTTGAACTCAGGTCCTCCTGACTCCAGGGCTGGTGCTCTATCCACTGCGCCACCTCGCTGCCCCTTGAAGCTTTTAATCTAATAGGAGTGATAAGATGTGAACAGCTAACCCATGATACGAAGTAGAACAGGGTAAGTGCATAGAGCAAGTACTAATAGAATTTTGCAGGAATGGTGAAAGATCATTGCTGACTGAAGGTGTCAGGCAGAGGCGTTGCTGGCCTGTGTAACGCATTTACGTGGCTTTGGAATAAATATCTGTAAAGGGCGAGTGCTAAGTAGGCCAGGAAACAGTGAGCATAGTCGATCATGTAGGCTCCCTAGAACAGAAGGAACTGGCCAGATAGTTGAAGGGGCTAGCTAAGAGGAACTGAGGATTCTGATGGGAGAGCTGGCCTCTGTCCCAGCCATCGAGAACATGGAAAAGGTACTCTGTTAGGTTGGATCTCATGAAGGCCGGCAACTAAGGCTGGGTAGTGTTATCCTGTTTTTCTTTGGTCTGAGTTGAATGATTCTGTGAGAGTTAATTACAAGGAAGAAGTTCTGAAAAAATCTTTGTGCTTTGTTCCCAGAGAGAACCTCTTTGGGGCTAATTAAATAAGCACAACTTCCATCTGAAATCAAGGGATTTGATTCAAAATATTTCAGAAGGGAAAAGCTAATTTGTCTTGTCTTTGTCAGGTGGAAGCTTAGGGGATGCCATAAGTGAAAACTACAGAAGCATGAATTATTTTTCGGAAACAGAACTTAAAGATCTACTCATACAAGTTGCTCGTGGCTTGAAATATATTCACTCGATGTCATTGGTACACATGGATATTAAACCTAGTAAGTACAATATAAAAGTTTTGCTCTGTTGGAGGCTACATTATCTGATCTTAGATGAAAGGGCTATGTAGCTTCATAGTAAATTTTCTTTGGTTATCTTTGAGTGCCTGGCTTTTGATGGGTCGTCCTCTAAGCATCATGGTGTGGAGGTGACCCTACATTCTCAAAAACTATGCTAGCAGGTCCTAACAAACTAGGAAGATTTCAGTTAATGGCATTTGACTAAAGGAAGATAGACTCATCATCAGAGGGTTGGCCACTAGGCAATGAATTTTTTCACCTGCAGCAACTCCCACGGATGTCTATTTAGGGGTGGAGAGCACTGCCCACGCTAGCGAAGTCACAGGTGCACACTGGTGATTTCACCAATCCTTAAAATATTGCTGTTGAATAGCTTTGTATGTTCTTTATTATCTAACATTTATGTAGTACTTTAAAGTTTGCAAAGTGCCTTATAAATTATTACATTTATTTAAAAGTTTGAACAACTTATTCTATTAAAAATTGGGACAGTGTTGGTGAGTTCGAAATATCTTACAGTTCTCGACTCAGATTATAGGTTATTTTAGAAATTAGAGTACTGGGAGCCCCTAGTTTTGGGACAGCCTGTGCTTATTTTCATAAAACCTACATAAGGTTTTTTTTGAGTATTTTATTGAATGTTTTTAAGAACTTTATAATAAACTTATACATCAAGACATCAATGGCAATTTAAAATGAATATGTAACTTTTGCCAGTCCTTATGGTGTCTGAGATACTGAGAGAAACGAATATTCATGGAGAAACATGGTAATGTAGTTCAGTGGCAGTCTGTGGTCCTTTAAGACATTGCTTTAAAGACTTAGAAGGTAGTTTTAGTTTGACTGCTGTGGCTAGAAATACTGCTTGGGGTTTGCTTCTCAAGATGAGATTAGGAGGAGCAGAGATTGTCTCCATCCTTTTTCTAGAACAGTATGAGTTATTATAGAATTACAGCTGAAAGAGACCCTTAAAGGTCATGTAGGCCAATAGTTTGATTTTACAGACACGGAAATAGGTCCTGAAAAGGGGCACATCAGGCCAAACAGGTGATGACAGAGTTGGGACCCAAAGGATTCTGCCCCAGTCTTGTGCTTTATTGCTCTTTGCATGACAGCAGGCTGGGTGGACCAACAGACAGGGTATTCTTGGCTTCCTTTACCAGTATAAGCAAGTGTATGTCTCTATTGATTAGATAATTCTCAGAACCCATGCCTTACCTTGTGGCATTATTGTTGTTGTTCAGTCGTGTCTGACTCTATGTGACCCCATGGACTGTCCATGGATTTTCTTGGCAGAGATACTGGAGCAGTTTACCATTTCCTTACCCATTTTATATATGAGGAATTGAGGCAGATAGGGGTTAAGTGACTTACCCATGATTACACAGGTAATCAAGTGTCTTGAGTCCGGATTTGAACGCAGTTCTTCCTGCCCAGTTCACTATCCGCTGTGGCACACAAGTAGGTAATTCAGCTTTAGAGACTCAAGCTTTTTGGGGAGCTGTGATCAAAGAGCAAGGAAGGAGGTGTCTCTTTGGCCAGGTCTGGAAAGTGTGCATCTTGTGTATCTGTGTGTTTATGCCTGTCGATCTTGCATTTCTGGAAATAATATTAACATCCTTAAAGGGACGTTTATAATAAATCACCTTAGTTTAGACTTCTAATTTGAATTTACCTTTTGTTTCCATAAACAATAGTAAACTAGTCCTCTGCAAGGGTCAACCTGCCACTTAGAGCTGTGTGACCTTGAGTAAGTCACTTAACACCTAAACCTTGCTCAGGTCCCCCATCATCTGCAAAGTGGGATGGTAGTATTTTAACTAAGTACTTCACACAGTTGTTGTAGGTCTCAAACAAGGGTCTGTTTAATAATAATAAGTTAATAAAGTCCCTGATGAAGCTCTATGCCAATTGTAGGCTGTCCTTAATTCAAGTTTAGCATCACTATTCCAGTTAGTCTGAAATTAATGGAGTTTGTCTAAACTTTAAAACTTGTGTTATGTAATTTTTTAAAATGGAATTTTTATTTCTACTCACAGTTTTTTTTTCTCCTTCGGCAGGTAATATTTTCATATCTAGGGTGTCAATCCCAGGTGCAGCTGAGGAAGGGGACGAAGATGACTGGACAGCCAATAAAGTTATTTTTAAAATAGGTAAGAAATCTAGATCATCAGAAGATTATTATTTGTATTAATGTAATAAAACAAGCTTCTAGTTTGTTTGACTCGGCTTTTGTTTTCCTTAGGTGATCTTGGACATGTAACTAGGATATCTAGTCCTCAGGTAGAAGAAGGTGATAGCCGCTTCCTTGCCAATGAAGTTTTACAAGAGGTAACGAGCTGCCAGTGCTGAATCAGGCTAAGTTACATCATGGGCCTTTGTGGTTTCTTACAGGGCATCTCCTAGTAAAACGAAAATTCCTCAAGTGTAGAGACCATTTTGCATTTTTGTCTTTGTTCTTCCCTTGCATATGATAGGTGCTTAATAATGTTTGTTTACTTAAATTCAATAAACCAGCCTGTGCCAACTATGTGAAAGACCCTGTGGCTTAGACAGTGTTGCCTCCGCCGTGTCAACCTTGTAGTAATATCATTTATGACACTATAACCAAACCCTAGAGTAACATTGTAGACCTTGAGAGAACTAGCTGCCCACCAGTGTTCTACGTAATGCTGGGTTTCTCTGAAACCAATGACTAATATTAAATTAGGTATGTCTATATTAAAATGCCTGGAGATTAGAAGACTTAGGAAGTGATCTTATCAGTTGTAAAATATGTGAGAGTTTTCACAAGGAAGAACAGGTTAGACTTGTGATTGGCCTCAGCAGGGAGAAGTACCACGGGGAGGCAGGTTTTGGCTCAGTTACCATGTAAGGAAAAGTTTCTCAGAAATTAGTATTGTTTAAGGAATAATGAAAGGACTGTTGAGCTCTCTCCTTTCTGCCCTTTGTTATTTATATTTTTATGATGTATTTCAGGAATACATTCATTGTTTCTCCTTTCCCATTGCCATAAGAAATAATAAAATAATTTTTTAAAAAGCTGTTAGAGCAAATATGCATAGTCCAAGAGAACATGTAACCTCAAAAAAGTGTGTCTCGTTCTTCATTTTTAATTCATCACTTCCCTGGCAGGAGGTAAAATGGCACGTTTGATCTTCATTTCTCCAGATTTGTGGTTTTATCTTTGTGTCGATCAGAGCACTAAAGTCTTTGAGAGTTATCTTTCCTTAGAATGCTGTTGTTATGGTATAAATAGTTCTCACTTCACTCTGCGTCAGCTCATAGGAGTCTTCACAGTTTCCTCTGAAACTGTCCATTTAATAATTTTTCACGGTACAGTAATATATTCCATTACGTTCATATGCCATAATTTGTTTAACCATTCCCTAATAGGTAGACACCTCTTCAGTTTCTTTCTTTCTTCTTTCCTTTCTGCTACTATGAAAAAAGCTACTAAAATATTTTTGTAAATATTCTGTTTTTTTGACCTCTGTGATCATGTGTTGGGCCTAAGGTTCTGGCCAATTTCTTGTTGCTTAGAGGCTAGTCCAGCTTAAGTCTGAATCCCTGCTGTAACACTGGGAACCCATGGCCTCTAGCAGCATTTTTATTGTGTCCCATATGTAAACAAGGCTGGTATTGATTTGAGTCAAGACCATTCCCTTCTGAGACCATATCCTTCTCTGCCTTTTAGAACTACACTCACTTGCCAAAGGCAGATATTTTTGCCCTGTCCCTCACCGTGGTTTGTGCTGCTGGCGCTGAACCGCTCCCTACAAACGGAGACCAGTGGCATGAAATTCGACAAGGAAAGCTGCCCCGGATACCTCAAGTCCTTTCACAAGAACTGACAGATTTGTTAAAAGTGAGTGTTGGATATTCTCGATAGCTCTGCCTTGTCCTACTCTGTTCACCAGGGTGATTGCCAAGGGGCCTTCCATTTTCTGAGTGTCATTCAGTTGGGCATCTCTTCCTTTTCTTTCAAAAAGGTCATGATTCACCCTGACCCAGAGAGGAGACCAACAGCGGTGGCGCTGGTCAAGCACTCAGTGCTACTTTCTGCGTCCAGGAAGAGTGCGGAGCAGTTACGCATAGAGCTGAATGCAGAAAAATTCAAGAATTCCCTCCTGCAGAAGTAAGTCCTTGGGTGTTGTCAATGGATCCCTCAACATTCCTTGTAACAGATTTTAAAGAAGGAGAAAAGTTCATCCAGTTCAGCAGAACCAGCCACATTGTTGATGGAGACTGGCAGTGCAGCCAGTGCTCTGCAGCTGTGGTCTCCCAACTCTACCAAGAGGAGAGATGCTTTGTCTCTTATCTTTTCTGGGGCCAACCTTGGCCCTTACAATTGCACAGATCCTTTTTGGTCTTCCCACTTAGATGACTGTGATCATTGTGTAATTGTTGTCCTAACTGTGCTTACTTTATCTCTGGATAAATTCATTTAATTTTTCCCAAGCTTCTTTGAATTGTTCATAGTAATTGTTTTTGTTTTTGTTTTTTTATAGTGTACTAGTATTCTGTTACATTCATGACCATAATTTATTTAGCCATTCCGCCCTCGAATGAGCACTGCTTCATTTATAGTTCTTTGCTGCTATGAATATTTTGGTGTATATGAGACATTTGTTTGTTTCATCTCCATAATACTGTGTTACAGGGCACCTTTAAAGAAATAGAACTTGTTTAAAGAACTCCCTAGGTCCAAATATAGGCTGCATCTCTCCAATGTTCTCTTTAAAAAATAAAAAAATGGGTAGGTGCTGAAAGACACCTTGATGGGTAGGTTGTGCTCAGATTGTATAAGAAAAGCTAGGTTGGTGGGAAAAGTACAGCCTGTATGAAAACCAAACACAGTACCATTGGTCTGAGCTCTGTACTATGGGTGTATAATCTAGACTTCATGGCCATCATTCTAAACTGGTTTCAGTGGGAGAGAGCTTTGCCATCATACTACGTTCTTGGCTCGTAGGTGTTGGTGTCCTACCCACTGAAACACATCCCAGCACCTTCTTTCATGCTTTCTCATGATCGTCCCTTTCCATAAATCTACAGAGGAGCCTCCCAACATCCCAGAGGTCTTCCTCTGGTTCTGTAAAGGGACTAATGTTTAATCACTCAAGTGGTTGACCTGCTGTCTCTTTGTCCTTCTGTTTCTAGCACCCCCTTCTCTCTTTTCAGTAATAGCTGTGCTTCAGCTCCTCTGGATGAGGATAGTAACTTGATGGTTGTTGGGTAAGGAACATGAATGTCAGAGAACAGTATGGTTCTGAAAGGGCCCTTTCCCTGCTTTGCCTCCTTGACAACAGAAGTAGGGAGAGACTTTGAAGGACTAGCTGAAGACTGTTGGTGTCTTTGTCAGTTTTGTGGGTCTCTGGCTGAAAAGATTTCATGGAAGTTAACCTTTGGCAATGACTCTTTCACCTTGGCTAAGCTGCCTCTCAAACAGCAGGCCACAGGAGCCATACTCAAAGCTGGAAGACCCTCTGTGACTTGTCGGTATCCTCTGGCCCAGCCTTTGAGAACTGGAGGTCACCCCTATGCTGTGTCAAGGCATCGAAGGAGGCATTTTGTAAAGATAGATATAGGGAGACATGCTTTCCGTGAGAGAAGTAGGAGCAAAACCACTCAGCGGTATTGCCTTAACGACTCTCTGTTTACCTAGGAGAGACTGGGTTTGGCGATCACCATGAACTAGCTCTCGGGCCTTGAGGCCACATGTGGCCTTCTCGGTCCTTGGGTGCGGCCTTTTGACTGAGTCCATGTTTTACAGAACAAATCCTTTGATGAAGGGGATTTATTCTGCGAAGTTTGGATTCAGTCAAAGGGCCGCACTCGAGGACCTAGAGGGTCACATGTGGCCCCGAGGCCACAGATTCCCCAACTTCTGGAGCTAACCTTTGTCTCACAGTAATTGTGTTCTTTTAAAGGGAATTGATTTGTCCTGAGTTAGTTCACTTTGATATATACAGGGTGTGAGCCTGTTCTAGGTTCACTGTCAGGTCAGTAAGCAGGATGCCTGTGAAAGCTATGGCAACAGATTTCAGGCTGTGAATCACCCAGAGCACAGTATGTTTTGCATGTCCTTGGTTGAGACCGGAATCATTGCAGGCATCTTTAGGATTTATCCAAAGAGATGATGCAGGCGAATACTTGTTGGAAGTGTTTTAAAAGGAAGCCCTTGCGATAAGTAGGTGGTGCAGTGGATAGAGCTCCGGCCTTGGTGTCCGGAGGACCTGAGTTCAAATCTGGCCTCAGATACTTGACATTTACTAGCTGTGTGACTGGGCAAGTCACTTAACCCCAATTGCCTCACCAAAAAGCAAAAAAAGCCCTAAATTGGGCAGGGATTGGGATTATTTGATTGCTAAAGTGCATTTCCAACTCTGAAATTCCAAAGTTCTGTCAAGAAGTGCTTGAATTTCTGGGGGTAGCTAGGTGGCTCAGTGGTTAGAGCACTGGCCTTGAAGTCAGGAGGACCTGAGTTCAAGTCCTGCCTCAGACCAAATAGACTCAGACAGCTAATATGTGTCAAATGACCCTGGGCAAGTCACTTAACCCCAATTGCCTTAAAAAAAAAAAAAACCCAAAACCAAAAAGTGCTTGAATTTCTGGAGGCTAAAATTTTACATTTTAATGTTTATCTTGTTTTCACCTAAGGATAATAGTGGTCAATTGAGACCTGCCTTTTCTGCCATTTGTTCCTCAGAATTTTGTCCTCGCTTGAATGAATTTGCTAAGTCTAGCATAGCTATTGAATTCCTGCTTCCTAATTCGTTCTTTCTCCTCTTAGAGAACTCAAGAAAGCGCAGATGGCCAAAGCAGCTGCAGAGGAGCGAGCCCTTTTCACAGATAGAATGGCCACGCGGTCCAGCACACAGAGTAACAGAACCTCAAGGCTCATAGGGAAGAAGATGAACCGCTCCGTTAGCCTGACCATCTATTGACCTCAGCCACGGGCCTCTCGCTGAAACCTGTGACAAGAAGCTGCAAAGATGACGTCTCCATCTTCCATGTCTATGGTTTTGCTGAAATCCCTTTTGTGGTTTTGCTGGTGAATCACATTTGGAAGCTGTATGACCATTGGTATTTATCTTCGACTTAGTACCTGGTCTTGTGGTCTGTTTACCGAGACCCACCGCCTGCTCCATGTTTCACCAGCTGTCCCAGGGTCAACCACTATTGTGGTGTGCTGCTTTGAGATTGCTGTCTCATTGTATGATAGAAGGCATTGATCTCTCCCTTTCACCAATCAGGAGGACTGTATGGCCTTACTGCAAATCAGAGTCTGCCTTTTTAAAAAGGAAAATAAGTGCTGGGTAACTCTGCACTAACCACCCTTAATGTACCTGGTGTCAAACTTTTTTGTTTAATTGTGAATTTTACTTGTATATCCAACTGGGAGCACTTTGTAGGCATTACAGAAACCATGGGAGGATGGTCCCATGGGAGTATTTGCCTTGTGAATTTGCTGCTATCTTAGTTTTGTCTTTGCTGTAAAATTGTAGCATTAAAACAATCATTGTTAATAGGCTTTCTGTTGAAACAATTATGTGACATATAAGCTGCTTAGGAAAAAGCAGCTTTTTTTCCTTTTTTTTCTTGGAAGCTAGTGCATTAGAAAGATGCACCTTTGTCTCTTTTTGGAACTCTGTATTAATGTAGTATAATTATTACTGGTTTTGTAATTCTTCCCAATAATGGCCTTCCTGTCCTACCCTTTCCAATTTTTAAAATGTTTGCTTCTTTTCCTTTTCCCTACTCCCAAGTATTTGTACTGGGCTGTACTGTTAGTCTGTTTTTAAATGTTTTGCCTGTTTTTTCTTTGATATTCATGTATATAAATTGATTTTTGCTGATACTGTACAGACCTACAATCTGAAATAGCTGAATGGCTTCTCACTATTCCAAGTTCTTCATGAAACATACCTTGACTGTAAATTAGCCTTTTGAACTAATAATACAGACTGTTAGTGGATTTAGTGGATCTTGCCCCAAATAGAATTGACTATTACTGGTTTGTTTGTCATTAATTTTGGTTTAAACGTTTACATTTGTCTGGGTTCAACTTATATTTTTATTAGTGTTGTTGAGCATATTAAAAGTCATTCAGAGCTTACCTCACTGTCTCTGAATGCCTTTGTGCTCTCTTGAGTTGGGTCTTGCATTTTGTATAGCCAGAGTATGGTATCATTTGAAGGAGTACTATACTAGAGGGAGAAAATGTGGATTTGTGTTCTAGAACCTTCATTTAATGATGTCTGTGTAACCCTGGGCAGATCATTTTACCTTTGCCCCAGTTTCCTGTAAAAGCATAAAATCTCTATTTGTAAATATTAATTACATTATCCCTAACCACAAAATAGAGGTGACACTTGTACTTTATCCTTTTCACAGAGATTTTGGGTGGCAAGCACTTTGTAAATTGTTAAATGCCGTAATTAATGATCTGTGCCATGCCACAACAAATTTGAAGACCGTTGCTATGCGGGAAATATTGATGGGGACAGAGATGATTAGCATTTTGATTTCACTAGGCAGTTTGTCAGTTCATAAAGGGTTTGATGCTAACTGTAGAATAATTTTTGTTGACCAGAATAATTTCAGCCATTCGGTTTATGGTCCTTAATTCAGAAATTCTAGAAATCTTAGGTTTTCAGGATTCTTGAGAACCAAGAGAATTTTTAATCACAACTCTAAATGTTTGAAATGTAGTGTTTTCATGTGGTTTTGATATACTACACATTTGACTTTTGGCCAACTGAAGAGATTGCAATTCTTTTCTGTAGCTTCAATTTGGGAACATTCTAGTTACCATTGTTTACTTTCTCGTTGCATCCAAATCATTAGAGATCTGTTAGGTTGGAAAAAGGCTGGACTGGATATCAGACTTAGTGGTTTCAGAATTTGGGTATGCAAACTGAAATGCTGATCAAAAGTGAGGTAGGTGGAAAGAAATTCTCCACAGTCAGGGAAAATGGATTTAAAACAAGAAAAAGGAATCTGGTCCTCAAATACTTTTAAAGAAATGTTTCTTTGAGTTACATTGGTTTTCTCTTGAGGTTATTTCATCCATGGAATAATAGGCCTGGAGTTGGACAAGCCAAAAAGAACCTGATTCAGCCTCACTTTACAGATTAAGAAATTCAGTCTCCAGGAGCTTGTGATCGCTGACGTGGCTAAATTGAAGCTCGTACTCAAAGACTCTTGACAATCCTAGCATCTCTCTATTACTTTCCCAGCTACTTTTTCAGTTAGTGTAGATTCGAATACATTTGGCCTGGGTCTGATCATCTGAACCTCAAACTTTTGCAAATGTGATATTGCTCTTCTGAAATTTCCATCAAAGATTGCTGGGTATATTTGATAGTCAAGTGGCCTTTTCTCAGTCTTGATGTTTGATAGTTATTATGTAGCTTTTGGTACTGTTGGTAACTGCCCTTTGGATGGTTGTTCTCCATGATTCCTTGGGCCATCATCTCTTCTTGTTCATCTAAACCTCTTCCCCTGGCCTTAATTATGACCTCTACAAAGAGACACCTAAATCTCTATGTCTAGCCCTAATCTCTTTTTTTATCTTTTTTGTTTTTTTTTTTTTAAACTCCAGGCCTACATCGTCAGCTTCCTTGTTGGATATTACCCCCAAAATCCTGTCACTTCAAATGTCTAAAACTAAACTCATCTGCTTCCCATTAAACCTGTCCCTCCCAACTTTCTTATTCCTTTTTTAAAAAAATCTAATTTATTTATTTTGTTGCATTCTGAGTTACAAACTGTTTCCCTCCCTCCGTCCCCACCATGCACTCGTGAAGGCCACTATTTAACATAGATTTATAAATATATGTAAAAACATACTATGCATACTTCTGTTTGTTGATTCTTTTTCTGGAGGTGGGTAGCGTCTTCCTTCATAAGTCCTTTCTAATTGATTTGAGTATGATACTCAGAATAACTTCAGTTCACAATTACTCTTTGAACAATATAGCTATTGCTGTATACAGTATTCTCTTGGTTCCACTCATTTTACTTTTCATTATTTCATGCAAATCTTATCATGTTTTTCTAAAATTGTCCCTTACAACACAGTAGTATTCCATCACAATCACATACCACAGCTTGTTTGGCCATTCCCCAATTGGTGGGCATCCTCTCGATTTCCAGATCTTTGCCACCAACTTTCTTATTCCTGTTGCACCACCATCTTGCTAATTGCTTCAGGTTAATAACCTTTGAATCATTTTTCAAGCTCCTCGCTCAGTCCTCATCTCCTTTCTCTCCCCACATCAAATGAATTGCCACATCCCGGCAGTCCTGCCTTTATAACGTTTCTCAATTCTGTTCCCTTTTCCACTCACCCTAGTTTAGGCCCTCTTAACCTCTTGTCTGAACTAATATAATAGCCTTCCCATTGCTTTCCTTCTGTCTCTTTTCTACTCATCTTCCATAAGGCTACCAAAATAAATAGGTCTGATTGTACCAGATGGTAGCACATCAATCAGTTGTTCCAGACTTCTGTGACCCCTTTTAGGGGTTTCTTGGCTAAATACTGCAGTGGTTTACCATTTCTTTCTCCAGCTCATTTTATAGATGAGGAAACTGAGGCAAACAGGGTTAAGTGACTTGTCTAGGGTCACGCAGTGTGTCTGAGGCCAGATTTGAACTCAGGAAGATGAGTCTTCCTGACTTCAGGCTGAGTGTTTTATCCACTGTGACACCTAGCTGCCCTGTGACCTGTAGTTCTACCTTTATAAAAACCAGGGTGATCTACCTATGATCTATCCTTGATGAAAATATGAGAAGGAAGCAACCCTCAACTCTCAACCAACCAGCCAACTAACAATCATTTATTAAGTACTGAGTCTTAGGTACTGTGTTTAAGCCCTGCTTGAATCATAAACTATTATCACCCTAAAGGTGCTTTTTTTTTTTAAAGGACCACTCAGTTATTGAGCTGGAATGGTCATAGACACTTTAATGGGTATTTTAAACTATTTTGAAATTCAGGTCTTTGATCTTATAGCTTTAAGTCAGAGGATCATAGATTTAGAGCTGAAAGGGAATTTTAATTAGCAATCTAAATCCATTTTACAAAGGGGAAGAAAATAAGATTTATTAAACCTCTACTATGTGGCAGTCACTTTACAAATATCATTACCCCCATTTTACAGTTGAGGAAATTGAGGCAGACTAAGGTTAAGTGACTTGCTTGGGGTCATACCGCTAGTGAGATTTCAAATTCAAGTCTTCCTGACTCCAGGCCCAGGGCAAGGTCACACAGTTAGTAGATAATAGAACCAGGATTTGAACCCAGTTCTGATTCCAAAGCCTGAGCTCTTTCCATTACCTCTGCTACAACTCCATGTACATCCCAACCCATTCATGACTTGCTGTGCCATTTTCTTTTTTGTGCTTTTGTCAATGGAGATACAGCCTGGGGTAATGGAGAAAGGACTAGATCTGGAGACAGAAGACTTGAATTTGAATCTGTTACTGAACCTGTGTGACTTTGGGCTCCACAAGTCCTGGCCTGCAAAATGAAGCTTTTGGACTGAATGACCTTGAAGGTCCTATCTGGCTCTAAGTTGTATTACCTAACCCAATGCACTAGAGGCCTCCGGTTCTTTCAAAACAGCTGTGATCTCATCAGTTTGGCAACCTTCTGTGCCTTCACATTCTATACAAAGAAAGTAAGGATTCATTGAAAAATAAATTGGAATCCAACAATTAAATGTGCACAAAGTTATGTGATTCACAGATGATACTTAAGTGGGAATGGCTGTACAAACTTGCATATGAATATAATGAGATACTGTCATGCCATGAGACATGGTGAGTATGAAGAATTCAGGGAAGCCGTGTTAAAACGAAGACTGAGCAAAGTAGGCAGGGCAGCAGGAAGATTTACATACTGACCTCAACGTTGCAAAAGAAAACAACACTGAAAGACTGATCAGTTTGGTGACCAATCATGACTTCAGAGGACTGATGATGAAACAAACTACCTATTGGCAGGTGGCAAAATAAGGGCTCAAAATGAGATGCATATTTGAGACAAGTTTAACGTTGATTTGTTTGGACTGTTCTTTGTTGCAAGTGAAGGGTTCTTTTACTAGTGGGGGACAGGAAAGTGAGAGCAATGTAAAAAACAAAAAAATTATAAACCATTTTATTTTTTAGGAGAAAGGAAAATTTTCCACGTTAATCCCAGAGAGTATTCTATCGAGAGTCAACAATCCTGGGGACCACTGCCCAAATCCATTCATATCTGACTCCTGGCACAGCTAAGCAAATCAGTGAAAGTAATTTACAGGAAACATGGGGACTACTACAGAAGGTCTCAACTTCCTGCACAGATGTGATTCCAGTCCCGTCTTCAGTGTATAAACAATCAATCATGGTGAAAGAGGCTTGTTTCTACAATAGATTGCAAGTTTCTGTGCACAGTCATGCCAAGAAAATAACCATAGAATCACAGATTTTCGGAATGAGAAGGGAGCTCAGAAGCTTCCTAATCCAACTCAAACCTAAGTCAGATTCCTTAACTGCCACACACCTGACATTAATCTGTCTTGGTTTGATGACATCCAGGGAGGAGGGACCAACTATTTCCAGAAGCAGCCTATTTTACCTTTGAACAGCTCTACATGGCAGGAAGTTTTTCCTTTCATCAAACCTCAACTTCCATTTTTTTCATGCCCTGCAAGGCCAAGCAGAACCAAAAAAGTCTAATTGATTTTTTTATGTGACAACCTTACAAATACTTGACATTGACAAATACATATCCCTACTCTTCTCCAGGAGAACATCTGCAGTTTCTTCATTGCCATGCAGCATGATCTTGAGGTCCTTCACCGTCCTCTTACCCATGTGCTTCCAAAAATGTGGTACTTAGAGCTGGACACAATACTCTGTGTGCTCTGATGATGGCAAGGGCATAGCAATGCTGCCAACTTCTTAATTCTGAATTCTCATTCCAGCCAAAGATTGCATAAGCTTTCTTCATTATTACATCACACTGATGGTGCATATTGAGACTTACAGTCCACTCAGACCCTCAGATTGTTTTCAGATGAGCTACCATAAGGGGAGACCTTATTTGAGATCAGACTGAATGACCACTTGCCAAATACACTGTAGAAAGGATTTTTTTTTTCAGTTAAAGACAGTAGAGGTCCCTTCCAAATCTGAAATTCTGTAATTCTATTGTCATGCCTCCCTCATTTTGTACTTATGTACTCTGGGGGAAGTAACCAATTCATCTTGGAATTTGTGATAGAGAAGGAGAGAAAATCTGGGCATAGCCTGACAGACTTCCTAGATTTGGGGAGAGTTGTTTCCGAAGGATTCAGAAAAAAGATAGGTAGAAAACCATGACTTAAGATTCTACAAGAAGAAGCCATCCCAAGAGGGATGGTGAGTTCTCAGGAATGAAACTGAGAAACAATTCTAAGAAAAAAGGATAAGTGGTCTGGAGCGAAGATGTCAACCATGTGGCCTGAACCAGATTAAACTGTAATTGGGAAAGAGCTAATAAAATAAATAAAAAATATAATGAAACATAGACGATACTACATTTTAAAAGTAAACCAATACATTGCCCTCAAGGACACTTCCATAGCGTTTAGTGACCCCTTTTCCATTTGACTTTGACACCAGTGGTCTAGAGAGAGACCCTTGTGGGTGCATAGAGAATTTAGCAACTAACTTAAATTTTTAAGACATGTACAATAGATGGCAGAGATGCCAATGCCAAGTCCAGAGTAATTGGAAAACATGTCACAATTTATGGATGCTTTAGATAAAATTGTTCAGGAAAGAGAAGATACTCTGAGACTTCTTCAGACAGGTCAAGAAAATCCAAAACCAAGTGTCTGCAGAAAATAGACATTGGTGATAGGGTGCTTGGGTACCTGTACTTGGACCCCAATTCCAAGACCATATTTCTCCCTAGCCTCGAAACATTATTGCTGACAGTTTTCTCCCCAACCCAAAGACCTTATCTCTGGTAATAACTCATGAGTGAGCCCAGTGAGGTAAACTATCTCACTATTTCTCCCTGTTACAAGAACAAGCTGACCTCTGTAGAATTGCCCTTGTATGAACGACATGATCTTGTAGCAACAAAAGTATCATGTACTAATTCCCACAATTATTATACAGATCCAGAGGTCCAAGTTACAGACATCAACTCTCAAAGTTATCTTGTCACAGACATAACAGACCAAAAATACACCCCTTAGAACACCCAGTTTCCAGTAGTAAATAACCCCTGTGACTAAGGTATGTTATCACCTAATTAGCAGACTTTGCACACAATCAACTACTTTTGTTTTATAAGCTTTAGCATCATTCCTGTTAGGTTGCAAGTTCCCTAAGGAGCTCTGCCCACCACAGCAGAATCCCTTAAGGAGCTCTGACCGCCATATTAGCGTTACAATAAACCTTTGCCAACTTGACTTAAAGAATGCTTGACTCTGTAAGTTCATTCCAGACTGCCCTGTTCTGTACTTTGGTCCTTGGGGGGGAGGGTCCCTGAACCCCTCTAGTAGAATCATTGGGACATATTATCTGGCATAAGTACAAGCAATGACCAATGCCTTGGCACCTAAACAAAAGAGACCATGAAAAGAAGATCCTTGCACTGCCGTAGGTGAAGTAGTTCATCAGACTGAGGCTCAGAAAGTACCTACTTGGGGAAGCCCAAAAGAAAATTTTTTAAAAGAAAGAAGGAGAAAAATTTTCAAAGTTTCCACACATCTGCTGAAGCCCCAAACTGAGGTCTAACCAAGGACACCGTGAACTTTTTCTTTCCCTAGTTCTATTTCACCCTTGTAACATTAGACTTCTTAACTTAAATTGTCATTTCTAACATGGGAAAAAATTACACATTTATTTTCACTAACCTCCAACTGAAATTTTGGCGTTTCCTTCAATTATTCAAAAACATTATTTTGAGAAGGGGTCCAAAGATTTGGCCAGACTGTCTAAGGGGTCTATGACACCAAAAAATAAAAATAAAAAAAGATTAAGAAATACTGTACTAGGCATATTATTATCATCCCCATTTTATAGATGTATAAGCTGAAGTTCAAAGAGTTTAATGTCACACAACTAGCAAGTGCCAGGAGCAGGATATGAATCCAGAACTTCTGCATTCCCTAGCCAGGTTGCCCTTTCCCTCTCCTTCCCAACTCTGTCATGTTTTTCTCCTCACCCACCTCCTTGGGATGCTGAGTTCTCTCCAATTCCTCGGACTCTTTTTTCCTTTCTTTCCTTCTGATGGTATTCTTTCTTCTGTATAGAGTCCTGAACTTGGAATCAGGAAGACCTAGGCTTGAGTCTTACCTCTGACTTTAGCTGTGTCTCCATAAGCAAGACTTCCCTTTGCATTTTAGGAGCCTCATGCTTATCTGGGTAATAATTAATAATAACAGCTAACATTTATATAGCACTTTCTATGTAACAAGCACTGAGCTAAGTAAGTTTACAAATATCATCTCATTTAATCCTCACAACAACCCTAGGAAATAGATGCTATTATTATTCCCATTTTACAGATAAAAAACTGAGGCAAATAGAGGTTAAGTGACTTGTGCACAGTTACACAGCTAGTAAATGTCTGAGGCTGGATTTGAACTCAAGTCTTCCTAAGGCTAATAATATTTATTGTAACCAACTAATCAATCAATCAATCAATCAAAAATACTTATTAAGGGGCAGCTAGGCGGCACAGTGGATAGAGCACCAGTCCTGCAGTCAGGAGGACCTGAGTTCAAATTTGACCTCAGACCAAATACTTTACTTACTAGCTGTGTGACCCTGGGCAAGTCACTTAATCCCAATTGCCTGAAAAAAAAATACTTAAGTGCTTACTATGTTCTAGACACTAGGTTAAGGGCTGGGGATACTAATTAAAAGCAAAAATAATCCCTTCTGTCCAAGCTTTCATTGTAATAGGCGAGACAACACATACACAAAGGTGTGGCATATGGAAGGCGATCTTAGTGGTGAAGGTCCTAACAGCTGTGCTTACCTCATGGATGGTAACTCATGTACGTCAAGGACTCTGAAAACTTTGAAAAGTTAGAGAAACACCAGTTATTAGTCACTGTTATCCTAGAGAACAGGGGGGTCCTCATGCTTTTTTCCCCCTTCTTTTCCAGCAGGAAGAACAGCTCGTACCTGCCACAAACCACTGACCGGGAGGCTATCAATTATCCTTGTGCTGGAACACACCCATCATAGAACTGGAACAGGAAAGTGCCTCATACATTATTAGGTCATTTCTTCAAGCAGGAAAAAAAAAAGTGCATCCTCAGTAGGGCCCTGCCACGGTTTTCTGTGTGCCAATAATTCTGGGATCTCTAGATAAATTCACAATAATGGCGTTGTTGGGCAGCTAGGTGGTGCAGTGGATAGAGTGCCAGGCCTGGAATCAGGAGGACCTGAGTTCAAATCCAGCTTCACACACTTGCTAGCTGTGGGACCCTGAACAAGTCACTTAACTCTGTTTGTCTCTGTTTACTCATCTGCAAAATAAACTGGAGAAGGAAATGGCAAACCACTCCAGTATCTCCGCCAAGAAAAGCCCACATGGGGTCATGAAGAGCTGGACACGATTGGAATGACCAAACAACAATAAATGTGATTGTCAGATCATAGATTTCGGATTGGAAGCCCGAGTGTGCTGATAAATGTATAACAATCCAGATCTTGGGCTAGGGGTGGGTGGGAATGTATATACTAATACCTTTAAGTTTAATTTGCATTTATTCTTTCTTAAATCCAGATCATCAATAATTAGGTGGGTGACACAGAGGACAGAGTCCAGGGCCTGGAGTCAGGAAGACCTGAGTTCAAATTCAGCTTCAGATACTTACTAGTTATGTCACTTTGGTCAAGTCACTTAACCTCTATCTGCCTCATTCTCTTTAGCTGTGATGGGCATAATAATAGCACCAGGGTTGTTGAGGGGATCAAACGAGATATTTTAAGGTGCTTAGCACAGTTCCTGGTATATAATAAGCACTTAATAAATGCTTATTTCCTTTCCCTTGTTACCCAAAACAACAAACCAAACCCTGATTTGTAGCATTTTTCTTGGTGATTTCTGAGGTATAACAGGCTCACACTGAAAATTTAAATCAGTTGTTACAAGGTGAAAGGACCTAAGAGGTCATTTAATCCAAACCCTTTATTCTTCATAGAAGAACAAGCCAAGGGCCTGAAAGGAAATTGGATTTGTCCAAGATCACAAAGATGCAGAGCTGGGATTGGGTCTCTGTGTGACCTTGGATGAGGCAACCTCCCTGGGCTTCAGTTTCACCATCTGCAGAATGAAAGAGGGCGACGGGATGGCTCCTGAGGGCTCTGTGAGGCTAAGCCTGGCTTTACTCTTCCCTACCCGTCTGATTCCCCCTCACCCCAACAGAACATTCACTTAGAAGCAAGAACACGGGTTATATACATGCCCCCCCCTTTACTGGGGAGCATGATCTTGGGCAAATCTCCTCTGTGGGCCTCACTTTCCTCCTCTCTACAATGAAGGTGTTGGAGCAGATGACCCCCAACCAGCTCTAAATACGGAGTCCTCTGAATCCCCACACATTTGCTAAGCAAGCAAAAAGGAGCTAACTCGAGTTACAGTTTATTCCTGATTAATCTCCTGGCATCTGTAACTTGACAGCCTACTTGGGACCATGAGCAATCAGTAAGTTATTAACCAATTCCTCTGGAATTTCCTCACACACATAAAAGAGTCTAGGACAGAAAGTGTCCCTTCCACTCACAGCCCCCCTAGCAAAATTCAACAAGAGATATTCCAAACACTTACTTTAATGTTTGAAGGATCCTTGGTTTCATGAGGTGGGGGCTGGGGATAGGGGAGAGAGTTTCCCTCTTTTTCCCTGAAAATCACTGCCCCTCAATGTCTTGGCAGACAATCTTTATAAGTTGCTGTGTCCATAAAAATAAAACTTAAAAAAAAAAAAAACCCAAACAAATTCCTCCCCAGGTGATCAAGTCTCCAATGACGAATTTCAGCCCGGTTTTCAGAGAGTGGACCATTGCCAGGCCTTCATTCCTCGGAGCCCTGGCACCTTGTATAGATAGATGGGTAAAGGTGCTGAAGCTTGGGCTCCCCTGGCAGAGCCACTGAGGTCCTGGGGTCTGCTCCCCTCCCCACAACGATCAGAGGCATACGGGATCTATCCCCCACTCCTGTTTGTTTGGGTCCTTCTTGAGTTACCAAGTCTACAAAACACATCAAGGAACTCGGGTCCCCTGGAAACCAAAAATCAACTTCAGTTTTGCTTTCTGGTCTGGTTACTATTGCAGCTTGTAGCAACACCTGCTGGCCAAAAGAATCCAAGTCTTTAAAAAGAAAAGAATAGTATAAGGGGTCTGAGAAAAGTACCGGGGAATTCGAGTTGGCCTCTGGGTTTAGATGGAGCATTTAGTGTGTCTGTGCATATTGGGGAGTGGGAGAGGGAAGCTGGCTCATGTCTCTCTGCCTAATCCCCTTACAAACTCATGGCCTTCTTAAAATTCTTTCCCTCCTCTTCTTTGTCCAATTAGGCTCCCAGAGCCCATGATAGACTGTCCCCAGCTCTTCAAGCTATTCAGAGGAGAGGAGATGCGGGCAGTCGATGCTGCTTTGGTCAGAGCAGGTCAGAGCATCCCAATTGATCCCCAGGGACCTGGTGGTGGGAGGGGGGAACAGTAAACGCACTTCTGGAAAATCCAGCCAGAGTGGTAACCTCAAGGCCCAACCGTAAATAGCATTTTATATAAACGCTCTGTGAGCAGGCTCATGACGGCATTTCCCTTTCAACAAAGGTGAGAAATCATGCTCTGTTCTTTTGTAGTTCCTCTCATTCAGAGATGCCAAGACCGGCCACAAATACTAAAGTATTCTTTCTCACAAGGCTCACCCCTCCCCAGGGTCATGAGCACTTAGTGAATTTGTGGGTAGAAATTCTAGAGAAAGCTTGGGATTCCGGCAGAAAGACTTGCTTCCATTTATCCTAGGACTGAGTGAGGCTCAGTCCTTTGCTGGGCTGTGCTCTGGGGGATAAAGAGAAGAATGAGGTTTAGTCCCTGGCCTCAGGAGCTCCCGGTCTTGTTGGAGAGCTAGGACAAACCCAGAAACATTCATTAAACATGAATGCATTTCCTTAATTTCCTTATAGCTAGTGAGATCATTCAGATATTCCTTATTAGATTGTGAGCTTCTTGAAGGCAGAGACTGTCTTTTGCCTCCCAGTACTTGTCACTGATTAATAAATGTTTATTGACTGACTGACTTTGTGGAAAACATTGTGCTGGTTGCATCAAGCCATAGAATATTACAGAGCTTTCTAAATGAGGTAAAAAGTGTCACTCAAACCAATCATCCACACAGGAAAATCCAAGTGGATTAAGAATGATTATCATCCAGGCTTTGATATGCTCTGGATGATCAGCCCAGAGACCTCATCCACTGGCTAAGTGGCATGGCGGATAGGCTTTGGGACTTGGAGTAGGGAAAACCTGAGCTCGAACCTGCCCCAGCCACCAGTACTAGCTGTGTGATACAGGGTGAGTCACTCAACTTCTTTCAGGCTCACTTTCCTCATCTGTAAATTGGGAATAATAACAGTACCTCCCTCCCAGAGTCGTTATGAGGACCACATGAGATAAGATAGGTACAGCAAAGTGTTTTCAAGCCTCAAAGTGATATATAAATGCTAATTATTATTATTAACTATTATTATAATCGTATATCTTGAATAGACTTTGCAAGGAGAGAGTGAGCAGAACCCAGACTTAAACAGGAAGAAAAAGGTTGAATTAGCCCTTTGAGAAATTGCTTAGGGGTTTAAACGACCCCATGTTTCTCCTTGAAACAAAGGCTCATCTTTAAAAGCAAACAAAAAAATTTTTTTTTTTAGTGAACAAAAACAAATTTTCTGTCCCGTCTCTCTGCCCCACACACTTAAAAGAAAAGAAAGACGAGACCCGGGTAACAAATACGCATTGTGAAACAAAACAATTCCTGCATTGGCCGTGTCCAAAAAAGATATGTCTGCCGGCAAAGAAGTGTGTCCTAGTGAGGCCTACGGGGAAGAGGCAGACCGAGGGTAAGGCCCCAAAACTGGGACAAAGCAAATGTAGAATGAATGTGGTTGGCTCACTGGGGCTTGATGTGGGGAACCGGGAACCCAGCCCAGAACTCATTCATCCCTCTGGTCCTGAGTCACCCCCACCCCCACCAAGAGATGAGACAGACCCAGAGGGCTGTTTTAGGCTACCTCTTCCCTTTGCCACTCAATGGTTAGAATTCGGGCATCAATATTTGCATATCTGGTATTAATTTCTTTCTTTCTTTCTTTTTTTTGGGGGGGGTGTGAGGCAATTGGGGTTAAATGACTTGCCCAGGGTCACACAGCTAGTGAGTGTTGTGTGTCTGAGGCTAGGTTTTGAACTCGGGTCCTCCTGACTCTAGGGTCGGTGCTGTAGCCACTGTGCCACCTAGCTGCCCCTTAACTTATTTCTGTACATAGGATCATGTTGTTTCTCCCTGCAGAATGTAAGCTCCTCGAGGGCAGACACTGTTTTGTTTTTGTCTTTGTAGTCAGTTTTAATTTCTAGTACAGTGCCTGCAATAGGCCTAGGTGTTTAATAGATACTTAATCAATTATCATAATAGCTAGCATTTATATAATGCATTACGACTGGTAAAGAACTTTAGACATGTCATCTTATTTGATAATAGGTGCTATTATTATCTCCGTTTTACAGATGAGGAAACTGAGACTCATTCACATTAAGTGACTTACCCCTGGTCACACAGCTAGTAATAATCATAATGATGATAATGATGATAACAACAGCTACAACAATATAATAACTGCTATGCACCAGGCACTGTGCTGAATGCTTTACAATCATTGTGTCATTTGATTGTCACAACAACCTTGGGAGGTAGGCGCCATTATTATCCTCATTTTTACAGTTGGGGACACTGAGGCAGGCAAAGGCTAAGTGACTTGCCCAGGATCACACAGGTAGTAAGTGTCTGAGGTTGAATTTGAACTCAAAGCATCCTATATCCAGTAAGTGTCTGAAGGACAGTGAGTATACCAGTAGTTTGGCTGATATGTGGGTGAGGCATCCTTGGAAGGGTAGGATAGGGCTGAATCCTGACTCCAACATTTAGCAGTCACTCCAGAGTGACTTAACACCAATCAGCCCATTTTTCTGAACCTCCTCCATTTCCACATCTGTCAACTAGGAACAGTGTGTGCATTATCAGTCTCATAGGGTTGTTGTGAGGAAAGTACTCTGAAAACTTTAAATTACTATAGAATATGAATTTTTTTTGTTTCAGTGGGGGCCTTGAATGCCAGGCTAAGGACCTTGGATTTTATCCCATAGGTAGCAGAGATCCTTCTAAGGCGGACCAATGTCATAACAATGACAAGCGGCATTTCTAAATGACTAGGAGTCATTCAAAGCACTTTACCTGGGTCATCTCATTTGACCCATAGGAGATCCCTGTAATGTAGGTGCTTTCCCTATTTCCTTTTTACAGATGAGGAAACTGAGGTTTCCAGAAATAAGTGGTCACCCAGTTCATAAGTGTTAGCATCTTGCCTCACTCCAGGATGTCTAGTGTTCTATCCACTATTCCACACCGTCTTTTGAACTAGGACAAGAGTCTTGAGATGAGAAATCTTAGAGGTGATATGAGATCTGGGACGGGAGAGTGGTAAGGGGTTCCCACAATGAGGAAATCACAGCTCATTTCTAAGTATCCAAGGGAGGAACTCTTTTCTGAGTAGGTGTTGCCCTGACAAAGCTGATCAAAACTGGGTTTTAGGAAGACTGGTGAGACTGCAGGTGTCCTGGGTGTAATGGAGAGGGGAGAGGCTGGAGGCAGAGAGGCCAGTCCGGAGGCTATTCCAATAGTCTGGGTGAGATAAAGGTGAGAAAGGTCTGAACTAGAACAGGGGCAGCAGGAACACAGAGGAGTGGATAGATATGAGGGGGAGTAGGAAAGAAGAATCAGCAGGGTCTAGTAACTGACTGAATATGGAGTACTCTTTCCTCTGCTCTCCCAAAGACCTACCTTGTCTCAAGGGGGATGGACAGGTCTTCAGCTTCACTTCCCAGAAAGGTAGACCGCATTCCGGTCCAGCAATGTCCATGGCTAAAAGTCTGTCCTGTGACATTGATTCAGACAGGTATTGGGATCATAAAAGGCCCAAGTTGGAGGGTTCATTTCATCAAAAGCCCCTCATTTTGTAGATGGCAATATAGCTTCAAAGATGGGACGGACTTTGGCCTTGGCTCACGGACAGTAACAGAGTTGTGGCTCTCCAGTTAAATGCTTCCTTTCCCCTATAACTCTTCTTAAAGGTGCTGATATTATTGGATGCTCTGCTTTTCCTGGCTCAGTGGAAGGTAAGCTCCTTGAGGGCAGATTTTTTTTGCCTTTGCATTCCCAGCTCTCCCAACTCCCTCTGTCTCTTCACCCTCTGTCCCCCATGCCCAGAATGCCCTCTCTCTGACTCCTAACTTCCTTCAAGCCTCATTTCAAATCCTATCTTCTTTCTTTCTTTGGTAAGGCAATTGGGGTTAAGTGACTTGCCCAGGGTCACACAGCTAGTAAGTGTCAAGTGTCTGAGGTTGGATTTGAACTCAGGTCCTCCTGACTCCAAAGCCTGAGCTCTATCCACTACGCCACCTACCTGCCCCCCACCATCTTCTTTTTTTTCTTCCACTTCATAGTATTTTATTTTTTCCAATTACATGTAAAGATGAACCAACATTCACTTTTATAAGATTTTTGAGTCCTAAGATTTTTTTTCCCTCCTTCCCCCTTTCCCAAGATGGCAAACAATCTGATATAGGCTATACATGTCCAATCATATTAAACATATTTCCACATTAGTCATGTTGTGAAAAGAATAATCAGAACAAAAGGGAAAAACCACAAGAAAGAAAAAAAAAGAGTAAATAGTATGCTTCAATCTGCATTCAGATTCCATGGTTCTTTCTCCGAATGCGGCAAATCCCATATTCTACAAAAGGTCTTTCCCTCCCTCCCACAGCTAGTGCTTTCTCCTCTGAAATTCCCTTCCATTTAAACACTATGTATTTAGTATGGATAATTTTTTTTTTTGCATGCTGTCTCCCCCATTAGACCGTGAGCTTCTTGTGATCAGGGAATGTATTTTTATCTTTCTTTGTATCCTTAATGCTTAGCATAGTGCCTGACACTTAGTAGGGACTCAATAAATGCTTGTTGAATTGAATGTAATTAACTGCCAGGAGTAAAGGAAATGAAATAATAATAATTAATAATAATAATACATTTATATAGTACTTTGTAAACTTAGGAGGTGGGTAGCTTGCATCTGATTTTCTTCCAGACCTGTGATTTCAGTAATAGAGGGGATTTCCTCACTGTGTAGTGCAAACATTCTTATCTTCACTGTAGGGAGGAAGAAACTGAGGGTCAGAGAAATTAAGTGACTTGGTCATGAAGTCCCACAGCTGTCAGAGTCAAGAATGAAACTCAAGTCTCCTGATTAGGAGGCTAATGCTCTTTCCACCACATTACACAGGAAGTATTGGCTGTAAGAGAGTAAAGAAGCCTCTTAGGGCTTTTAGTGATTCCAAACTTTTTGAAACAAAGGCTCATCTTTTTATTTTTAAAAAACTTCTTGTTCAATAATCAGCATTTATTTTTCTCTCTCTCTGCCAAATTGGAAACAAAACAACAAACCCTTGTAACAAATATACATAGGCAAGCAAAACAAATTCTAGTATTAGCCTTGTCTTGGAATGCACACGCAGATCTAGCTGTCAGAATGTCAGATGAGTGGGGGCTCAGAAGCATCTGAAGGCTTCTGATTGGCTGGCTTCCACTGGGTCTGTGGGCATTTTCCTGGTGTGACTCGGGAATGTGTCACACCTCCCCTGGTGAGGCTGGACAAATAATCTTCAAGGAGACATGGTGCTAAAGACCCTGGGAGTTGTTTTTCTTCCAAGCAGGAGAAGAGAGGACCCTTACTGAGGAATTAGGACTGAAGGGTGTTGATTCTGGGGCAGAAGGAGTTTTAAAAACTCTCTGGAGACAAAGAAGAGAATTGGAGATAGATCTTGGCAGTGCCAATCAATCAATAAATATTTATTAAGTGGCTGCTATGTGATGGGCACTGTATTAAGAGGAGGCATAGTGCTAAAGGGAGTGCAGACGGATGGAAAACTCTTCTTAGAAACCTCTTAGCCATTTTTTTCTCTTTGACTCAAGCCTGGCTTAATAAAACTTTCCATCAGAGAATGACTATTCTGGCTTCTTGGAGAAATCACAGGAACGTGAATCTCCTCCACTCTCAGTTTCTCTTATTGTGTTTTTGACTGAAGCAGTGAGTGACAAGGGTTAATCATTATAGATTGCTTTGATAGTCAAACATTTTGCCCAGGAATTGTTTACTTTTTCTAATAATGCTTCAATGAAGATAATTAGTGGCATCCTGACTTTGTGTTTTGCCTTAGGAAGTGTGAGTGGGAAAGAAACCTCGGGATATTTGATTTTGCTAAATCCAGCTGACTGGGAGATCACCAGCAAGGTTTAGCAATTGACAGATTGCCTGGGAGCTCAAAATATCTGAAGAATTCTATTTGCAATTTGCATTTTAAAGGTTTTTTTTTAGCTTTGCAGAGAAAGTAAGCCAAGTAGAACTGTGACCAGCTCGCAAAACCCCCAAGTACTAATCCCATTACCACCATTCTGGGGTTTGTGCCTGAAGTCTTAGGGGTAGATAGAAGGGGAAGAGGGTGGGGTAAGAGACCTTTAGAAGGTTGTGGTCTGAGCCTGTCCCACTGACTCTTTGCTGGGCAGCTAGGTGGGGCAGTGTATAGAGCCTGGAACTGGAGTGAGGAACAGCTGACTCAAATCCAGCCTCAGAATTGCTAGTTGTGTGACCCTGGTCAAGTCACTCAACCACTATCTGCCTCAGTTTCCTTATCTGTAAAATGGAGATAATTTTGTGTGACTTGGGGCAAGTCACTTAACCTCTATCTGCCTCAGTTTCCTCATCTGTAAATTGGGGATAATAATAGCTAGCATCTGCCTCCCAAGATTGTTGTGAGGATTAAATGTGATAACAATTGTAGGGGCAGCTAGGTGGCGCAGCGGATAGAGTACCGGCCCTGAAGTCAGAAGGACCTGAGTTCAAATCCGGCCTCAGATCAACCACTTGACACTTAGTAGCTGTGTGACCCTGTGCAAGTCACTTAACCCCAATTGCCTAAAAAAAAAGATAATAATTGTAAAGTGTTTAGCAATAGATAGTAGGCACTATAGTTAGATATTTTTATTTATTCGATGTCTGTGTGCGGGAGCTCCCATAGTGTTCCTATAGTAAGAACTTGGGGGAGATTCTCCGTGGTCCCTCAGCTTTCTCATTCTCAAGAAAACTCTAACAGCACAAGCAAATTTTCTTGTGAAATCTGTTCCAATACAAGCAGGGGCACTTCTTCATTTCATGACACTTACCCAAGGTGGCTATTTTTTTCCACATTACTCATGCAAATTCTTCATGCCTCACTCCCCACCAGACTTCGTTCTGAGTCTGCCTACACACCTGCACATTCAGAGAGGTGCACGAGGCTTCCCCCCATAGATGGCTGCATCTGCGGGTAGTTCTGGAAGGGTCTATTTCAGTAGTCTGGGAGTTTCCTCTGCAGCCTCGGAATTTTGAAGACTTTGATGCTGGACTCTGTCGAGACCCTGGGACCTTCTCTTTTTACTTTTCTTAAAATATTTTATTGATGCTCTTTAAAAAAAAATCTTAGTCATTTCCCAATGATTTTCCCCTTCCTAATGGTCCCCACCTTGTAACAAATAAGTACAATCAAGCAAAACATACGAGTACATTAGTCATGTCTGAAATGTATACCCCATTCCCCCACAACTACCATTAAGGGGAGAAATTCTTGTGGAGGAGGGGCCCACCTTCCTCATCATTGCCATGGCCGACTTTTACTGTCTCTACTATCTTCTACCATCTCTTTGCTATCTAACTACCACCAAAGAGCAGAGAGGTTCAAGAGCCCTGGGGGTGGCAGCACCCTCCTTCTGCCCCCCTGCCCAACCCCTTCAGGCCACTGTTACCTGCTGCTAGCCCAGCCCTTATAGCCATTATCTGGGGAGGCAGCACCTGTGGAGAAGGAGTCAGCCTTCCCCACTAATTGCTTCTTATAGGAAAGGCAAGCCAACCTAGTCGGAGCATCAAGGAAGCCTGAGGGAGAGAGAGACAGGAGGCAACGTGAGTCAGGTAGGTCACACCATGAACATCTCCCCAGTGACTGCCGTCTTGCCTCCCATCCTGATGGATAAAACCCAAAACTCTAAGTCCAAGAGCCTTGGGAATAACAGTCCTTCCAGCCCAGTGTCAGATGGTTCAGTATCAGAAGTCAGTGTGACTTAAATGACTCAACAACAAATGCTATTATTCAATTCATTCCACACCTTTCTGCCAAGAGGAGGGAGACATGTCTCATTATCAGTCTTCTGGAGTCAAAATTGGTCAATGGGTTGATCAAAGTTCTAAAGTCTCTCAGTGTAGTTTAAAAATATTTAATAGTATTTTAATAATAATATTTTAATTGAAATAGTAAATATTTAATTTTTACTATTAATTTAATTTGCTATTAATTGAATAGAAAATTAATTTTACTATTTAATTTAATTTAAATAGCATTTAATAATAGTATTTTATTTTTTCCAATTACATGTAAAGACAATTTTCAACATTCAATTTTTGGAAAGATTTTGAGTTCCAAATTCTGCCCCCCCCCTTCTTCTCCCCCTCCCCTCCGCCCAAGATGGTGAGCAATCATGTAAAACATATTTCCACATTAGTCATCTCGTTGTAGTTTTATATTTTTGTGGTTCTTATGAGATCGTTCTACTTATTCTCCTCCGTAGTTCAAACAAATCTTCACAAGTTTCAATGATTTCTTCATATTTGTCATTTCTTACAAGGCAGTAATACCCTTGGACACTTTCTACTGTCCCAGTTGACCCGGAGCTCAAGGAAGGTCATGTGGAACCATGGGAGCCGGTCACTGGGTGGTGTGTTGCCTTGCCCTTGGGTCAAATTTAGCATAAGGATTTCCCCTACTCTAATTTGCATGTATTTGTCTGTCTTCCATGAGTCTTAACTTCCCCTGCAAGACAGAGCTCTGATGTCATGAGAAGAGCCCTGGATGTGGGGGTTGGGAGCCCTGGGTCTTAGTTCTACCCTTCGTTATTTGGGTGGCCTTGGACAAGTCTCTTCACCATTCAGAGCCTCAGTTTCCTCATCTGTAAAATGGGGATAATAATACTTTGTCCAGATATATATACTAATGCGGTCCTGATCCTGAATTCCCACTTCCGTAGTGTCCGGTGAGATCGTTACCCACCCCAGAAACCCACCCACGGCTGAGATGACAAGCACCTACCTGTGAAATAAGATTTAAGCTGGGGGTGGGGATGGGGTGGGAGAGGAGTGAGGAGGAACAACAGATCTCACTTGCAGGAAGATCCTCTGGTGATCTTTTTGGGGAGCTGGCCTCGTTTCTGCCTTTCAGAACCCCAGTCTTCCTTCAAGGCTGAACTCAGAAGTCTGTCACCACCTCCTTGGAGTCCTTCCTGATCACCTATGTGCTCTCTCTCTTCAAGTTGTCTCCAGGCGCTTTGTCTCTTCTTTCCCTTGTCCTGTTCACCCTCTCTCTTTTATTATCTCTGTACATATACTCTGGACATACCCCAAGAATGTAAGCTCATTGAAGGCAGGAACTGTTTGGTATTTGTCTTTGCATGTTAGGAACTAGTACAATGCTTGGCATATAGTAGGCATCTAATAAAAGCTTGTTGAATTAAATTAATGGGAATGTTTGGGATGCTCAGAACACAAAGGGAGGAGACCTTGAATTCACCGATGCTGAGCGAGAAGGGGCCTCAGAGGCCTTCTGGTCCAAACCCTTCATTTTACAGATGAAGAAACTGAGGCCCAGGGGCTTCCACTGAGTCATACAGGTAGTAAGCTTCAGTAGTTGAATTTGAACTCAGGTTCTTCCGACTACAGCATTTGGTCTCTACAGATCAACTTTCAAACGCCCAAGGCCAGGACAAGTCGAATGAGATTATCAGTCAACAAATATTT
The DNA here is from genome assembly GCF_900497805.2 of Vombatus ursinus. Taxonomy (NCBI): domain Eukaryota; kingdom Metazoa; phylum Chordata; class Mammalia; order Diprotodontia; family Vombatidae; genus Vombatus; species Vombatus ursinus. The sequence goes on along the minus strand of NW_020949548.1, from coordinate 13,665,710 downwards.
GCCAAGCACCTACTGTGCGCCTGATACTGAGCTAGGTGCTGGAGCACCAGTACAGAGAATGAACAAATTCCTGTATGTAATGAACTTACTTTCTAATGGGGAAGACCAATAAAAGCATGTAAAAATATATTGGATGAATATACACTTAGACAAAGCAGTCAAGGAAGTTTGGGGGGAAGGGCACCAGCAGTCAGAGGCATCAGAAAAGACTCGTTAAGAAGGCAGTGCCTGAAAAAGCTGCATCTTAAAGGAACAGAGGGGCTCTGTGAGGCAGAGGGAGGGAAGGAGGGCGTTCTAGGCGTGTGTGCCTGTCAGAGCAAGTGCACAGAGATGGGAAATAGAATGTCACATGTGAAAAATGGAGAGGACAGTTTGCCTGGATCACAGAGGGAGTGCTCGGAGAAGAAAATGGATGATGGATGTATGTGCCCAAGGTGAAAAGTTCCTATTAGATTTGGAATGAATGAAACTAACTGAGAAACCCATGAAGTTTCATCCACCCACTCTGTGGTTTTTATAGGCTTTGTACTCTTCTTCTTTCTGCTCCTTTATTTCTGCCATGGTATTAGTCCCAGGGTGTGCTGAGGAAATGAATGGGTCATAAGGTGGGGGAGGGGGGAGAGGTAGGGGAGGGGGGAGGGGGGAGGGGAAGAGGCAGGAGAGAGAGAGAATGTGAGAAAGAGGAAAGAGACACACAGAAAGAGAGACAGAGAAAGACAGAGAGACACACAGAGAGACAGAGAAAGAGGAGAGAAGAGAGGGAGAGAAAGGGAGAGAAAGAGAGAGGAGACAGAAACAGGGACAGACACAGAAAGAGAGACAGAGAGACAGAGACAGATATAGGGAGAGACAGGGAGACAGAGAGAGACAGAGAGAGACAGAGAGAGACAGAGAAAGAAACAGAGAGAGACACAATGAGAGGAGAGAAGAGAGAGGGAAGGAAAGGGAGAGACAGAGAAAGGAGAAAGAGACAGGGAGAGACACAGAGAGAGACAGAGACAAGGAGAGACAGGGAGACAGACAGAGAAAGAGAGAGACCGAGAAAGAGACACAGAGAAAGAAAGACACGATGAGAGGAGAGAAGAGAGAGGGAGAGAAAGGGAGAGCCAGAGAGAGAGGAGACAGAGAAGGTAATTTTATTGAGGGGAGACAACAGCAGCGGGGAAGATCAGAAAAGGCTTTTGGCAGCTGAATTGAACTTTGAAAGACACTAGAGATTCTAGAAGGTGGAGGTAAGGAGGGAGAATGGGGCAGCTAGAGGTTGCATTGAATAGAGTGTCAGGCCTGGAGTCAGAGAGACCTGAGTTCAAATGTGACCTCAGACACTTACTAGCTGTGTTGATCCTGGGTAAGTCACTTAACCTCTGTTAACCTTTATCTACTGGAGAAGGAAATGTCAAATCATTCCAGGATCTTTGCTAAGGAAACCCCAAGAACAGTATTGGTGTTTTGTTGTCTACAAGGTCACCAAGAGTCAGACATGACTGAACAACAACAGTAAAAACTCCTCTCCTATCACATGTGTTCTATCCACTGAGCCACACAGCTGCCTAAAATAGGATTAAAAGGCTCATATGGTAGGAGAGCTGGGCTGAGAGTCAGGAGATTCTGACCCGTGCTGGCTATGTGACGGTGTGGCTTAATTCCTTTGAGCCTCAGTTTCCTTTTCTGTATACATGGGGATAATCATGCTTACACCGACCATGGTTTTTGTGGATAAAGAGTTTTAGAAATAGGCTGCCTATCTATAACACTGTCAGGCCTAAAACCAGAGAAATGTGAACTATATTGATAGATCCCAAGTGGGAGGGAGAAGTAGAATCCAATTAAGGGGAGAGGAAACACTTTGAGCACCAGGGAAGAATTCCTGAAGAGTTGTGAATATCAAAAGAGACAGTGTATGAAAAAACTGAATCAGGGCTGGGGAACCTGTGGTCTCGAGGCCACACTTGAGGACCTAGAGAGCCACATGTGGCCTCGAGGCCACAGGTTCCCCACCCCTGATAAACCCAAAGCTCAAATTGCTATAAAACTATCAGCTGGTACTATTACTGTTATTATTAAGAGCATGTTGGTTAGGCTGGAGGTAGAAGACTATGGGTTGAGATCGGGGAAGAGCTAATAAATAGTCTCCTTTGGCTGGAATGTAGAGTATTTGAAAATAATAATGGCAAAGTAGGTTGCAATTGCACTGGGAAGGGCCTTAAATTCATGCTGACGAGTTTATATTTTACCTAAGGTTTGGAGCAGGTGAGGCCTGCTACATTTCCCAGGATGCTTGAGTTAAGAGTGTGACCATTCTTTGGGAGAATAAGAACTTCAAAGAATGGGTGTTAGCACCCTAGATGGATTATGTTGGGGGGGATGAAGAAGGGGACTATGGATTGGAGAATTAATTGGGGTGTCTTTGTCAGCATGGCATAGATGGCTAAATTTTCAGTGTGAGGAAATCAGGGTTTAATTTATTATTTTTTGATCCTTTAGACTGAAGAAAGCAATGGAGAAAATATTGTTAATGCAAATTAAACTTAAAAATGTGTCAATTTTTTTTTTTTCATTTCAGAAAGTGAGTTGTTAAATATTTACCAGCACATCCCTGCTGATGGAGCTCTCCAATACTGGCCTGGGGCCATACAGGGTAGGAAGACAAACCAGAAACTGTGTGGAGACCAGCAAGCAGTGGGCAACAGATACTATCAGGAACAGTTTCCCGGCAAGGAGGCCAAGGCTGCCAAGACTGAAGGTTTCAACTCTCTTATTCCAGCTGTAGAGAGAAATCTTGCATATACCTTCTGCATTGGGGTGGCGGTGGAGAAGTTCATTTCCCAAACTACTTTGGGGAAAAGGGGATGAAATTATACTTGTTTGGGAACATGGGCTGTTGTTATGTTTTATTATTCATATCAGTCCCCATGAAATACTCCAGTATTCTGGTGCTGTTCCTTGCCGGTTCTGATAGCAATTTCAGCAACTGAACACTTTTTTTCAAATTTTTATTTTCAGTTCTAAATTCTGTTCCTCCCTCCAGTCTCTCCTCCACCCATTGAGAAGGCAAACAATACCTAAAATCATACGTGAAACTGAATATTTATACTCAAGTCACTTAACCCTAATTGCCTAGCCAAAATAAAATAAAATAAAATAAAATATATCCTGAACATTTATTTATACCCAAGTGAAGTAAGTCTTTTAAATTGGGTGGGAGCAAAAGTGAACAAGAGAGATAAAATACTATTGAAAATGCCTCAAGATTTGAACTTGACTCTGAAGGTCCAGAACCATTGGAACTTGGGCTATAGGTTTTTTTTATTTTTGTTTGCTTAATTAAAAACAAACAAAAGAACAAAAGAAAACTTTAGTGAAAATGAAAATGGGCAAGGGGCCAAAACACTTGGAATTCCCAAAAGTTTCTCTGATGCTTCTCTGGGCCAGAATCTCAGAGGACATAGGTGACCTTTGGACATAATTTCCTGCTTTGGGGGAACCACTTCCTTTTATTACTTAACCTACCCAATTTGCAGCAGATCTTGTAAAATAGGAGGAAAGAATGAAATCTAAGGGTTCTAGGCCTTACAGCTGGAAGGGACCTCCATAGTTATCTAGTTCCAAACCCTCATTTTAGAAAGATGGAACCTGAGGATGTGAGAAGTAAAGCAGGAAAAAGTGGGTTTTGTGCCTTGGTTCCTTGACCTTGTAACCCAAGAGCATGAAGTACCAGTGGTTGGTGAAGAAAGGGCAATTAAAAATGAATTAATGGTTTGTTTTCCCTTTCAAGGTCTCATCACCCATTCTCCTGCTAGGGGAAAGCTGCCAGTGTAATGAAATAAACTTCCAGACCATTGGCCTGCCTAGCAGGTCTAATGGATTTAATAAACATGTCTAAGTGGATGGCTCTCATCACTAGTCTTTCTCCTGAGCTCCAATCCCATGTCACAGTTTATTAGACATTCTGAACTGGATGTCATAAAGATATCTTTTGTTCGCCATATCTCAAACATTGTGTCTCAAACAGAACTCATTGTCTTTCCCCTAAACTCCACCCTTCCTTTCAAACTTTATGATTTCTGTCCCTTCCAGTCACCCAGGTTTGTAATGTCAGTGTCATTCCTGGCTCTTACCATGTACGGCTCCATCATCCCACATATCCAATCCATTGTCAAATCTTGTTTCTACCTCCACAACATCCGAAGTATCTCTCCCCTTCTCTCTATTTGATTTTTTATTTTTTAGGCAATTGGGGTTAAGTGACTTGTGTCAAGCATTTGGTCTGAGGTCAGATTTGAACTCAGGTCCTCCTGACTGCAGGGCCAGTGCTCTATCCACTGTGCCACCTAGTTGACCCCCTTCTCTCTATTTGAACCCCTAGTTCAGACTCTCATCACATGATATATTACTATAACCTAACTGGCCAAATCTCTCCCTATTCCAATCTATCTTCCACACAGCCTCTACAGTAATTTTCCTAAAGCAAGGCTTGACCATGTCACTTCTCTACTCAAGAAACTCCAGTGATTTCCTATTTATTATCTCCAGAATAAAATATAAACTTCTCTGTTTGGCATTTAAAATCTTTTGCAATTTGGCCTCAACTTACCTTTCCAGACTTACAATACACTAATCTCCTTCATGTTGTACCCTATGATTTAGTCAAACTGGGTTTCTTACTGTTCCTACTACATGATGTTCCATTTCTCTTCTTACTTCCACATCTTAGAAACCCTAATCTCCTGTAGGTCTCAACTCAAGAGTTATATATATATATATCTACATCTACATCTACACCTATACCTACACCTACACCTACATCTACATCTATATCTATCTATCTATCTATCTATCATCTATCTATCTATCTATATATATATAAAGTTCTATGGGAGAACTTTTGTGATCTCATCAGCTTCTAGTACCCTCCTTCCCCAAATTGCCTTGTATCTATTTTGTATTTACCTATATGTGTATGTACATGTTGTCTCCCCCATAGAATGTTAGCTTCTTGAGGGTAAGGACTATTATACTTTTTGTCTTTGTATCCTCAGGCTTTGAATTAAAAGAACCTGGTAGAGTCCATTCTCCTCCAAGGAATAGGCACTAGCACAGTATTGTAAATACCAAATAAACGCTTTTTGGTTGTTTGCTTGACTATGGCCCCAAATCAGTGTAGTTTATCTCTGTCTCCTAAAATATTAGGCTGAACAGGACCAATGAATCATCTCATATACCTCTGTTTCCAGGTAAGAGCATTGTAGATCTGTGACATTTGGGTCCATCCCATTACCCCACACCCTGCATAGGGTAGGTTCCTCAGAGAAGGCTACCCCAGGTTCAAGGTATTCTGAGGGCTTATACTCACCAAAACCATAGTACATGAGTCCCTACACAAAAAATACAAACACCACTGATGGGAAGAGTGGACATATGTTGTTGTTTGGTTGTTTCAGTCATGTCTGACTCTTCGTGATACTATTTGGGTGTTTTTGGGCAAAGATACTGGAGTGGTTTGGCATTTTCTTCTCCAGCTCATTTTTTTCTTCTTTTTTAAAATTAATTTATTTTGATTTATCAACAATCACTTCCATAAACTTTTGAGTTTAAAATTTCTCTCTCTCTCTCTCCCTCCCCTCCTTCCCCAAGACAGTGTGCAATCTGATAAAGGCTATACATACACATTCCTATTAAATATATTTTCACATTAGTGATGTTGTAAGTAGGAATTAGAACCAATAGAAGAAACCACAAGAAGGAGGAAACAAAACAAAACAGAAGGAAAAAAAAATGCTTCCATCTGCATTCAAACTCCACAGTTCTTTCTTTGGGTATGGATAGCATTTTCCATCATGAGACTTTTGGAGATGTCTTAGATCCTTGCATTGCTGAGAAGGGCTAAGTCTATCAAAGATAGTCATCACACAACGTGGCTGTTACTGTGTATAACATTCTCCTGGTACTTTTCACTTCACTCAGCATCAGTCCACATAAGTCTTTTCAGGTTTTTCTGAAGTCTGCCTGCTCATCATTTCTTATAGCACAATAGTATTCCATTACATTCATATACCACAACTTGCTCAGCCATTCCCCAATCGATGGGCATCCCTTCAATTTCCAATTCTTGGCCACCACAAAGAGAGCTGCTATAAATATTTTTGTACATGTGGGTTTCTCCAGCTCATTTTACAGAAGAGGAAATTGAGGCAAACAGGGTGAAGTGACTTGCCCAGGGTCACACAGCTAGTAAGTATCTAAGGCCTGATTTGAACTCCGGAAGATGAGTCTTCCTGACTCCAGGACTGGTGCTCTTTCCACTGTACCACTCAGCTGCCCTCATGGACCTATGTAGGGAACATTAAAAGAAAGGCGCACACCTAGGGAACACTTGCCTTGGGCACAGAAAGGAAAGGGAAACTTATGTTTTGAAGCTGTAGGGCTGCTGTTGTCTTCTAATGATGTCAGTGTGCTGTGGAGTAGATGGTGAAATCTCTTCCTTTAGAGGAGAATGGACTCTATTATGCTCTTTTAGAGCTAAGCCTGAAGGATTTACTTATTTTTTGCTGTTCTTTTAGAAAAGGAGCAATCCTCCATACAATTAGCAATAGCCCCATTCCTAGGTGGGATTGGTGGGTGGAATCCTTCTGGCTTTTTTCCTTTACAGAATGACCAGTTTTCTTCTTTTCAGTTTTGTCTAAAAGTCTTTCCTATTCCCATCAGGAGATTCTTTGGCCCAGGCACCAAGCTCATCAGAATACTGAGCAGGGTCATCCAAGCTAGTGAATGCCCTCAGGAGAAATATTTTCTTTGGATTAAACTTCCTAATGCCTGGGCTTACATCTTTGTGCAGGATCTCACTCTAACTCATGGTAAGCATTCACTGCGAATTTCACTTTTAACCTCTGAAGGCTAGCCTACGGTAGTTGTCATCCATTTAAGGCCTATTGTAGTTTATAGACTCCAAACCCTTTTCATTTTCCCATGCATATAGTCAGGAGGGAAGGAAAACTCAGAAACAAAGTTAAACCCAAAGGCCAAGGTAATTTTCTCTTGTACCTTTCTAGTCATAATAATCTTGACCTTTTAAAGAATATATGGCCAGCCAAATGCCTAAAGAGTTCACTTTTAACTACTCTGTGCTAAAAAGTCTGCCTAGAAAGATATTCCCACATTCTCATTAGTAATCTGTTCCAAAAGTCTCACAGACTCTAGAGTCTGGAAGTTTCCTGACATTGAGCTTTTGACAATTCAGGGTCTGTCCTCTGCTTCCTAACATGTCCACATTCATACCTCGCTAGGCTTCACTCCTTGCCTTCCTATTCTCTTTCTGCCTGTCTAGCTGTCTGTCTGTCTCTGTCTTTTTCTGTCTCTCTCCTTCCACTCTACTTTCCTTCCTTCCCCCACCTTGTTCTCCCCCTTTTCTTTCCTTCATTAGTCTGATGTTCCTATTCAGTTTTGGGCTCAGGTCATTCCCTTATCACTGTCCAAGATACATATATTGATGGATAATCTCATTTATCCATCCATCCAATTGCATATCATCATCTGGGCAATCCTTTAATTAACCTATAACAGTGTGCCACTGTTCTTCTGAAAGAGCTGTTTAGAAGAAAGATCTCATCATTTAGATGGATTGTACTGGGCAAAATCTCCTTTTCCACCTTTTAACATAACTCACTTTGCAGAGGAAGATGCTGAAGTAGAGAGCACTGGTCACAGCCATGTACACACTGCAGTGGTACTGAGGGTCCTCACTGCTGCACTCACCTGTTATCCCTCACTTTTATAACCAACATACTGCAAGGAGAAAAGGAATTATATTTGGAATTATGTAGTAGACAGGTAGCTTATCTCTGTGAAGAGTAATCAGCTACTAGATGTAATAGATCCCCAGAAGCGGGATCATCTAGTGATAATCAGGGGGATAATAATAATAACAATAACAGTAACTAGCTTTTATATAGCACTTTAAAGTTTACAAAGCTCTTTACGAGTAGCATCTCATTTTACCCTCACATGAACCCTGGGAAAGAGGGACATGCTATTATTATCCCCTTTTTACAGATGAGGAAACTGAGGTTCAGAGAAAGAAGGTAAGTGACTTGCACCGGGTCATATAGTTAGTTTTCATCTGAGGCAATATTTGAACTTAAGTCTTTCTGACTCCAAGTCCAGTGCTCTTATCTACAACAAAACCTAGCTGTTTCTAAAAAGAGAGATACCTAGTATTAGGGGAGTCCTTGTAAAAATGTATCGAGGCAGTTATTTGTCAATGTAGCAGTAATAAGTCTGTTGTCTTTCTCTTGCTTTTGTCTGTCACAGGAAGCTTCTAAACTTGTTAAACCTGATTACTTCTCCCTACTTCTGGTGATTCATGTAGAGACAAATAATATTGCCAGAAGGAATCTAAAAATTATTGCTGAGGACATTGAAGTCCTAGGCAAGAAACTGAAGACCTTAAAGGCACTAAAAAGAGAGTCAGTCAGCTTTCCCTTGTCAGGGAGAGGCTTTCTAGCTACAGCACCTTAGTAGATGGGGCACAGAATCTAGAAGGTAGCCCTGAAGAGACAATGCCCTGCAGATGGAAACAAAAAGCAGCAGAGGGTCCACAAGACTCCCAGAGAACATAATATGGCAATCAGTAGAGTGTCACCAGAAGACATTTGTACCTCTGCATGATCAGAGGCATAAAGCACACATGGCTACACATGCACCCAAACTCAAGCACATGTATGTGCTCTCCAGATTTATACTCTGACTAAATGGGTTCCTGGCATGTGTCCTTTCATATATATATTCCCTGTTCATAGGTGTTTCTTATTTGTATACCTTCCATGTATATTCCATGGCCACACATGTTCTCTAGATGTTTTATCTTTCTCCAACATGATATCGCCACCTTTGGTAGGGCATACTGCTATGTATGAGGAATATTTTCATGTTACTTTATTTGCTATCCTGTTTGATTAAATAGATATGTATAAATAATTGAACTAATGTGTCTTTTGGGTGCTAAAAATAAATGCATTAGTGGGACTTATTTAAAAGTAAAAGCATGAAAGGAACAAATGATTCAAGTATTTGCTGTACCACATGGTGCCGAGAATCTAGGGTAACTTGGGGAGGTGCTATATGTTTGAGAGAATATCTAGAGGCTACATATTGGAGTAAGGGGCACTCAGTGATGGACTCTATCTAATAAGTGCTGATGAAAATATATTTCCCTGGAGTTTTACAAATCTAATCAAAAAGGTCTTAATTGAAAAAGGAGAGGGAAAATCCTTTACATAGATCTACCCAGCTAGGTGGCTTAGTGGATGGAAGGTTGGGACTGAAATCAGGAAGACCTGAGTTCAAATCTAGCCTCAGCTGTGTCATCCAGAGTAAGTCACATAAACTTTTTTTTTTTGTGTCTTAATCCACTGGAGAAGGAAATGGCAAACCACTCCAGAATCTTTGCCAAGAAAACCCGATGAACAGCATTGATGTGCTATGGTCCACAGGGTCAGAAGGGTCGTTCATGGTTGAATGACTCAACAACAACAACAATCCAAATAGACACCAGGGAGGGTAGCTACAATCTGAAGAATGGTAGTAGAGACACCCAGTAATTCACAGGAGTCAAAAATCCAAGAACGGAAAGACCTCAAAGGCACAGATACAAAGGCCTATGTACAGACACACAAAGTAATGAGTAAAGTGACCTAGAGGTCATAATTCAGGGAGGCAAATTTGATCTTTTAGGTATCACTTAGAATTGATGGTTTGATGAGATCCATCACTGGAATATGGGGTTAGAAGGGTATAAAAATCAAAAGGAACAAAATATATAAGGATGATGAGTAGTAGAGTAGCATTGTATATTGATAAGATATATTCACATGAGGAAGTCTGGGAACCAGAGGGGGAAACATGATGGAGAACCTTTGGATAAAGATCAACAGAGGGTGATAGAGAAGCCATATTTTCATGGTGGCATATTGCAGATCATCTGGACAGAAAGAGGAAAGAAACGGAGAGTTTGGCAACTAGATCACAAATCCAGAGCAAAGTCAATCAACGAACATTTATCAGAGAGGGAATTTGGAAGTGAAAATTTTAAAAAAGTATAAAAAAGAAGAAAGAAACTGTGTAAGCCACAGGAGACTCTCACTATGGGTCAGCCTTTTTTTTTTTTCTTTTTTGTCTTCCCAATAAAGATGAGTAGAAAGTAAGAAAAATAAAGACTATATACTCCATGAAGGCAGAAATTGGGTCTTATCTAAACTTGGTATTAACCCTAGTCTCTAGCTTACAATGCAAAATGCACTAGGCTAAGTGCTAAGGACGCAAAAGCAAAAGTGAAAAAATCCCTACCCTCAAGGAGTTTGCATTTTAGAGTATATGTATGAATATATTCAAAATATATACAAAATAAATACAAAGTTGGGGGTGGGGACAAGGGAAGGCATTAGCACCCCGTGGCTGGTAGCATCAATAAAAGCTTTCATTCTCTCTTTTTAAAAATTATTTATTTAATTTTTAATTTATAGGAAAAAAAACAAGTACTTCCATAACATAGTGTAATTTTAAAAAGATTGCACATGAAATTGCAAATCTATTATGTACAACTTGCTACTCTTTTTCAATATATAATAAAGTTATTTAAATATCTTTTTTTTCTTTTTTCTCTCCCCCGCCCCAGAAATGGCTACCATTAGGCACATCTATTTATCTATTATCTATCTATCTACTATCTATCTATCTATCTATCTACCTATCTATATGTGTGTGTGTGTGTGTGTGTGTGTGTGTTAAAAAAAGGAAGGCATTAGCACCTCATGGTGGGTAGCATCAATAAAAGCCTTCATTCTCACTTGAGTTGAGTAGGAATTCTCAAGGACATGGAGGAGTAGGGGTAGTAACCCAGGCACGGAAGGCAGCCAATGCAAAGACACTGGAGAAGGAGTGTTATGTGAATAGCAACAGGCCAATTTGGCTAGATCATAGAGTACATGAAGGGAGTAAGCTGTAATATTTCCAGAAAGGTAGGGTGAGGCCAGGTTGTGAAGAACTTTCAGTGCCATATAGAGGAATTAATTTTTGATCCTATAGGGAATAAAGGGCCACTGGAGTTTATTGAGAAGGGATAAGTGACATGGTCAGAACCGTGCTTTAGGAAAATCACTTTGTCAACTGTGTGATGGACAGGTTGGAGCTGGGAGACCCTTAAGGCAAGGCAGTCATAATATAATGTGATGGGGCACTTTAGTTACCTAGATATCCCCTGGAACAAACTCTCTACTGAAAAAAGAGAGCAACCGATAATTTGGCTTTTGCCTTAATGACTATTTTGTTCTACAAAAGGTGGAGGAAGCAATGAGGGAGAGTTGTTAACACCACCAGGAGGAATATCCGACACGGAAAAACTTATTGCTGAGGTACAGGAGCAATGGTGGGATTTTTTTTTGGGGGGGGGGGCATCTTGGAGTGACTCCATCTTGGAGTTTGTGACAGAGACAAGGATCGTGAAAGTCCTTGAGATCATGCCATGCAAGGGTACGTGAAAGGAGCTGAGGACATTTAGGAAAGAGAGATGTAAGGGGGACTGTCTGCCCCCCAGTTCCTGATATGTCTATTGTTCTCCTTTCCCGAGATCCCCCTGTGCAGTAACTGAGCTCCCCTTCAGCCAAGGCTCCATCCAGTGTTCCCTGATGCTGGGACCATCCTGGGCCCTAGAGGTCTGTCATAAAAAAAGTATGTGTACATGTTTTCCTTACAAGGCTATGTACTCTATTTTTTCCATTTTATTTTTCTTCCTTTTTTTTTTTTTTTTTGCAATATGGCTAATATGGAAATATGTTTTACATGACTTCACATATACACTGGGTATCATTGCCTGCCTCCTGAATGGGTGGGGGAGGGGCTAGAAGGAGAGAGAATTTGGAACTGAAAATTTTTAAAAAAGTGTAAAAAAAAGAAAGAAACTATAAGCCACAGGAGACTGTCACTTTCGGTCAACCTTTTTTTTTTCTTCCTCCCAATAAAGAAGAAAAGAAAGTAGGAAAAATAAAGACTATATACTCCATGAAGGGAGAAATTGGATCTTATCTAAACTTTGTATTAACCCTAGTCTCCAGCACTGGGCTCTAAATACAGTAGGCCCTAAATACTGACGGTAAAGTAGACAGCATGTTGCCAGCCCTCAGAAAGCACTAAACAGCTAAGAAGCTAGGACCCATATACATCAATCCTAGGGCTCCAAATCAGATGGGTTTTGGGCTCACACAGATTCAGGTTCACTCAGGGGGAGGGGTCTAGAAAAGACACTCAAGATCGATGGGTTCAAGGAAGAGAGAGCCTCATGCTTCTCAGTTGCATGGGTGGAGGTCCCTTCTTTTTGACAAGAGTCTATGCTGCTGACCTTCCTTCAGTCATTCACCATTTTGAACTGGGGAGCTGTCATGAGATCACTCTAACCTCCTGGCTGAGGTCATGGCATAGGCCTGGCTCCATGGGCTGGCTCCCTTTTTTGATAAAGATCCCTGCCCTGTGATCTCATCAGAATGGCTAGGGAGGTGGCAACTCAGATTTCAATCTCTCACTACACACACAAAAAGAAGAGTGAGGGATAGAGAAGCAAAAACATGTAATTAATTTATTAAACTTCACAACGATGAAGGCAATTGCAAAGTGTAATGAACCATTTTGAGGTAGTGGGCACACCCTGGTTCCAGGGTTCTTAACCTGGGGACCTGGGGATGGATTTCAGGAGGTTCATGAATTTGGATGGGTCTTGATTTTCACCGACTTCTAACCAAAACTTAACATTTCCTTCCATCATCAATGTAGGCATCAAACATTATTTTGAGAAGATGCCCATAGGCTCCACCAGGCTGCCAAAGGGGTTCGTGACTCACGAAAAGCTAGGAAGCTCTACCCTAATTAGAAGTCTTTGAGAGAAAGCTGGATGACCACTTGTTGGGGATTTCTTAGAGGGGATTCTTAGGCAGGTATGAGTCAGATGGGAAAGACTAAGTAGGTACTTTCTACCTCTGACTCTGTGACTCAGAACCCTAATTTTTAATTCTCTTTCTAGTTTGGGGAGCCTCCCTTAATGATCATCATACTCCCTTACCTCTATATAGCAATTAACATACATCATCTCATTTAAACCTCACAACAGACAGCCTTGTCCTGGAGCAGAATTATTACTCTGTTTTTACTGATGGAGAACCTGAGGGCCAGAGAACTTACCGAGGTGGCAAATAATTTGAACCAGGATGTAAATGTTTGGAAATTCCTGGGCCAGTCCTGCTTCTTCCACTGAGTTTCCAGTTTCCCTGTCTACTATAATCTCAGTCACGTGTCAATTCAGGACAAGAATGTAGAGCGTGCCACCATCTACCGGACCCTTTTAATGTTCATTCATAGTCATTCTGTTTGCTTCCCCAGGGACTGGAACACAAAGATGGTAGTCTGGAACTCAACCAATCATTGGTTGCTAGGCACAAGATTACCCCAAGGTCACACTGTTAATAAGTTTTAGAGCTAAGAATCCCTCAGGTGTCCTGACTTCAACCGATACCAAAAATCACCCAAATGTATATGTAGTAATAATAATAAGTACTTCAACCAATACCAACAATCACCCAAATGTATATATAATAATAATAACTATTAATAACAATCGCGATAAACAAAACAATCACCAAAAGAGGTGAACGTGGAGTATTTCTATATGTGGTCACAAGAAGTCCCATATGATGAAAAAGAAAGTTGGGTTAAACAAGAAACAGAAAATTTGCACATCATTGATGTAATTAACAACTGAACAGTTATGTTAAGGAAGATTCACTGAAACTCTAGTCTTTTTGCACAGTGGCCAGGCTGGATAGGGTCCAGTGATTATTGGCTCAAATGTTTTACAGTGAATTATTATGTGAATTATTAGCAACACTCTCCACAAGCTTCCTCTCAGAAGGAAGCCTGACCCCAACTTTCTTAACAGAAGGGCTCACATATCTATTTCCAAAGGCTGAGAACATCAGGGGCCCCTTCAGATATGTTTATAGACTTTATGCAAAGCATTGACATTGTATTTCTAAAGAAAAAAAATTGTGGCACAGTGGATAGAGCTCTGGCCTTGGGGGAGTTCAAATCTGGCTCAGACACTTGACACTTACTAACTGTGTGACCCTGGGCAAGTCACTTAACCCCAAATGCTTCACCAAAATCAAAAAAATAAAGAAAAAAAAATCTATAAACACAAGAAAAGAATATCTTGGTTGAAGAGTAAAAAAGGATGTGCCAAAAAAGTCCTAGGAATATATATATTACGATCAGTTCATTAATTATTGACCAATAATATGTCACCTGCTGATGTTATTCATTTGTTCAGATGTGTCTGACTCTGTGACCCCCAGACCACAGCATGCCAGGGCCTTCTATCCTCCTTCTATGCTTCACCATTGCTTTAAGTCTATCTAGGGTCATGTTCAACGTTTCCATGACACTATCTAACCATCTCATCCTCTGCCATCCCTTTCTCCTTTTGCCTTCAATCTTTCCCAATATCAAGGTCTTTTCCAATGAGTTCTGTCTTTTCATTACATGGTCAAAGTATTTAAGCTTCAACTTCAGTATTTGACCTTCCAGTGACTATCTGTATTAATTTCTTTAAATATTGACTGATTTGATCTACTTGCTGTCTGAGGGATTCTCAACAGTCTTCTCCAGCACCACAATTCGGAAAGTGTAGATTCTGTGGCACTCAGCTTTCCTGACTGTCCAACTCTCCCAGCCACATGTTACTACTGGAAAAACTATAGCTTTGACTTCATTGGCAAGGTGATGTTTCTGATTTTTAGTATGCTGCCCAGATTTGCCATAGCTTTCCTTCCAAGAAGCAAGCATCTTTTACAAAGAAGGATAATATTATTTATACTATATTACTTGTTTGTATACTACACAAGCTTAACTATTTGTATACTTTAAAGTGTGATAGACGTGACTTATTTTATGTCACTTATTTTAATTGTCCTTCATATTCAACATGTTGATGATTCTTGTTTTTTATACCATATTCATTTCCAATTATCACTTCATCCCACCTTCCACCCTACCCCCTTAGAATCCTCCCTTATAAGCAAAGAAAAACAAACAATTGTGCACAACCAATCAACATAATTAGTGTATCTGATGGCTTAGTTGACAATTCTACACCTGTAGTTCACAACCTCTCTTCTAAGATGAAATCTCTTTCATCACCAGTCCTCTGGAATCAAGGCTGGTAATTGCATTTAATCTAGGTTCTGATGTCCTTTAGGGTAGCTAGGTGGTACAGTGGATAGAGTGCATGGCCTGGAGTTAGGAAGCGTCATCTTCCAGAGTTCAAATCTGGCCTCAGACACTTACTAGCTGTGTGACCCTGGGAAAGTCACTTAACCCTGTTTGCCTCAGTTCCTCATCTATAAAATGAGCTGGAGAAAGAAATGGCAAACCACTCCAGTATCTCTGCCAAGAAAACCCCAAATGGGGTCACGAAGAGTCAGACAATACTGAACAAAAATGATGTCCTTTGGTGTTGTTTTCATTTGTATTGTGCCTATTCCTTTCTGCTTCTACACCCTGCATCAGTTGCTGCAAGTCTTCCCATGCTTCTCTAATTATTAATAATTAGGCAATTAAAATGTCCTCATATTTGTTTTTTTTTCCAGTACAATAATATTCCGTTATATTCACATTCCACAATTGGTTCTGCTATTCCATAGTGTATGGGAACATACTTTGTTTCTAGTTGTTTGCTACCACAAAAAGAGATGCTATGAATATTTTGGTACATATGGGATCTTCATTTTCTACCTTTGACTTCCCTGGGATAGATGTCCAGTGGTGGCATTACTGGGTCAAAAGGCAAAAAAAATTTAGTCATTTCCTAAGGTTCGAGTCTGACCATATCACCCTCACTACTCAATAACTTCAGGGGCTCCCTCTTAAACCTCTGGGATCAAATATAAAATCCTCTGACTTTTAAATCCCTTTTTAATCTGGACCTTTCTTACTTTTCTAGTCTTTTTTTTTTTCTAGTCTTCTTACAACTTACTCTCCTCCATCTATTCTGAGATCCAGTAATGCTGGCTTCCAGCCTGCTCCTCACTCAAGATACTCCATCTCCTGACTCAGGACATTTTCACTGACTGTCCAAGATGCCTAGGAACACTTCCCCTCTCCCCTAGCTTCCCTGGTTTCTTTCATGACTCAGTTAAAATCCCACCTTTTATAAGAAGTCTTTCTAAGTCGTCTTTAATCTTAGTGTCTTCCCTTGAGAGTATTTCTGATGTATCCTGTATAGATTTTGTTTTCACATAGGTGTTTGCATGTTGTCTCTCCCTGTAGAATTCCAGCTCCTTGAGATGAGGGACTGTTTTTGTCTATCTTTGCATCTCCAGCATTTAACCCAGTGCCTAGCACATATTGGAGCTTAATAAATGCTTGTTGACTTGACTTGACTTTCTAAACAGTTTTTTATAAAGGTTATCTTCACCCTGATTCAGAAAAGCCATTTCATTCAGCTTACTTGGTCAAGCCAAAGTTGGGGATTCATGCTTCAATAAGTTTGTTAAATTAAATTAATTGAATTCAGGTGATGGAGGTAGGCGTATGCATTTTTTTCTCCCTCTTCAGAGCTTTGTTATTCAGTCCACAAATGTTTTTACCTGTGTTTGTTGATAAAAGAAGATGTTGGGGTGGGTAGGGTGAGGGAGGAGGGTGTTGGGATCTTTGCCAAGACAGTTAAGCAGTCCTACAGCAGCCCTAGCTTCCTGTTGCCAGATCAGAAGCAATGATTAGGGACAGCAATGACCTTTTAGGAAGATAAAGACTCAAGAATTAACTGAAATGTTTGGCAAGCCTAACTTGCCTGGGTTGCTAGACTGTGTGGATTGTGAAAGTGGTGGGACAGAGGTGGCTCTGGACACTCTGGTCATCTCCCCTGGTCATCTGAGCACAGGCCTTGGAATACCTCCTTAGAGCCTCCAGAGACAGGGAAGGAGAAGGAGGGTCATCTGGTGGTTAGAGCCAGAAGGAATCTTAGCCATCACTGAGACCAGCAATCATAAAGGTAGCTGACATTTCTATAACGTTTTACATAAATGATCTCATTTGATTCTCATAGCACCCAGCAAGAGGAATAATGTAGGTTCAGATGAAGAAAAACATTCAGAGGTGAGAAATCAGTGATTAGTCTAAGGTCACACCTGCTGTGAATGAGAGCTCTAGCCTTCAACCTTGGTCTTTTGATTCCAAATTTAGGTTTCTTTCCATTGTCTCCCAGCTCCCTCTATTCCTCCCATCCTATTTTTCAGACTGGGAATTTGCTATTAATTGTGACCATGAACACTGGTGTTGGCAAGCAAGAGTAAGAGTTGAAAAATGTTTGTTTCTTCTAATTTGCTGACTTGTGAAGGAGCTGAAGTGGCACAAGGATGGGTATTGAATTCCATTCAACAAAACTGATATTTATTAAAACTTTCCCTTAGGAAATTTCTAAGGTGAACTGGAGTGGGGGCTCTGACCTTAATTGACTGATAGTGAGACAGGTTTAAATTTTAGCAATTTATGAAGAAATATCCAAACATACTCCTGGATTACCCTAGAATTTTAGAACTCTTGTATGATGATGAGACTAAATGTGGTAATGAGTTAACTAGCAGGCTGGGGGGAGAACTGCAAGTGAGTTTGGTTGACCCAAGGAATTTCCTTAGGAATTAGGAGTTAAGGGAGATGTGTAAGGCACTGGGAAAACAAAGATGAAAATACACACAGTCCCCACCCTCAAGGAGCTTAGAATCCAATGGGGGAGAAGTAACATATATGTAAATAATTATAAGTTATCATGTAAAATTAATGTATTGATGTGTACATAATGTGGTAAGTTCACAGGTGAGGGCAAAGCCAGAGGAGTGAGGGATTTGAAGAGGGAAGGATCACTAGTCTGATAGTAAAAGAAATATTAAAACTTGGCAGATTGGCAGTGGTCTCCTGGGCCATGTAATGAAAACAAAATGCTTTCCTCCAGCCCCCCTCCCCCCCTTTCTCTTTCATCCCCAACTCCCACTCATCTTTCTCATCTTCTTCCCAGCTCTTCATTTTACCTGACACTTTCCTATCACTGTTTTCTTCTTTCCTTCCTTCCCTCTGTCTTGTTCCCATTCTTATTCTTGCCTTTTGAGGGTACCCTCCTCCACCTTTTCCACTCTTCCTTTCTCATTTTCATACCTTTTTTCCTCATGCCTTTTCTTTGAAAGAGTTAAGGAATTTAATGAGGGCATTGCCTTTAAGAAACAATTCCAAAAGAAAACCAGGCATTACGTCTTTGGAAATCAGTGATGTTGGCTATTTTCTGCCCATTATTCAGAGTTTCTAGGCTCAGTTCAGAGAAGACAGCAATTGTACTTCATTGGGTTATTCTCACCTTATCTATGTGTAGTGAGTGCACTCTGGCTTGCTTTCCCAAAGCTGTGTTGGAGACATCAGCCTCTCAGAATTGTAGGGTACCCTGAGGAGTCTGGGGTTCTCTCTTTTCTATTGCCACAGTCTTGAAAGCCCACTGCTTATGGGGAATTTTTTTCTCCAGTTTATTAAATAAATCTGTTAATCTTTTCCATGTCTGGACTAGGTGAGGTTGCCTGGGGCTGGAGTAGAATTATGGGATGGTGGACAGAGAGTCCAAATGATCTGGGCTGAAGTCCTATCTCTGCCCTGTATTAGCTCTATGACCCCGGGCACATTAATTAACCTCTCAATACTCTAGGCAACTTTCTAAGACTTTAACTGGAAGAAAAGGTATTGATCTGTATTGGTAGAGGGATTTTCCTCACCCATGTCCTATCTTCACTGAATAAATATCTGGTGAACTGGAGTGGGGGCTCTGACCTTAATTGACTGATAGTGAGAC